>NC_080783.1:103033241-103377616 GCF_028018385.1 Neofelis nebulosa | reverse complement strand
TGAGGCAGAGAAAGAGCCAGAAGCCCACTGCCAGAGATGTCCCAATGGGCCGCACAGGTGAGGAAATACTGTGATAAGAACAAAAATGAGGCCTCAGGGAGACTGGTGGTCACGAATGAGGCGATCGCTTCTCATGAGTCTGAGCAGCAGCTGGGAACAAGTCTCCCCTTGTAGGGAGGAATATTTCATCACCGGTAATATTTAGAATTGTTGATGTATGGCGCTATTCAAAAGGAGTCTGACTTCTAGAAGGTTTTGTCCTCTTCAAATATTTTTCCACGGGGGCGCCTGGGTGGCTCAGTCGGTTAAGCGTCAAACTTCGGCTCAGGTCATGATCTCACGGTTTGTGAGTTCGAGCCCCGCGTCGGGCTCTGTGCTGACAGCCTGGAGACTGCTTCGGATTCTGTGTCTCCCTCTCTCTCTGCCCCTCCCCTGCTCATGCTCTGTCTCTCTGTCTCAAAAATAAACAAACACTAAAAAAAACAAAAAAACAAACAAAAAAACAAACAAAAAAACCCCACAACACCTCAGTTCAGATATATTCTCCTCTAGAAAATCTTGTCTGAGCACTTCCCACCCCCTGTCCCAAATGCCCTCACTTCCCACTGCACTGGGTTAGGTGTCCTTGCTCTGAATACACCCACATTAGACATTAGGATTGTCTGCTTAGTCATGATCTCAGCTCTTAAGCACCTCTGTGTACTCAGTACCTAACATGGTGCGTTGCATCCACTGGCATTCAGTAAACATCTAATGAATGAATGAATCCCAAATAAAGAACCCACCTAAAGGGTACCTTCAACCCTCAAGGTAGCCTAGAATGAACAGAGAACATTTAAGGTGAAAGCCATTTCAAATCCTTCCCTCCTGCCCTATAACCAGATGTTTTTAGATTGAACGAAGCAGAAGACAGTTTGGACAGTTAACAGTTATTAAGTAAAGGGCATAAAGCCTTGGGAGGATACTGCCTGCTGCCAGTATGTGTGAAGGAAAAAAGGAGCAATGCTTACCCTTTGACAGAGTTTTAAAAAATTCATACCATTATACACAGTAACTCAGTTTAATAAACTGTTTAGCTGAAATTTTCATTCTGATTATAAATGAAGGGCATTATGTACAAAATAGTTTGGGAAAAGCTTCTCAGTAAGTTGGTAGATTTATGTATTAAGAATCAGACTAATGTCTGCACTATAAGCTACATTGTTTTCACCAGTTTATTAAACCATTGTTCTCAATTCCTTTTTAACTTTTTTTTTTAATGTTTATTTATTTTTGAGAGAGAGAGAGAGAGAAAGAGACAGAGTGTGAGCAGAAGAGGGCAGAGAGAGAGGGAGACAAAGAATCCAAAGCAGGCTGCAGGCTCTGAACTGTCAGCACACAGCCTGACACGGGGCTGGCACCCATGAACCATGAGATCATGATCTGAGCCAAAGTTGGACGCTTAACCGACTGAGCCACCCAGGTGCCCCTGCCATTGTTCTCAATTCCTAAGCTTGGCTTATGACCCAAACAAAAAGTAATTTGAAATTTGTGGAGGGAAAAAAGGAAAGAAAGAAGGAGGGAGGGAAGGAAGGAAGGAAAGAAGGAAGGAAGGAAGGAAAACAAGGATTCAAGAACTAGGAAGTTAGATAGTTCCTACTTTTCTACCACTTTGATTTTCATAAAAGTCACTATAGTCACCCATTTAAAGGAAATAGCTATATTTGGCCTCAAAATGCATAGAGTGAGTGGGTCCTGCCAGGAGGGACTCAACTTTGCAGAGCACTTAGCACTGACAAGGACTGGGTGAAGACAGGAAGGTTTGAAGAGGGGGAGAGAGGAAATACTGGGATAGAGCTCTGGCAAAATGTGTTCCGGAAAATAAACAGAGGGCTGAAGAGCAAGGGGGCAAGAATATATGTCAGTGAAAATGTCAAAATCTGGTAATACCCATCGTTCGGCAGTGGTATAGGCAGAGAGGAATTCTCCTGCGCTGCAGGTAGGCGTGTGAATGGGCATAGCCATTCTGGAAAACAAGCTGATGTTACAAAGTTAACAGTGAACTTGTGGTAGACCACCCACTTGTAGATGCATACCCTGGAGAAACTCTAGAACATGTGCTCCACACCACGTGGGTGCAGGGATGTACATCAGCAGTGCTGGTCAAAGCAAGGCACCTGGGTGGCTGAGCATCCACTTTCAGGCTCGGGTCACGATCTCACTGTTCACGAGTTCATAGTTCAAGCCCCGCATCGGACTCACTGCTGTCAGCACAGAGCATGCTTCTTCAGATCCTCTGTCACCCCCACTCTCTGCCTCTCCCTCGCTCATGCTCTCTCTCAAAAATAAATAAAACGTTAAAAAAAAACTAAAATAAAAAAAAAATCGTGGTCAATCCATTCAGTGGACACCAACTCTAGCTATGTGAGTTAACATGGCGAAACCACAAAACCCTAATGTGGAATAGAAAAGGCAAGTTGCAGGAGAACTTACATACAGTAAGATTCCACTTATATAAAGATCCCACACTGGCAAAACGAAACAATGTGTTACTTAGGGGTGCATGCGTATGTGGCAAAACTACTAAAATACATCAAAGAAATGATTATCACAAAAGTCCAAGTAGTAGCTGCAAAGTTACTGGTAATGTGTTATGTCTTGAAGGCAATGTTCATTATATTCTTACTGTTTGTTTATTTATTTATTTATTTATTTATTTTTAATTTTTTTTTTTTAACGTTTTATTTATTTTTGAGACAGGGAGAGACAGAGCACGAACAGGGGAGGGTCAGAGAGAGGGAGGCACAGAATCTGAAACAGGCTCCAGGCTCTGAGCTGTCAGCACAGAGCCCGACGCGGGGCTCGAACTCACAGACCGCGAGATCATGACCTGAGCCGAAGTCGGCCGCTTAACCGACTGAGCCACCCAGGCGCCCCTATTATTACTGTTTAAACCTTACACATGACTATATATTCTTCTGTGTGTATTATTTATTTGTAATTCTTTAAAAATTTTTTTTTCAACGTTTTTTATTTATTTTTGGGACAGAGAGAGACAGAGCATGAACGGGGGAGGGGCAGAGAGAGAGGGAGACACAGAATCGGAAACAGGCTCCAGGCTCTGAGCCATCAGCCCAGAGCCTGACGCGGGGCTCGAACTCACGGACCGCGAGATCGTGACCTGGCTGAAGTCGGACGCTTAACCGACTGCGCCACCCAGGCGCCCCTATTTATTTGTAATTCTTAAAGAATTTGAGAAAAGAAGTATAGATGGATGGAGAGTCAGAGGTCATGGGAAGGTGTGTGGGCTGGGGGGCGGGTACAAGGAGAAGGTTACACGTCGGCTGAACTAAGGCCACTATTTCAGAATTGATTTGAGGGTTTCGCTCAAGGATGCCAAATGGTACTACAAAGGAAGGGCCATGAAGCTATACATATTAGTCTATAAGCGCTCCCTCATCCCAAAGGGTTCAGCTGGCTCTCTCTCTATCTTACCCTGCTATCTGGTCATTAGCAATTTGTACGCACCCTGCTCAGTGCTGCTGCAGGCACTTGAACTTGCTTTCACCCCCAAAGCATGCTGAAACCCAGTCTTTGTTCACCATCCGGACCTATAGCAAGAGACATCTAGTATCTGCCAGCTACTGGGTGGATTCACACCCTCCAGTGGCTAAATCACCTATAAGATATAGTCCAGGCTCTCTGCTGCCACCATGCCTTTGTAAGTGCTATTTCCCCGCCTCAAATGTCATCCTCATATTCTACCACCCTATGGAGTCCTCTTAGGACAACCAGATGTCACCCCCAGAGAAGTGAGGAGTAATCACTCCCATTTCTCCAGTCAGCTTCATCTTCTGGGCCTATATAGGACCCCAAACGTGTCTCTAATACATATAGCACTTAGCGATCGATGTAATTAACTGATGCCATGATTCTATCCCCATTAGACTCTGAGACATTCAGAATCAGAACCTTTGTCAATTTACCTTTTTGCCACGGGTGATATTCAAAGTGTCAATCAATCGGGACTTCTGGGCAGCACTCAAGTAGAGTGGCTATAAGGCTGAGGCCATGTCCTGCAGATGTCTCCCCCCGACCCCCAAATTGCCAGGTATCAACAACTTAGTGGCTGAATCATTAAAAGGTGGCACGGAGGGCAGGAAATGGGCCAGGCAGCTGGGATGGAGGGACGGGAGCTCAGGACAGTATATATTTCCCAACCGGTATAGAAGTATTAACAACTGGCATGGCCATTATATAGCTTTATCTAATTATATATAATATATATACATTATATATATATATATAATGAGCATTATATAGCAGCTCAGTATCCATCTTTTTATATCTCTAGGGACAGGTAGAGATATTTAGGCATGAGTAGTAAATATTTAATAAATATTTACTGGAAAAAAACAACAACAGGTACATGACACAGGAGACTATTTTCCCAATAAGACAGGGTCGAGGAATCTGAGACGTGGCAGTTACTGGACAGTAACTTTCTGTTCTTTTTGCTTTCCCATCCAAAGCAGAGTTTGGTTAATGGATGGGCACAAAATCCAAGTTGGTCCAATAAGACTCAATCCTGGGACTTTTGCTTGAACACCCCCAACCCCTCCAGCCCCTCCAACCCCTGTTGCCAACAGTGTTTAAAGCTTCTGGCAGCTTTCTTACCCCTGTGAAGGGGAAGCCTCTTGTGAAAGAAGCCTGCAGAGAGAAGCAGAACTAAGAAATGGAGAGAGGCAGGTTCCTGAAAGCTGATTTAAACCCCTAGAACCAGCCATGCCTGAAGATCCACCTTGCAGCTTTATTTATTTATTTATTGGGCCATTTAATGGCCCAATAAATTCCCTTCCTTGCTCACGATATTGTGACATGGGCTTTTGTTTTTGTTTTATCTTTCTGACTATTAAGTCCAGGCTAACTCAGCTAGAAAAATACAAATCTAGGAAAAATACAAATCTCAGTTTCTGTTATGCGTATCTCTTAACTTTTCATGACCTATGACATTTTGGTAGGTCATCTTGGTAACTCACCTTTCACCAAGGAGAACATTTGATAGATTTATAAATGAGGGAAAGTCCAGTGTGTTCATGACAGGATAGGCATGGATAGGAATGAGCAAAGTGTCATCTCCCTAAAATTAATGGGAAAAAAAGTCAAGTTTATAATACTGGAGGCTATAATTTTCAAAGGTGAACTTGTAGGCACTTTATTGCTTATGTTGTTTTCTATCGTTAAAAATATTTCCTTAAGAAAGCTGAGTGCTTAAACAGAACATTAGACATACTGAGCTTTCTTAGCTATAACCAAAATGTAGGCGATTCTAAGCACATTTCATTGAAGCGATATTCACTATTACCCAGGGGAGAGGATGCCTTTGTGTAGACACAAAGACAGTAATCTATCGGCTTCTATTTCAGAAAATTAGAAGAAAACACAATCGGCAGTAGCCTGAGAGGAACAGAAACCATGATGGCAGCAGCTGATCCAGATGGCATCGAACAGTAAACAATGAACTGGTATAGGGCACATCTACTTCCAGCGCTGCCTAACGTATGACCTTGAACAAGACCGTTAACCTCTCCAGGCCTCGATTCTTCCCTTGCAAAATGGGAATAATTTCGCCTTCACTTTAAAGGTATTTTTTTTTTAATTTTTTTTTTAACGTTTATTTATTTTTGAGACAGACAGAGACAGAGCATGAACGGGGGAGGGGCAGAGAGAGAGGGAGACACAGAATCCGAAGCAAGCTCCAGGCTCTGAGCCATCAGCCCAGAGCCCGACGCGGGGCTCGAACTCACGGACTGCGAGATCGTGGCCTGAGCTGAAGTCGGACGCTTAAGCTTAACCGACTGAGCCACCCAGGCGCCCCCAAAGGTATTTTTAAGAATGAAAGCCGGTGCTGGCCTGGAAGAGTTAAGAGCACTGCATAAATGCAAGTATCATTATTAGCGCTACCATTAAGTAGCAGCAGACGTGCTGTGGCGCTCTGTACGCCTGCCCTCGAGATTTGTATTCTTGGTACAGATACTCCTTCTGAAAGCAATACTCTAATTTTTAGTTGAGCTTTTTTATTTTCTGTTTAAAAACTGAAACTCACTGGGGTGCCCGGGTGGCTCAGTAGGTTAAAGCGTCTGACTTCGGCTCAGGTCATGATCTCCCAGTAAGTGAGTTCGGGCCCCACGCTGGGCTCTGTGCTGACAGCTCGGGACCTGGAGCCTGCTTCGGATTCTGTGTCTCCCTTTCTCTCCGTGCCCCTCCCTCACTCGTGCTCTGTCTCTCTCTCTGTCTCTCAAACATGAATAAATGTCTCAAAAATTTTTTAAAAATGAAAAAAAAAACTGAAACTCATTGATCACTAAAACACACTCTTCCAGTTTTAGTTATGAAAAACTAAATTAGTTCACCCGAAGGCTTCTTGACTTGCAAGAGCCGGACGTGGGAGAGCAAAGGGAAGTGTCGGGGTGGGGGTGGGGGGGACAGTCTGAAGAGAGGGACTGACAGCACGTGGAGCTGGGCTCCGGCTGGAGGCCACGGGACGAATTCACTGGCTTAGAAGAGGCTCACAGGGACTCACATGGCGCAGCCATCTGGGGTCAGGCCACACAGGCGCCCACCTCCCTGCAGACCCCCAGGGCTGCCTCTGAGGGCCTTCCCACAGGACACCATCCGGTCCCTGGGGTTTATAATCACAAATTAGGGGTGTTGCTAATTTTGAAACCTAGCACTTAAAGGAGTATGTCGAAGCTACTTGAAAAACGTCCTTATCAACTCCTAGCGCTACACGATAAATGAGGTTTCTAGGCCAGGGCAGGCAGGAAACCTACAGCAAATGATGTCTCACGGCTCTGCCCTGGTTCTTTGTGGCTCTCACACCTGGGGCCCATGTCACTGGACAAGGACCCTCGTGCCACTCACGCCAACTGCCCAAGGAACACACGCACTGGGTGAGAACTTCACTTACCGTATCATTTCTTCATTCTTCCCTCAGGATGGAAGTCTTGACATCCTTCTGCCCCTTACCCCAAAAACACCAATTTTAAGAAAACTTACCTTACAGTGAACCCGAATGCAGTCGTAATAGTATCGCCACTCATCCGGAGAAAATGTAATGGTGATTGTGAGGGACAAGCCGGGGACAAGGTGGTGTTCCTAGAAGACAAGTAGGCTGTCATGGGGACAGGCCCCAGAGCACACAGACAGCAGGGCTGTACCCCGTCCCAAGCGGACCTACCACCCAGAAAGCCACAACCTAACAAAGAACACAGTGGAGAATAGGTAACCGGACCACACTTACCTTTTTCACATACTTGATCTGAAAGTATTTGGTTTGAGGGGGTAAAATATGCACATGTGTGTCTTCATTGGAAATATTGACCAGATGCTGCGAGAAACAGAGAAGCATTCAGAGAAAACATGGTCTTATGTATCTGCGTACTTACCTCCTCATTTATTTAGACCTTACCTTGTTCCTGAAGGGATTTGAGGAGATAGAATTTATTGTTTAACTTTCAAAAAGATTTGAAATACATCACACCCCATTTAAAGAATAATAAAATAAACACAACCCCATTTAAAGGACAATAAAGCACACCCACGTGCCTTCTGCCCTGATTAGGGGCTTTACGAGAGCCTATAGCCCCCAGGAAGCTATCTGCTTAGGCACATGTCCCTCCTCCCCAGTCCTGACCAGTTACCTTGTGTGCCTTTTTGTTGAACTCTGTTAACCTCAAAAACAAAACTGCCAGGGGATGCCTGGTGGCTCAGTCAGTTGAGCGTCTGACTTTGGCTCAGGTCATGATCTCACCATTTGTGAGTTCAAGCCCTACATCAGGCTCGCTGCTGTCAGCCTGTCAGCAGAGCCCGCTTTGGATCCTCTGTCCCCTCCTCTCTACTCCTCCCCTGCTTGCAATCTCCCATAAATAAACAAAAATTTAAAAAACAAAACCAAACCTGCCAGTCATCTTGCCAGCAAAAATGGGTTTATTCAGAAACAGCAGAGAACTGCAAACCAGGACGTGCAGGCTACTGAAAAACCCATACACAAGTGCCCAGACTAAAGGAGAGGACTGCTCTCTTATAGAGGAAAGGGGGAAAGGGGGAGAGCAGTTATAAACAAAAAGTCCATTGGGGTAAACTCCACTGGAGTTTGAAGTATAGGAGTTTTTCCACTGGCCGAGCTGTGCCGGTCTCTCATTGGCTGGGCTGTTGCTAGGGCAGGAGGAAAACCTTCCTTTTTCCTGCTGAGACAGTAGCATAGTACCTAAGGTACATCTCTTCCTATTGGGTGTGCAATTGCAGAGTGGTGGGGGCTGAGAGCTCCCCCTGCTGGCCACCCGACTCCTCTCAGAACCAGGTTGCCTTTCATTACGGAATTTTCACAACAACTCCATTTAGGCCTGTGACTCAACTCAGAAGAAGCCAGCCACCCGGTCATCTCCCACAGTTTCTGGAATTACATGCCACTGGTGCTGGGGGCCCAGCAACACTTAGGTGGTCAAAAAAATCAGGAAAAAGGCCTGTGGCTAGGACAGCCTCCAATCCATCCCTGGGGCAAATGGGAAAGAAGTCCAGATCGGGAATTCTCTGCCTGTGAGGTAGGACAATATGATGGACAAGTTAACTCGGTCTCCAAGTACAGGTGTCTTTCCTCCTTCTGCTTGAGATGGGACCAAGAACTTTGGAATCTGGGGGTTTGGGCTTCACCTGGGCAAGGAACAGTTAAGAGGAGTTTGGTTTCCAAAGTCTAGGCCAGAGGCTGGGCCTGTCACGGGGCCCATTGTCCAACACTGAAGCCCTAAATTAAAATTCAGATATTACTTCCTGATGACGTTACATCAAAGTGTTTGCATTTGTTAAAAGTTATTTTTTGTCACCTCTGAACATGCCTAAAGTGACCCTGTGTTTTGGCATATCTTTTCTTTTTTTTAATATGCTAAAAGCCTTAAAAAAACAAAAAACAAAAAAAGTTCTCCAGGCCACTCCTGACCTCCAAGGAGCCTGCAGAGGGACAGTTTTGGTGAAGGTGTGGGCTCCTGGGGCCCTGCTCTTGAGATGGGGTCTTTCAACAGAGATTGGGGGGACAGGTATGCTGGGACCCAGGATGCCTGGGGCCTGTGTTCATCACACCCAGAACCCTGGGGTGGTGGGACCTGCCTGGAGGTGGAGAGGTAGCCATGCAGCCCCAGGACCTGGAAGCCTTGACAAAGAACTCGGCCCCCTGGGGCGCCTGGGTGGCTCAGTGGGTTGAGCATCTGACTCAGGCTCACGTCATGATCTTGCAGTTCATGAGTTTGAGCCCCACGTCGGGCTCACTGCTGTCAGAGCAAAGCCCACTTGGGATCCGCTATCCCCCTCTCTCTGCCCCTCCCCTGCTTACATTCACTCAAAAATAAACAAACATTTAAAAAAAAAAAATGAACTCTATGCCCATGCTTGTCATCAAAGGAAGCCCTCGCGTTGCAGTCCAAGAATTGGGAGTAGAGGTGGTTTATATTGTCTGTCACTTAAAAAAAAAAAAAATCCAGTATGAGGATAGGGCAACAAACAAGGGTGGTAGGGACTGCTTTTACTGTGTATTCTAGGTATGTATTTCTTAGAAGAAATCAGTAATCTGCACTCTAGGAGTATTTAGTGCACACTGCAAGATCCTAACCCAGAGTCCATACTCCAGAGGTGGTTACTAAAAGCACTTCAATCCTGTTCACCTGAACTGACACTAGAGGGTCTTCAATGTAAGCATAAGGGATGTTCAGGGTGTACGTACTAGCTAGGAACATCATACAGGCATTCCTGCTCTTAAACGAAAGGCACAGGAGAACCTGGTGAGCCCAGAGCCCAGTGTCCTTTACAGTGACCTCCAAAGACCCAGGACTCCTTTAGGTCTTGCGTTTTGCACAGCACAAAACATGTTGTTAGCCCGTTGGAAGGGTGGCCAATCTTACCCACAGATGTTCCTGCATCTGCTGCCAGCAAAGCTTCCTTGCAAGGAGCTAATGGCTGGGCCTTCCTGGAGACTGCGAGTATGGAAATTCCTTTTTGCCTGCTTGCTAGTAAGTGTCTTATGCGTTGCACAATTTCTTCCTGGGCCTGTTTGCATTGCAGCAGATAAACCTGGTAGTGAGGCTGCTGGGAGGGGACCGGTGGCTCCCATCTCCCATCGGGGTCAGATTATCAATGTGCACCTGGCAATGAGACATAACTTCATGGACTTAGGTCAGTTTGCAATCAGCCGCATCACGGGCTATAGAGAGGTCTGTCCTCAAAGCTCCTGACGTGGCTCAGCTGTTCCAGTCTTCCCGAATGGGAGGAGACAGAAGCTGGCTCTCCCGAGACTGGAGATGCGGCCAGCACCTGTGGGTGAGGGCCCAGCCACAACTTGATTTTAAAAAATACAGAAGGGGCGGGCGCCTGGGTGGCTCGGTCGGTTGAGCGTCTGACTCTTGATTTCGGCTCAGGTCATGATCTCGCAGTTCGTGGGATCAAGCCCCCTATCAGGCTCTGCACTGACAGAGTGGAGCCTGCTTGGGATTCTCTCTCCCTCTCTGTCTCTACCTCTGCCCTACTCGCGCTCTGGGTCTCTCTCTCAAAATAAATAAATAAACATTTTTAAAAAAGTAGAAACCTGATGCTTCCTCCAACCTGAGTGTGGGAGAGCAAATTCAAACATGCCCACTACTCATTTGTAGGTGAAGCCTATGCTTTGGAACTCAGGAGATAATGTCTGCATTGTCAAATGAATAAAAAAATAGCAATACGAAAATACTGAATTAATTTCTTAAATAACTAAACAACATAGATCCCATTTATGATCATAAAAGATGTACTCTTTGGCTATACATTGCAGGGGGGTGGGGAGGATCTTAAAGGCTGCAATAGGGAATTGAAAACTAAAACTTTTATTTCAGAAAGCCTGAAGCAACTGTTAATTTATGTAAGATAAGTCTGTATAGGCTAACAACTTTGTTTTGGGCTGGCCGCGGCAACACTGCTTGTCTCATGAGAAAATGCAGTAATGATTTATTTAATAAATATAGTTTCCCAAACAAAATCTTTCTTCCAAGGGGGTAAAAAGAATTTAAGAGGTCTTTGTTTTGAGAAACACTATTTCCAATTTTGAAGTAAGTTGAAGCATTGATCTCAATATGAATCCAAGCGAAATGCTTTCAGTCCTTTAACCAGATCTGGATCAATCTCAAATGTTAATGAACAATTTATTGTGGTTTTAAACCCACATTCAATCATTCCATTCTTGGGAAATTTGCATAGTTTCCTGTAGCAACACCAAGATAAAAACAGAGCTGGATTTTCCTCGTGTTTGGCAAGAATCTCAAGGTAATTGCCTTAGGCTTCCGCTTAACTCTGCTGGTGGAAACAGGAGGCTTGGCTCTCCCAAGATCTCCCAGAAGGCTATTAAGATGAAATTATTTTTCACATGTATCTATTCCTGTTTGTACAAAAGAGATGATCTCTATTCTTCAACAGAATGAAGCTTTCACCTCCCTCCCCAAACCCTATAGTCTAAGTAAACCAGATTGCACGCTAGTATCCAAATTTGCAGCATGGACCCTGAACCTCTCAACGTCTTCCTTTATGCCTTGAATATCCTTTTCCCACTTCTCTTTCCTTCTGGGCTATATCAAGTGGCTTCTCCTCCTCATGCTTATCTTTTTGTTTTTAAGATTTTCTTTTTTACGTAATCTCTACACCCAGTGTGGGGCTCAAACTTATAACTCCAAGATCAAGAGTCACATGTTCTGGGGTGCCTGGGTAGCTCAGTCAGTTAAGCTTCTGACTCTTGACTTCAGCTCAGGTCATGATCTCACGGTCCGTGAGTTCAAGCCCCACGTTGGGCTCTCCACTGACAGTGTGGAGCCTACTTGAGATTCTCAATCTCTTTCTCTCTCTGCCCCTCCATCCCCCTCAAAAATAAATAAATAAACAAACAAACAAAAAGAGTCACCTGCTTTACCAACTGAGCCAGCCAGACGCCCCCACAAGATTTTTTTTTAAATCATGACCATCCTGGCCTAAATATCTTCAACATCATTAGTCATTAGGGAGATGCAAATAAAATGTGCAAATACACAAAAATACAAATAAAGTAGTGAGTTGAACGGTGGCTTCAGGAAGGCATGTTCATATCCTAACACCTGGAGCCTGTGAATGTGACCTTATTTGACAAAAGGATCATTGTGGGTGTTATTAAGGACCTTGAGATTCAATCATCCTGAATTACCCAGGTAGGCCTCAGTCCAATAAAATGTCTGTGTACGAGAAGAGAAGACAGAGAGTCAGAGAGGGCCATGGGAAGGCAGAGGCAGAGAGTGGAATCATGTAGCCACAAGCCAAGCAACACCTGCCAGAAGCTGCCAGAGGCGAAACCACATTCTCCCCAAGAACCTCTGGAGGGAGCACAGCTCTGCCGACACCTTGATTTCGGACTATGACCTCCAGAATAAATCTCTGGCTTACTAAGATCCTCAATTTGTGGTTATTTGTTAGAGCAGCCACAGAAAACTAACATACCATATAACCCAACAATTCTACTCCTTAGTATACATCCAGGAGGACTGAAAATAAGTCCACGCAAAAACACGTACACAAGTGTCCCTAAGAGTGCTATTCATAGGAGGCTCAAAGTTGAAACCCAAACATCCATCGGATGAATGGCTAAACAAAACATGGGATAGGCATACAATGGAACAGTATTCAGTCACGGAAAGGAAGGAAGTACTGATAGATGCCACAAGTCGGATGAGCCTGGGAAACATTAGGCCAAATGACAGAAGCCAGTCACACAAGACTACATGGTATATGATTCCACTTATATGAAATGTCCAGAGTAGTTAAATCTATACCAATGGAAAGCAGATTAGTGGGCGCCTGGGGTAAAGGTAGACTGGGTGAAGGAATAAGGAGAGTAAGGGTGCTGGGGGGGGGGTGGTTGGGAGTGAATTGTTTATTCATTAATTATTATAAACAGCGAGGAACTATGAAAGATAATTATTTTAATTCTACCCTACCACCGTTGAGGCAGCAAACCTAATATCAGGAAAAATAAGCTTCAAAATCAACTATTAACCTTTGATGCTGTGTTCTAAGAAATGTGTCCTCATTAGTTGGGGGGGTGGATTTCCTATTCACCATTTTAAATTCTAACCCTTTTACCAAGGGGAAACACTTGGCACCTAACAGATTTCCCTCCGGATTCATTCTCTCTACCCACTTGAGGCACGAGGACTCACGGAAATGGCGTTGTTTGTTGGGGACTGCCTGATAGAAACCTGACTTCACTTCCTGATGGCTTGGCCATGTGTCAGCTTCTTCTCCTTGCCCTGAGCAATCCAACACAATACTTGGGAGTTCTTTCTTAAAATGACCTACTCTAAGACATGGCTCCTAAGAATGCATCACGTCTAAAAGTAGAGATTCTCAATCTCTTGAGGCATCTGGTGACAGAGCCAGAGGGGGGAACATCGTGTACAAAGCCAGAGTCTCAGAGGGCCCGTGTGAAGAGAGCCCACCTCTGCCCCACTCCCAACACATGTGCAGATGCCATTGTGGCTCAGATCCAGAACCCAGTGGGAGTAGTTCTGAGATGTCCTGCTCAGTGTGACTTTAGGGGGTTGATGTGAGGTCATTGAGGTTGTAGAGGTGACTTAAATGTTCAGGTCCCTAGAAGCATAGAAGTTAGGGATGCTGTGGCCACCCAGAGCCCACCCCAGTTTGAACATGCCGTCAATGAAGGGCACCCATGAAGCTCTGTGGTGGACTGAAGTCCGTCCTTTCAACTGTCCCTTCTGGAGCCTGTCCAGTGGAGCTGACCCTTGCCACCAGACCCAGCTAGAATCTCTCTGGTCAGAATGGATGAATTAGGCATGGGCATCAGACCTGAACAGGTGGAACAGAACCCTCACCAGAGCCTCTTAAGAAAGGGATACCCCTTTCCCTGGTGGTGTAGGCTTGGAGCAAGCAGGCACTGGTTTAGAGGAAGGCGGCCGAAAAGTCAAAGTCGGTCTCTATCACTTCTTAGCTGTGTGGTCTTGAGCCAACTATTTAACCTCCTGGAGTCTTGGTTTCCTCGTCTATAGACTGAGAGTAATAGTACAACCTCCACAGAGCGAGTGTAAGGACGAAATTGAATCATGGGTGGCACAGGGCACCCAGCTCCTAGCCCCTAAGAGCCAGTTAGCAATGACACCCATTCAAAAAGAATGCCGTGAGGAGCCTTTGGCAGGAGAAAGTAGCTTGTCCAAGGACACTGGTACAACTTTAAAATTTCTCATCCCAGAACCATCTTTCTGGCCCAATGGACATTCGTGCTTCTGCAGATTACGCTGCTGTTTAAATGAATAATATAGATGCAGAACATTCACGTCATTTCATTACTATGATTAGTTATCCCACTTAAAAAATACCTACCAGAATCTGTTGGTGTTGTTCTCCTACTTGATAGCCTCCAAAATGCACTACGCCAGGTTTTGCCTGTATGACCTTATTATTCAGAAGTTTTGCATAAACCTCTATAAAAGCAATGTAAACAAGTACATCAGGAGATGAGACATAAAAGAAAATCTTAAATAAAAGAAGATCCTGTTAAGGTGGGCTCTCTTTAGGATATTTTAAGCCTATGAAAGTTTCAGACAGAGGATACAGATGTGAACCAGATTAATGATCTATTCCAAATGAACTGTACTGCTTCTCCCCATTTTTACACATTGTTTGGGAGATATTATCATCACAATACAAATTTGCATGTACTGTTGACCACTTAGTGAAATAATCTGCTCTTCACGTTTTGTGCAAGTCTTCAAAATAAAATGCGAGCTTGTAAAAAGCACGCGCCTTATCTTTGCTGCTCCGTATAACACCAAGATTACCTAGCATGCGATGAATATCCAAACACCAAGTGTTAGTTTTCTAATGTGTGTTTAGCCGTTATTATTTCATTTCCTCTGGATAGAATTACAATGTGATAGAATAATTGTAAAGCTCTGAATAGTTATCGCTCTGGACAGAAAAGTCTCCAACTGCTATTACTATAATGTGAATGTCTTGTCTTTTTCTTTTCTTTTCTTTTCTTTTCTTTTCTTTTCTTTTCTTTTCTTTTCTTTTCTTTTCTTTTCTTTTCTTTTCTTTTTTTCAGTTTTGAGAACAAGGTTGAAACAGCTGATCTCTTTTACAAAAGGGTACAGGCTCAGTCCCTTAAGTGTCTAACTATTGATTTGGGCTCAGGTCATGATCTCACAGTTTGTGAGTTCCAGCCCCACGTCGGGTTCTGCGCTGACAGTGTGGAGCCTGCTTGGGATTCCCTCTCTCTGCTTCTCCCCCGCTTGCTCTCTAGCTCTTTCTCAAAATAAATAAAAATTAAAAAAAAAAAAAGTGTCACTGTTTCAAAGAAGACATCCAGATGGCCAACAGACACATGAAAACATACTCAACGTCACTCATCATCAGGGAAATACAAATCAAAACCACACAGATACCACCTCACGCCGGTCAGAGTGGCTGAAATTAACAACTCAGGAAACAACAGATGCTGGCGAGGATGTGGAGAAACAGGAACCCTCTCGCACTGTTGGTGGGAATCAAACCTGGTGCAGCCACTCTGGAAAACCATGTGGAGATTCCTCAAAAAAATTGAAAGTAGAACTACCCTATGACCCAGCAATAGCACTGCTAGGAATTTATCCAAAGGATACAGGAGTGCTGATGCATGGGGGCACATGTACCCCAATGTTTATAGCAGCACTTCCAACAATAGCCAAATTATGGAAAGAGCCTAAATGTCCATCAACTGATGAGTGGATAAAGAAGATGTGGTTTACGTATGCAATGGAATACTACTTGGCAATGAGAAAGAATGAAATCTGGCCATTTGTAGCAACGTGGATGGAACTGGAGGGTATTATGCTAAGTGAAATAAGTCAGGCAGAGAAAGACAGATACCATATGTTTTCATTCCTATGTGGAACCTGAGAAACTTAACAGAAGACCACGGGGGAAGGGGAGGGGAAAAAAAAGAATTACAGAGAGGGAGGGAGGCAAACCATAAGAGACTCTTAAATACAGAGAATAAACTGAGAGTTGATGGGGATGAGGGGGAGGGAGGGGAAATGGGTGATGGATATTGAGGAGGGCACTTGTTGGGACGAGCACTGGGTGTTGTATGTAAGCGATGAATCACGGGAATCTACTCCCGAAAACAAGCGCACACTGTATGCTCTGTATGTTAGCCAACTTGACAATAAAATATATTAAAAAAAAAAAAAGCATCCAGGTCTACACAACTTTTCCCAGCTCTTCATTCAGGCAGGAACTGAGATGTGTAGGAGGCACTGGGAACCCACTACCCCATTGTCTCTGCGCCTTTAGCGCTGATGTCAGGCATTTGTTCGTAATCCTCACTCCAACCCTGCGCAGCAGGTATTATTTCCATTGTGCAGATGAAGGCGCTGAGACTCAACAAGATTAAGCAACTTGCCCACGGCTGGTAGTGGAAAATCAAGCCCAGGTCTGATTCCAGCTGCTAGACTGCCTCCTTCAATACGAATGCACCATCCAATTTCTCACCAACGGTGACTTTTCACCTTTGGCTATATCCACACCCTGTGAGCCACAGATCCCCTACCCCGCTCCTTAGCCCAGTGTGATTCTTGTAAACATCTAGAGTGAGTGTGGAATGGTTGGTGTTCTTGCTCCTCACCAACAGTGAGCTGAACACTGTCATCAGCTTTGGGCCAAAGTGAAGGGCTGGAATGGGGTAAGGATGGTCTTTCTGGGGATAGATGATCTCTGTCGGTTATCTGATCATTTTTTTAAGTACTGAAATGAACATTATTTGGTAATTTTTAAAAGATTTTACTTTTAAGTAATCTCTATACCCAAGGTGGGGCTCGAATTCACGACCCTGAGATCAAGATTCGCACGCTCCTCTGAGTGAGCCAGCCAGGTGCCCCATTTGAAAAAAATTTTTTCAAGTTTATTTATTTATTTTTGAGAGAGAGAGAGAGAGAGAGCACACGGACATGAGCACGAGGGATGGGCAGGGAGAGAAGGGGAGAGAGAATCCCAGGCAGGCTCCACACTCACCTTGGAGCCCAACATGGGGCTTGATCTCCCAACTGACCATGAGATCATGGCCTGAGCTGAAATCAAGAGTCAGAAGCCTCACCGACTGAGCCACCCAGGCACCCCTATTTGGTAAATTTTTTAGATGCTGGATATTTTGCTTTTGTTTTTAGAGCCACAAACAGGTGTAAAATAGGCATTGCTCTGCTAATACCCAGAAATAGTTGAGTATATTAATCTGCATTCAATAAGTTCTACGGTAATGAAAGAGCCACACCAAATTACTGCATTTCCAGCATTTGTGATGGGCCTTGCAAGATGAATTGGAAGCCAGCTAGTGTGATGGTAGAGAGCTGGACATTGGGCTACAACGACTGAACACCACCTCCCCACTCAGCTGTGCCGCCTTGGGGAATTCGTTTGACCTCTCTGATTGTCAGCTTTCCCAACAGTAAAATGAAAACAGAACGCTGATGTTGTGCAGAATGAGTGAGAATAACATAGGCCGAATGATTAGCCTTCTACATAATCACTAGAGGATCTACCAGGCTTTCCATGTACATGGAATGGGAGAGATGTGCACGGAAAAAAGCAAGGGGGTATTAAGTGCATGTGGTCTTGAAGGAGCAGGAGTAATGGTGTGGCTGCAGCTGGGGGTGAGAGGTACAGAGCATGGTAGGCCTGGGGGGCGGGGCCGAGTAGGCAAGTTCACAGCCACAGCAGAGGAGGCCAAATGCCAAGGGAAAGAATCGCAGCTCTATTCCGTATGCAAGGGAACCGCTGAGAGCATCTGAGCAGAACAGGGGCAGGGACAGCCGTGATTCCACAAAGGAAACTGACGGGGTGTGAAGGTCGGAAGGAGGAGAGCACTACAATATCCTAGTGACCTGCTGAGGCAGTGGGGACAGATAGGTAAGATATTTGAGGAAGTGGGAGCAGCAGAACTTGGTGACTCATGTACACCACAAGGACCTATCACGTGAGTGGATGGGCCTAAATAGAACCATTGTTCTTAATAATAAAACCTATTGTAAGCCTATAAGACAATATAGAGAGATCAGCACCAAAAATTTCTTTGTGCTTTCTGGACTTTGGATCCTCTGAGATCCAACTTACTTGATTAGATTCCAACTTACTTGATTCTAGAAGGTGATTAGGTACTGGAGTTCTTTTCTTAGGCTCCTCCACGAGGCTCCTCAAAAGGAGGGGAGATACGTTAGTAAATGGTTCTTTGGCACTGTTTAGCTCTCTGCTGGGGGTTTTCACCACTGCCATTTTATCATGAAAAATTGAGTCTCCTTTTTAGAGCCAAAGGTCACTTCCTGGGAAGAAAACAGTAGCAGTATGAGAAAGCATGCACATTTTTTTTTTCTCAATCTTTAACAAACGTACCTCTGTGACTGTGCGGTTAACTGTGGCCCAGGCCCTCCCTGCCTCCCTGCCTTTGCCGGCCACTCCATTCCCACACAGGGCTGTCCCGTTAATCTGGCATCACATATCACACCCCAATCTCCTGCCGTCGCTCAAAACCCTTCGGTGGCCCTTAATTTTCAAGAGCTTTTCCCAAACTGTAGTCCTGAGATGCTTTGGACTCCTGAAGGGAAAAATAAAGGCACTCACAATCAAAAAAATCAGAAAATGTTGAAGTAAATAGTTAAACAGGCCTCTTCTGAGATTTCTCCAAATCAGTTTCTTAGTTGCATGTGACCATGAAACCCTTTAACATTTGGAGACACTATTTATAAGACACTGGCATTTTTGAGCCACCTTCCTGGGCCCCTCTCTGGGGTGAAAAGGAGACGGGGCAGCCAATAGGCCCCCTCCACCACCAGGGGGTGCATTCCTAGGGGCTCTGTCCCAGGACCTAGGGTCCCGGTTCATGTTGACCCTTTGTCAGACTTGCTTTTCCTTAACATTCATTTTAAGTTCCACCCTCTTCATAAAGGCCACGCTGACCCCAACACCCTTCAACATACTTTACAACTACTGCCTCTACTACTCATGAAGTATGAATGATTTATTGCCATGTACAAGCCTAGGCATCTTGGTATCGTCTACAGCTAAGTCTCTAAACTGGGGGTTCTTGGACAAGTAAGCTTGGGGGGGTGGGGGCTGCTCTGTGATGCCTCTGAGACTGAATGTAAAATCCGGTCTGGATATTTATGTGCTTGCTTTTTTTTTTTTTCTGGAGAAGACTCATAGCTTTAGATTCTCCAGAGTCCACAACAGCAAGCAAAATACAGTGACTATACTGAAGCAGGTGTTTACCAATAATTTTCTGAAAATTTCTCCTTTCCCCTTACCCCCAGCCCCAGCATCTCTGAAGATTCCCTACTTCTCAGCACAGCCTCTACCTCACCTGCTTCGTTCCCTTTCATCCCTTCAACACCTGCCTCAAAGTTCACTTTCCAGCCCCCTCTCCTTGGGGCCCCTCAAATTCCTCGCCTGTACTTCAGGCAGGAACAATGCCTAAACCATTTGCAGGAGAGCTCTCCTATTCCAGTTCACTCACTCCAGGGTGAACTTGTCTCTTTTCACACACCCCCATCCTTGGTCTCCTGGCCCCATCCTCTACCCGCAGGCCCTCTCATCCTAGCCAGACGCCTGCTCCCCCTCAGCGCCCCTTCACTCCATCTCCGGCTAGGGGTAGGGGTCGACCCCAGCCCCATGCACTACCCACATCCTCACTTAACCCTTTAGGTCCGACCTCTCCTCTGACCACCTGCCCGCGGTTCAGGCAGCCTCAGCAGCTCAGCGGCAGCCAAGGGGGCACCCCTAGCCCCAGGTCCCAGGCCGCTCACACAGGAGGTGGTTCCGGGGCGGGATTCGGCCGGCGCCGGCGCCAGCCACCGTCGCCATGACAACTAGGACGCGCTCCCAGGGTCGGCGGCCGGACGCGACCAAACTCCCCAGGGACGTGGGGGCGGGGCGGATACGGGCGGCAGGCGCTCGAGCTCCGGAGGCCGCTGGTGACTTCTGGGGACTCGAAGCAGTCTGTGCGGCCTGGGCAAGAACCGAGAGAACGACTTAGGAGGTGCGAGGGCAATGGATTTCCGAAGGGAAATGGGAAAGTCATAAAAGTATAAAAAAGTATAAACTGGAATCCTGCGAGAGCAGATGGCGGAGAGCGGCTGGCCCCCCCAAGGGGCGGGGCCTCCTGAGCTCAGTGGGTGGAGCTTCCCGCCAGACATTCATTCACCCAATCACTTAATTCTTCAATATATTTTGTTTTCCGTTTTCTGTTACGGTAAATTTCAAACATATACGAAGGTAGGCAAATAGTATGATGAAGCTTCAACACCCATCTGTAACAATGATCAAATCACGGCCAATCTTTGTTTCGTCTATACCTTCCCCCTATTCCCTGTATTCTTTTGAAAATCTCAGGGATCATTTCATCCCTAAATATTTCAGAATATACCTCCAAAAAATAAACATTCTTTAAAAAAAAAAAAAAAGAGTACAACCACAATGCCAGTACCTTAATAAGTTACAGTGATTTAACATCTTCACTTACCCAGTACTCAATAGTTCCACAAATGACTTACCTGTCATGTTTAGAGTTGCCAGTCTGAATCAGAATTCGAATAAAACCCACACATTACAACAGACTGATATGTCTTTAGGTGTCTTTTAACCAACATGTTCTCCCTCCATTTCTTTTTGTTGTTGTTGCAACTTATTCACTGAAGAAACTGTTTGTGTTCTGATGCTGGTACTTAGGAGTTATACACCATGAAGCTGGACCTGCCCCCCCTAGACCTCCTGCCCTGTCTACTCACCCTGCCCACCCATGGACATTATTCCATACACAGACAGCTTGGGCTTCTCTCTTCCCAGGAGTTGTCCTGGTCTCGTTTTTTCATTCTATGACTCGACACTTGCGTGATATTATTTATGGCTTCATGTCGATAAGAAATTATAGCAGGAATCCAATAAGAATATCTGCCTTTCCCACACCCACATCACTTGTTGTGCTCTATGTGGTCCCCACCTCCCCCACACACACTCACACTGGGAATATTTACTTTTCCCATCATCCTATTTTCCAATCCCTCCCCCACTGCCATCATCACTGGTTAAAAATCTGCCCATCTTTCAAGACTGGTGTTAGAGATGGTATATTTTCTACCCTCCTTGAAGCCCTCTGAACCAGAAGGACTGTTTCCTTCCTCCGGGTTCCCACACACTTTGTTCTATCATCTTTTTTGGCACTTATCTTTTTATATGTTGCACCTCTTACTACTTGTGTGTCTTAAACTGTGAAATTCTTATCAGGAGGGGACTGTGCCTTATCTTTGGATCTCCCACAGCCCTTGACACAGATCTTTGTTTATGGTGATTACCTACTAACTGTTGGCCAAGTGGATGAAAAAAATCTATCTGCTTATACAGTAGGTTGTTTTAGTTCTTTCTGTTTTGTTGCCCCAACAAAGTTGTAGATTTTAGAACAAGTGCTGTGTTTCCCACAGTCCCGGACCTTTGTACTCCAGCTTAAATCATCAAATGCTTGTTTCCATATACTTTTTAGTGGGTCTTGGGTAAGACCCATTAAAATCCTTAGTTTTTTTAATTTTTTAACGTTTATTTATTTTTGAGACAGAGAGACAGAGCATGAACGGGGGAGGGGCAGAGAGAGAGGGAGACACGGAATCCGAAACAGGCTCCAGGCTCTGAGCGGTCAGCACAGAGCCCGACGCGGGGCTCGAACTCACGGACCGCGAGATCATGACCTGAGCCGAAGTCGGACACTTAACCGACCAAGCCACCAAGGCGCCCCTAGTTTTTTTAATTTTTAATTTAAAAAATCCTTATTTTTTTCCCCTTAGGTAAATTTGGCAATGTCCCTATTTCATATGTAAAGATAGACACAAACATAGATATATAGATATCAATATCGATATAAGATGTAGGTTCGCTGCACAATTCAACAAAGTGCATATTATAGTGTAGTGGACATTTCTGGTTGTGTACTCCCACCTTCCAGCTTTGATCAGGCTTCTCCCCAGTCCCTGATCCCCAGATCCCCACTTCCAGCAGTAGATGCTGGTTAGTCTATGCTGGTCATGGAAACTTCTGTCCTCTTGCCCACCACTGATTTACTGTTGAGTATGTAACCCAATTCTGGCCACAAAGACATTAGGAAAAGGCTTCCAGGAAACTTCTGGAAAATACATAAACAGATAATCTTTCATAAATACAGTATCTTTCTCTTTCTGGACATTGTAGTATCCAGAAGTGATTCCTTGGAAATGCAGCAGCCATCAGAGGCCAGGAGGGGCCTGAGCGTGAAGGTGAAGCTGGTGAGAAGGATTAGCAGGGCAAGGAGACAGGAAGAAGATTCTGGACCTGCATGACATCATCTCACCTCTGCTTGTCTGGTGCCTGCATCCCATTATCTCCTTTCAACTGAAATCGTTCTGACATACAATGATTTCTAGGCACTCACCACTCAAAGCGTGCACTTTAGCACAGGAACCTGTTAGAAATGCAGAATTTCAGGTCATCCAGACCTACTGAATCAGAACCTAAATATAAATAAGATCCCGCAGAGATTCACAGACACTTTTTTTTTTTTTTTTTTTAATTTTTGGGACAGAGAGAGACAGAGCATGAACGGGGGAGGGGCAGAGAGAGAGGGAGACACAGAATCGGAAACAGGCTCCAGGCTCCGAGCCATCAGCCCAGAGCCTGACGTGGGGCTCGAACTCACGGACCGCGAGATCGTGACCTGGCTGAAGTCGGACGCTTAACCGACTGCGCCACCCAGGCGCCCCAACAGACACATTTTAAAGTTTGAGAATCACTAAACCAATGACCTACAATTACAGCTGTTTTCCACAATCAATTATTTAACCAATTCATTTATGTATTTCACATTTATTTCACTGAGAGTTTGCGGCGAGCAGAATACAAAGATATCCCAACCTCTGCCAAACTAAGTCAATGAAATGAGTGTAATAACAGACACAGAAGCTATAAACAATAAGCTTCAGAAGCACAGGGAACAGTTCATTTCCTTCCTTAAAACTCATCTGTGGCTTCATATTGTACGGAAAAGAAAATGCAAAACCCTTAACATAACTTTCAAGGCTTGGCAGAACCTTACTTCTGGCCTTCTCTCTCCTCCTTCTCTCACCACACCCCACGGTGCATCCCCTGGTGTGCTGGGTTAAAGCTGGCTGAAAATTCTGACACTCCTCTCATGGAGAGGTGGGGTCCCTGGGCCCTGCCCATGAATCTAGGTAGGTCTGCGACTGCTTTAACCTCCCAGTCCAAGCCTGCCTGAATTGGGGACGGCAACATTTGTAGGAAATAATAAAATGGTTGTTGTTTCAAGCATGCAAGCTTTGGGATAAATATAGCTGCAGCGATAAATAACCCGAAACTCGGCCAGTTCCTACTCAGCCTAAGGATCCCTTCCTTAGAGGGGCGTGTCCTGGCTTCCTTTTCTAAATCAGGCCCTACCCCAGCCCCACCACCCTCTCTCCCAGCACTGGGTGCTCTCCCTTCAATGCACTTACTGCAGTGTGTGATTCTAGACCAATGGGCTTACGTCTCTGATGTCTGTCTTCCTGATGTCTACCTTTTCTGAAGTCAGCTGATGGCCTGACTTGTTCACTACTATATACTCATCACCTTGCACTCTGCCTGGCACATGGGAGGACCTCCAAAATATTTGTAGGATCAGGTCATTAATGAGTCATGCCAACAGAGATCTAAATTTCTACATACGTATACATATATTATATGTATATGTACATGCATATGTATATATTTTTGGAATATTTATATATTTGGAATATATATATATTTATATATATTTGGAATATGAATGATATACTCATACAGTTCAAAATACCCACATAATGCCTGGACTTCCTCACAACATGGTCACTGGATTCCAAGGACAAGTGTCCCAGGACAGAGCCAGGCATAAGCTAGCCGTATGACCTAGCCTTGAAAGTTGTGCAATTCTGCTTTCACCTCGTTCTACCCATTGAGGCCATTCTCAAAGACCCACTCTTTTATAAGAGGGAACATAGACTTGTAGGGGCCAAGGTCAGGCCACTCCAAGATGGGCCACTTTGTCAGGAAGATTATTTTGAATTAAAAAGCAATCATGGGGCCCCTGGGTGGCTCGGTCAGTTAAGCATCCTACTTCGGCTCAGGTCATGATCTCACAGTTCACAAGTTCGAGCCCCGGGTCTGGCTCTGTGCTGACAGCTCGGAGCCTGGAACCTGCTTTGGATTCTGTGTCTCCCTCTCTCTCTACCCCTCCCCCGCTCTCTCT
Organism: Neofelis nebulosa; assembly: GCF_028018385.1. Classification (NCBI taxonomy): domain Eukaryota; kingdom Metazoa; phylum Chordata; class Mammalia; order Carnivora; family Felidae; genus Neofelis; species Neofelis nebulosa. The sequence continues at coordinate 103,353,264 of NC_080783.1, read as the reverse complement.
GTCTCTCTCAAAAATAAATAAACATTAAAAAAAATTTTTTTTAAGCAATCAGGGGGCACTTGGGTGGCTCAGAGGGTTAAGTGTCCTGCTCTGGATTTCAGCCCAGTTCATGATCTCACTATTCATGGGATCGAGCCCCGAGTTGGACTCTGCACTGGCAGCCCAGAACCTGCTTGGGATTCTCTCTCTCTCCCTCCTTCCCTCTCTCTGTTTCTCCCTCTGCCCTTCCCCTGCTCGTGCACCACGTGCACTCTCTCTCTCAAAATAAATAAATAAACATTTAAAAACATCAACAAATAAAAAGTAATCAATACCCAGAAGATTCAAGAAAAGTTCTTTATCTCCCCCTCAGCTCCCTGAAAAGAATGTAGCTAAAGGAATTGCTCTAGGAAGGGAGCTATCACTAAACACAACTACCTTATACTATGAACTGGGTATGACAGACAGGGAGGGACCCAGCAAGGCCTGTTTGATCAAAGTTGTCTATGCCCCCCTGTTTCTGAGGGGCCCAGCAAATGTTTGTTTACAGCAAACGTTTATTCTTTTTCATCTTCCTATGAATTTATTTTCTTCCCTTTGAAGTCCCAGGCCCCTATCCCTTCCTCCTTAGTTCAGAATGACGTACATAACTTACTTTGCCTGTCTTTGGAATTTCTTGTCTGTCTGGATTCCCTGAATGTATGTCATTACGTTTTATTTTCCCCTTTTAATCTGTCTCATGTCCATTTGATTCTTAGTCCAGCTAGTAGGACCTCAGCAGGCAGAGTAAATGCTTCCTCCCTAGCACACTCCACCTTTCAATAGAAAAGTGTCAACATCTTTGGGGTGATGGTGGTGTTGTCCGGAGCTCACAGCCAAGAAAGAATTCTTGAAGACATCTTTGGTGTAAAAAGATGATTTTATTAAAGCATGGGGACAGGACCCATGGGCAGAAAGAGCTGCACTGGGGTCATGACGAGTGACTAGTTATATACTATGAAGTTGGGGAGGTAAAGTCAAATGGGAGTCCTCCAGAGGGACTTTGATATGCTAAGGAGGAGAGGAGGAAGGGGCAAGAGAACCACGTGCAAACAGAGCCTGAACCACGCATTCGTCCACCCTGAAGGACACTCTGTCTCTGGATTCTCTGTCACATAAGCCAGCACCCAGCCTTATTGCTACGTCAGCCAGTTTGAGTTGGTTTGTCCATTGTCCGCGGCCAAATGCATCTTAACTTGTATATCCAGACAATTTAATTGTACTGATTTTTTTTCAACCTCATACTGCTGAAAGATGGGTATTATTTGGCCCATTACGCAGATGAGGAAATTGAGGCCTGGAGGGTTAAAGTAACTGCCTGATAGCACATGGGTAATTGATGACTAAGTCAGGGTTTGAATCCAGGTTTGTTTGTTGCCAGCATTCTTTTCTGAATGCCAGGCCAAATTGCCTAATCAGGCTGGAACGTGAGGAACCTCTGAGAGGTCGGGGCATAACTCATCATTTTTTGCTCCATCCGGAGAAGATAAGGCCTTGGGAACACTGGCAACATTGTCTTTCAGATTTGGTTTTATTTGCCCTTTTTTTATTTGATCTGTTTTAACAAATATATTTCATAGAAATATTTATTTATTTTTTTAATTTTTTTTTTTCAACGTTTTTTATTTTTATTTTTGGGACAGAGAGAGACAGAGCATGAACGGGGGAGGGGCAGAGAGAGAGGGAGACACAGAATCGGAAACAGGCTCCAGGCTCCGAGCCATCAGCCCAGAGCCCGACGCGGGGCTCGAACTCACGGACCGCGAGATCGTGACCTGGCTGAAGTCGGACGCTTAACCGACTGCGCCACCCAGGCGCCCCCATAGAAATATTTAAAAGGATGCTGACAGGGGCGCCTGGGTGGCGCAGTCGGTTAAGCATCTGACTTCGGCTCAGGTTGTGATCTCACAGTTCGTGAGTTTGAGCCCCACATTGGGCTCTGTGCTAACAGCTCAGGGCCTGGAGCCTGCTTCAGATTCTGTTGTCTCCTTCTCTCTCTGCCCCTCCCCACTTGTGCTCTGTCTCTCTCTATCAAAAATAAATAATAAAAATGTAAACAAATAAATAAATAAAATAAATAAATAAATAAAATAAAAGGATGCTGACAAATGGAGGCGGAAAATAAGAAAAGTAAAGGAAAAACTGCTTTCCTGAGAAAGCCAGCCCACATTTCCAGAGTGTAAACAGTGAGCCTGGACCATAAAAACCTCATTAAAATGTCAGTGTTATACCTTTGTACTTCAGCACCGAATGGGAAATCATGCTTGCCCCATTATTTATGGCTCATCAATAATACATTAGCTCGGCTCCAGAAAAGCTCACATTCAAGAGAGGACAGACCTCTTTGTTTGGTTTATTGAACAGCTGAAGGGGCAGAGCAAGTTCATGTCATCGGTGTGTTCATTTGGTGAAGGCCCCCGAACTCCAGGGACAGCCAGCTCCTCACTCCTTCACAATGTCCTCCTCATCCCCTACCCCTAGTCCCTTCTGCTCACATATCACTTTCCCATGGAGACTTCCTTAAGTGTATGCCAGGGGAAATTGTTACAAGTGACAGAAATGGATTAGTGGCAGAATGGATTCAAAAGTAAAACAAAGGTTAAAAACATATCTACCTGTCTATCTTCTGTCAAGAGAGGCTTTAGTCACAGTCGCCTGTAGGTGCCAGAGGATGGGGTTAGGATTTTGTCTTTCTTTGTCTCTGGGTTCTCCACTCAATGTTGACTTCATTTCCAGCCAAAATGGCTTCATGATATGGGAGGGCCGCCATCTTGCTACTGGCTTGAGTATAATGCTAATGCCTAGGTTTGGTGGCGCCACTCTTATTGGCCCAGCATCAGTCAAGAAGGTGACGGAGTATGAAGCAAGCTGAAACCCTGCAAACCACCCCCTCCACCACCTCCACCAGGTGGGATATGTGTGACATGCCTCAGGCACTCCTAGCTATGGAAGAACAAAAGAAAAGAAAGAAAACAAATGGTTAACTGATAGAGATCACAGTCAGGAAGGACACTAGTCTCCAATTAGTTTACAAATGTCTTAGTAAATGACAAGAAAAAGGCAATCTTATCAATAGTCTAATCTCCAGAAATTTATAGGTTTCCTGGAGCCCCAACATCACCCCTCAATAGTGATGTGGGGAAAGAAGGCAAGAAGGAAATGGCAGGGAAAATTAAATTTCCTCATAACCTGCAGCCCGTTGACAAATACTGGAGGCAAATACAGAGTATAACATTTCTCCAGGAACCTTCTACCCTGCTAATGTTAATGCCTTCCTAGAGGGAAAACAACCTTAGCTTGACCATAGCAAGGCCTCAAGTAGTTTAGGAGTCCTCTTTAGCATCTCAAAGCCCTCTGGCGGCTTGCCAGTTGACTTTACCTCTCCAACTTCATAGTATATAACTATATAACCAGTGCAGGTCTTTCTGCCCATGGGTCCTGTCCCTGTGCTTTAATAAAATCACCTTTTTGCACCAAAGAGGTCTCCAGAATTCTTTCTTGGTCGGCAGCTCCAACCCCCCATCACTCCAAAACCCGATCAATGAGCCCAACCCTGAAAGCCGTCATTGTGGTTAGTTGCTGGTGGTGTCTCTCCTTGCCGAGGTCTGGGTCATATGCTCACCTCTGGGCTGCTGTTGATGGAAGTCCCACCCAAGCCACAAGATCTGAGAGTAGGGGAGGGGAAGGGAGATCCTTATACCAGAAGAAGAGGGATTAGAGGCTGGCCAGATACAGCAGATGTCTGTTAGGTTGAACCTCATAAAATGATCGATATTCAAATATATTTTACGTGCAAGAATGGTGACTGATATGGCTCAACCTCATACATTAACCCACGAGGCTTGGTTCGGTCCTTAGTACATGCTCCCACGGAATGTATCACAGTTCACAGTACCATCCACTGTACATTCTGGAGTTGCTCACTTCAGCTGACCGACTGGTTTGTGAACTGTGTGGTTATGCAGGCCTCTCAAGTCTTGACCACCAGCCTCCATCATCTTGCCAGCACCGCCCCCCCCCTCCCCCAGGAGGGGTTGCAACTGAGTACCACAGGCTTTGTGTACAGGGTTGAGGTTGCCACGGGCAATTTCCCCAGGCCTCTATCATTCTGGCACAGCCACCTGGAACAGAGTAGGAGCTCAATGAATATTCATCGAATGAATGTACTTAATTAGTTCTCCAAGTGTTTGTTGCTTTTGGAAAAATGCAAAAACAAAACAAAACAAAACCAACCTAATTTCTTGTTGGAGAAGTAATTTAAAATAAAATCTCTAGCCAACCAGGTGAACCGTCTCCCCAAAATGAAGAAAAGAATGAATCAGTTTTATTGTTTAAAAAATTTTTTTAATGTTTGTTTATTTTTGAGAGACAGAGACAGAGTGTGAGCGAGGGAGGGGCAGAGAGAGAGAAAGACAGAGAACCTGAAGAGGCTCCAGGCCCTGAGCCCTCAGCACAGAGCCCTACGCGGGGCTCGAACTCACAAGCGGCAAGATCATGACCTGAGCCGAAGTCGGACGCTCAACTCACTGAGCCACCCAGGCACCCCAATCAGTTTTATTGTTAAGCATTAGACCAGACTGTGATGCACGTCGCTGAGAATCCCCAAAACAGATGCCAAAGACAAATAAGAAATCTAACCTTTGTATGGAGCCCAGGCAGATAGAATTCATTACACGCAAGTTAATTGTCTTTATCCAAAGGAAAAATAAAACTTCTCATATTTTTTTGACAAACAGGAAATTACAGCTTGGAGCCAAATGCCTGAGCCAACCTCCATGGTGACAGCCGGGGCACCATCATGCCTTGATGTCCACATTTCACGGAGATGTATCCACGGCCTTCAAGAAAGGCATTTCTGGGATGCAAAACTGGCAATAGGCTTATTTCACTTTTAAAAAGATTTACATAAATCTCGAAGAGATGGAGATTTCTAATCACAAGGTTTCTAAAGGAAATGCTAAGATATGGGAGAGGAGAAAAGATCTCTTCCGCTTGGGGCTCCAGGGAAGTTTCTAAATTTAATTTTTGGAGGATTGTATTGTAGGGGAGGGAAAAATCTTTTACCCCCTACCTTCCCAGGTTCAATGGCTGAAGCTTGCAAATCAATCTGATAAAAGACAGCGTAACAGGGGCAAAAGCAGATGAGCTGGAGTTTCACAAGGAAATGAGATTCAGGAAGGTGGCCAGATGATTGAAATGTATATACCATTTTAGGCTAAACAAAGGAAAAGGGGGTTGGGGACTTCTGGGCTGGTGGGGGGGCGAGTTATGAGAAGGGGAGGGGAGCAAATGCATGGTAAATAAGGTTTGTCTTCTTATGTGGATAAGAGTCTTTTAGGTGATAAGAGTTGTCTTGGGGATAGCTCTTTTCCCGGTCTGGAGACTTTTTTACAAATGTAAATTTCCTTTACAAATGTAAATTTCCTTTACAAAAAAGCATGTTTATACTTTATTATTAGGTAGTGGGAGGAGGGGTAAAGACTTTTCCTGTAGCTGCTAGTTGTCAATTGCTTTTGGCTCAAAATAACCCTTAGACTGAGATGCCTGGGTGGCTCAGTCATTTAAGCATGTGGTTCCTGAGGTCAAGCCCAGCGCTGGGCTGTGCACTGACAGTGTGGAGCTTGCTTGGGATTCTCTGCCTCTCTCTCTCTTTCTTTCTCTCCTTTTCAAAAATAAATAAATAAACATTAAAAAAAAATCCTCACACATATTTCGGTGCCCTTCAGTTTTTACCCTTACATTCTGCCTCACTGGGGTGATAAGAATATCTGTATGAAATCAATGGAGAACAAGTTAGTTACCCTAGAACCAAATGCAGGACCTTCCATCCCCAGGAAGGGGGGATAACTTCTTTATTATTTTTTTTTAATTTTTTTAATGTTTATTTATTTTTGAGAGAAACAGAGCGTGAGCGGGGGAGGAGCAGAGAGAGAAGGAGACACAGAATCAGAAGCAGGCTCCAAGCTCTGAACTGTCAGTGCAGAACTTGACACAGGGCTCAAACTCAGGGACCGTGAGATTATGACCTGAGCCGAAGTCGGACACTTACCCGGCTGAGCCAATCAGGCGCCCCAGGGTAACCTCTAATTACTGTTATGAGAACATGAACCTCCAGTGTTTGGGGTGATCATGACTTACGTGTGTATGCCCCACTCTACCTGCAGGGGTACTAGGAGAAAAGGGTCAGAATCGAGATATAGAAAGTCATCAGAATCAAAGAGAGGACCCCTCTCATGGGGGCTATAATGAAGTTTAAAGGGTTTATAGCGTGGTATTTCCCCACAGCCCCCATAATGGTATTTATGGTCTCACACACTCTTCCAGAATCTTCTCATTCCTCCATAAAGAGGTTGAGTCTGTGCTGTCTTCCCTTGAACCTGGGCACGCTTTTGTGGTTGTCTGGATGTCAAGAGTGAGCCCTCTTGCTCAACTAGACCGCAACGGTTATAACCAGAAATAGACAAGACCCCTTAACTCAGCTCTAACTAAAACCCATTGTGCTTATTCCTTATCACACTTTCTTGAGGCTTTGACAAAGACATTTTGCAATAACTGGAACATTCCAACCACCAGTCTAGAGCAACTGAATGCCTAGAAGACCACTCCACATATCCCCTTCCCTTCCTGTGATCTTGTGCTGAGCACATACTGACCCCCATCTCTCATACACACGCCCCCATCTCTCTCTCTGTAAAACTCTAGTACCCATCTTTCAGGCTAAGAGGTTGGTTGTTAAGGCTTAAGCTTGCCACCTCCCCCTGCTGCTGGCACCCAAAATAAACTTATTTTCCTTTCTCTTTCCAAGCTCTAGTCTCTGGAGTTATTGGCTTGTCTTGCCACGGGTTTATCTGAGTTTGTTCAGCAAAGGTGTTGGCCAACTCAGCCAGGAGCTGTGCTTTCCAGGCTCCTGGGGATCCCACTGGGACAACCAGCTGGTCCCAGCAGAAAGGTGGGGCTCATTTGTTCCTTTCCTCAGTTAACAATTATGAAAATTGGTAACACGGACCATAGAAAGCCTCAGCAGTAGCACTGTGTGATTTCCAGGGCTCGCTCATCAATTACAACACAGTTTCGGCCTGCTCTTTCTTGGGATGCACACCTTTGGGATCCTGAGCCGCTACCTGAAGCTGCCTGTCGCTGAGACCACTCTGTGTGAAGAAAAAAAATCCAGAGTTTCAGTACCAGCAAGCCTACCTCCCAAATGTGTGATCTTGAGCTACAGTCTCATCATATCTCAGTTTCTTCATCTGTTAAATGGGTATAATGATATTTCCTAGTGGGGTTGATGCGGTTTGAAGTGTTGGGGTTTGGAGCCGATGGCCAAGAAGGAATTGAGACATTTTTGGTTCAAAAAGGTGGTTTTATTATTTTTTTTATGTTTGTTTATTTTTGAAAGAGAGAGAGAGAGAGAAAGCATGAGCGGGGAGGGGCAAAGGGAGAGGGAGACACAGAATTCGAAGCAGGCTCCGGGCTCCGAGCTGCGAGTCAGCACAGAACCTGACGTGGGGCTCAAACTCACAGACCATGAGATCGTGACCTCAGCCAAAGTCGGACACTCAACTGACTGAGCCACCCAGGCGCCCCCAAAAAGGTGGTTTCATTAAAGCAAAGCATGGGGACGGGACTCGTGGACAGAAAGAGCTGCACTTGGGTTGTGAGGAGTGACTGATTATATAAGATGTTCTATCCTGTGGAGGGGAGGGTGATGGTACGGCTCCAGGAAATTGAGTCTATAGGTTTCTGGAGATTGCTTTTTTTTTGTTGTAAATCATTAAGACAATTGCAAACTGGTGGAGAGTCACGTCCTGCAAGCCCGTGATCTCTATCAGTTAACCACTTGTTTTTCACTTTCCTTTGTTCTTGGGCAGCCAGGAGCGCCTGAGGAATGTCGCACATACCCCCCTTGGAGGGAGTTTGTGGGGGTGGGGGTGTTAACTTGTGTTTTACTCTCAGCTTTCCTTTGTTCCCTCATCGGGATTTTTCTCCTTTTGCCTCATCCCTCCCAAACCCATTTTCTACGTTTTCCATCCAGCAGGTAAACTATGTGAATAGTTTCTTTCTCCCGTCTGTCCGCCTTGTCTCTGGCATTGGGTTGTGTTCAACCAATGGAAAACATCTCCAGAAGATCAGGGGAGGGGAAAGGAGGGGTCAGGGCATTTATCTGACCTCCTGACCCCTTTGCCAGGGCCACATGACAATGGCTGCATTGCTCTATGCATTGCTCACCCTATGGGTGAGTCTAGAACAGCTCTTGCCAGCTTCGGGGACACTGTTTTCTCTCCTTGCCCCTTGTTATAGAAAACGTTATCTGACAGTTATTAAAATGGTAAGGAAGAATTCATTCAAGACTTACAATAGTGGTATTGCAAGAAGGGAGAGAGACGGAGCCCAACTTGGAATAAAGCAAGAACAAGTGGGGATTTATGGCCAAGGAGCACAGTGAGGGGGCAGTGGATGGAAGATCCCTAAGAGGAGATACCAAGGTGGGGGTGGGGATTGTTGCTAACAGAATTTAACAAGATTCTTGCTGAAGGCAGGTCGGGATTGAGACATCAGAGGTGGGAATGAGGGACTTGATTAGATATCAAGTTTGGTCAGGCATCAAGAGTTGGAAGGATTCTCACTAAGCTGAAGACGGCCAGAGACAGAGGGCACCAAGGTCAAGTCCTAGTCAAGAAAAGGGCCCTGAGGAGCTGAGCTCAAGTTTCCTCAAGGAGAGAGTCTTTGCCATTCTTTTGGCCCACTGTTGTTGGTCCCTGGAACCTTGTTGTCCCTCATCGGTGCCCTTAAACTTGCCCACACCTCTGCTCCTTTAATGGTCCTTTCGTTAAATTTGGCTGACTTTTCGTCAGTGAAACTATTTGAGCCAAGGGTTCTCCCTTTCCTGCCAGACCTCCTGCTGGGCCTGCCTGCCCCATGGGGTTTTGAGGGTCAAACAAGATGATACATGCAAAAGCACGGTAAAGAAGTCATCTTTTTAAAAATATTTTTTTAGGGGTGCCTGGGTGGCTCAGTCGGTTAAGCGTCCGACTTCGGCTCACGTCACGATCTCGCGGTCTGTGAGTTCGGGCCCCGCGTCGGGCTCTGAGCTGATGGCTCGGAGCCTGGAGCCTGCTTCCGATTCTGTGTCTCCCTCTCTCTCTGCCCCTCCCCCGTTCATGCTCTGTCTTTCTCTGTCTCAAAAATAAACAAACAACGTTAAAAAAATTTTTTTTAAATAAAAAAATATATATATATTTTTAATTTTGGGGCGCCTGGGTGGCTCAGTCAGTTAAGCCTCTGACTTCGGCTCAGGTCATGATCTTGCACTCTGTGAGTTCGAGCCCCGCATTGGGCTCTGTACTGACAGCTCAGAGCCTGGAGCCTGCTTTGGATTCTGTGTCTCCTTCTCTCTCTGCCCCTCTGCCTCTCATGCTCCCTCTCTCCCTATCTCTCTAAAAAAATAAATAAACATTAAAAAAAAAAAACTTTAAAATACTTTTTTTATTTTGGGGAGAGCGCAAGGGGGGAGGGGCAGAGAGAGGGGGCAGAGGGTCTGAAGCAGGCTCTGTGTTGACAGGCATGACAGCAACAAGTCCCATGTGGGGTTGGAACTCACAAACCATGTCCGACGCGATGCTCAACCGCTCAACCAACTGAGCCACCCGGGTGCCCCAGGAAGTCATCTTCACGATTGAGAGGAACTCTAGTCCAGTGCAAAGGGCAAAGAGCAAAGGGCAGAGGCTTTGCACTCAGTCCTGGGTTTAAACCTTGCCCCCCTGTCCCTTGTTAGCTGTGTTGTTGGAGGTGAGTGCCTAAGCCTCGAGTGTCATCAACCAATCAAGGAAAGTAAATATCCCTCATACAGGCGGGAAGGATTGGCTACATGACCTATCCCAAGTTCCTAAAAGGTTCTCCAGCTCCTGGCAGGTACTAAATATGTTGTTCTTTTGCTACCTCTTCCCTCCACTCCTATCATGGAGTTGTTCTCTCAGACGTGTTTTGCAAAACCACTAACCGTGGCTTGTAAATGGGCTTCTCACCAAGCACTTGAGACCCTTTTCTCAATGCTCAGAGAGGCTGCCTCCCATTTAAGGAAGAATAGCTTGCTGCGGGCCAGAAATTTATTAAATTGCCCAGAACAAATGTTGCTCTGCTTTGTTACTGGCAGTCTGTATAGGGCACAGATTACCTTTTTGTGTATTGTTTTCTTGAAAAATTTTTTCCATCAAAAAAGCAATACATACAGCGGTTTACAGAAGATGTTCAAGCAACATGGAAGTCTAATCAGTAAGAATGGCAAGTCCTTACAGCATCTTCTTTCAGATGCACATTTAGGGTGTTGGGGTTTCAGGGCCCCAGGAAGCAACATTCTTTCTAGCCTGAATCTTGAACCATTTAAGAATTAAGGTTAAGACAGATGAGGCCAGGGGCTCCTGAGTGGCTCAGGCTTAGGTTAAGCGTTGGACTCTTTGATTTCAGCTTGCAGGTTTGTGAGTTTGAGCCCCGTGTCGGGCTCTGTGCTGACAGTGTGGAGCCTGCTTGGGATTTTCACTTTCTCTCTCTGCCCCTCTCCCCAGCTTGTGCTTTCTCTCTCTCAAAATAAATAAATAAACTTTTTAAAAAAAAGTAAGACAGATGAGGCCAAATATCACTTTCATGGGTAATAAAGTCAATCTTGGAGAATGTGGTTTATACTTACAGGCAAGAGGGTTTTCTAGCACCGAACTGCAGAATTACATAGACCACCGCCCTGTCACTGGTGATACTGGCTCACAAGGGCAGAGTTGACCTGCAGTGACAGCCTGGCTACAGCAATCCAGTGACAGGCTTTCTGCAGGTGCGGGACCTGTCAAAGGCAAGGGAAGGAGGGGGGAGGTGCAGAACCTCATGCCAGTCCTTATCCTAAATGTGTGAATCACATAGAGCTCCCCCACCGGTGTGTGTGTGTGTGTGTGTGTGTGTGTGTGTGTGTGTGTGTGTGTCTGTGTTGGGGGAGGGCGTTACTGAGCAGGTAGAGAAAGGTCAGGAGGGTTATACTCATGGCTGCACTCCTGGAGGAAGGAAATATCAAGGTGGGGCTAAGTGTTCCTCTTCCACATACATTATGTCCTGTTCTCTGGTCCTGTGACAGTGCTTCCACAAACATCCCTGCATATATTTCATTGAGTCTTTGGGTGAGTATTTCTGGGGCCAAAGTTCTTAAAAATGAGCTCATGTTCATGTATACTTTAGGCGGATACATACAGGGCATTTAGTATGGAGCTGAGAGCTGAAAACATTTTTTCCCCTTTTATTTCTGCTGTGATTTACCAACTGTACCTTTATCAATAGCTTCTTTGGGTGGGGAAGGCTGCTAAGGGCTAGAATGTGTTGTTTTAAGAGCGAGCAGGTTAGCAATCCGACCAGAGGTCAGTCACAGAAAATCAGGGTTAGTTATGGAAGTGTATGCAGACCCAGGCTTTTCCATCTGAACTGCTGAGTCGCATGTACCTGGCAACAGCACTGTCTTCTGCATCCTCAATGCCCTTCTCTGTCAAATGGGCATAATATCTCTAAAGGGGTGGGGGGGAATTCAAGGAGCTGATGTGTACTTAAAGTGCTGGGAGAAAGGGTAAGATAGGAGAGCCAAGAGGAAGGGAGTGGGCACCAGAGCAGAGAAAGAAAAACTTGAATCTAGACGAGCCATTTGAGGGTGCCTTGTACTGAGAGGCTAAAAGCCAGCCTCCAGGCCCTCTGGGCACTCAGACTCAGGGTTGAGCAGGCTACTGAGAAGACCTGCCCGGTGCTTAAATAGCTTCTCAGGGACACCAGGAAGCCTCCAGGCGGTTCTCTTCAGCACAGCCACCAGAATTCCTGGGTGTGCCACAGGGTCCCCCTGGGTCTCACCTGGTCACCCAAACTTCCCCTGGGTGAGGGCGCCCACGGGCGTGTAATGTCCTACAAGGAGCGTGCACAACTTTAATAATGAATGAAGAAACACAAAGTGAAAATCAGAAATAAAGTGCCAAGTAGCTGACCCACCCAAGTAGATGCAAAGGCATTCACGGAGCACCCGCTGTGCTATACCCACGGAGCACAGGCACAACCTTCTTCGTCCCCTAAGGTGGGTCTCGTTAGCCCTGAGACTCAACGAGGTGGCAGCAAGGTTGCGGCAGGGCTGCCCCAGAACTTCGAGAACTTCGAGAAGGCTCTTTCCGGACTCGGGGGTGCTGCAGCGTGGAAGGCTAAGCCAGCATGCCCTCTCCCGGTCTCCTCTGCCCCCCCGCCCCCCCCCCCCCCCCCGGGCTGAGCTTGCGGGAGCCGGCTGCAGCCCCCACCCCCGCCTCCTCCCCTGAAGGCCCCCCCCTCGCCTCCTCCTCTGTAACCTCCACCACCCCCCCCCCCCGCCCCCTCCCGCCTCCTCCCCAGCAGGCCCGCGCGCCGGCTCCCTGCCAGTCGCGGCCGGGTGGAGGAGCGCGGGCGGGCGGCGCAGCGTCCTTATCAATGGGCTGGGCGGCTTAGCGCGCTGCCACCTCTTCCGAGAGGAGAAGCAGTCCCGGGGCTCGCCGCGGCTTAGGTGGCCCTGCCATGGCTCCTCCGGCCGCGGCTGCCGGCCGGGGCGCGGGACCCTGCGGAGGGCGTTGAGCCCCCGGGCCGGGGGTGCGCACAGGTGCGCGGCCGTCGAGGCGCCCACGGGGAGAGCGCGGGGCACCATGCGTCCCCGCCCGCTGCTGTTGCCGTTGCTGTTGCTGCTCGCCTGCGCTGCGCACACCGTGAGTACCGTGCCTCTCCGCGGATACCCTGCGTGACGGGCGTGGAGGGGTCCGCAGATCTTCCTCGATGGAGTGGGAACTCTAACACCCAGTCCCCAGCAAGGATCATCCCTGTCAGCTCCTCTCCCTATAGCCTTCTCTCCCAGGATAAAAACAGCAAGTGAGTCGGGCAAAGGCAGCTGTAAGATAAACCCCCTCGGCCCCCCAAGCCACCCCTTCCTCCAGGCTGCACTTCGACGGAAACTCTGGAGGCGCCCCTGGCAGCGCTTAATGTGTTCTGGGCACCCTCCATCCATAGTTCATTGGAACCTTACAATCGTCTGATATTGTCACCCTCGCTTTAGGGTCTAGGAAACCGAGGCTCTCGGAGGCCAAAAATCTTGCCCAGGAAAAGGCGATTGGAACCCACATCCGTCTGCCCCAAAGCCTTGACATTTACACACACACACACACACACACACACACACGCACGCATGCACGCACACGCACACCGGACTGCAGAAGGGAAAAACCTCAAAAAGCTCTGGCTGGAGCTTCCGGCTCTGTGGTGGGAGCAGTCGCAGCTCCCTCCCTCTCCTGTGGGATTTGGCTCCCTAAAGTCTGCACGTCTGGGGAGTTCTGGGAGTAGCAGTCTCCGCAAACCCGGTCCAGGGAGGAGCTGGAAAAGAAAAGAGAAAGGCAGAGTGGGTGGCTTGTTTTCCTTTCCCACAGAAACTCCTGGGAATCCGGGGTCTCTCCCACTGGGATTTGTGAATGAGAGAGTGGCTGTACTCAGACAGGCTGGATGGAAGGAATAGGGAGGGGGTGCAGATTCCAGAACCACTTCTTCCTCCCAGCATTGCCAACTGGCCCTCAAGGCCTCTGTGCCAAGAAACTCCCCAGGAAAAGTGCTTGGGGACCCAATTCTGAGTCTCCAGTCTGTGTCCTGGGCAAGTCCTTCCTGGTATCCAACGACTTTGCCTTCGGTAGTCCTCTCCTGTTTGACTGTAAGAAAAACCTTTGCTTCCAAAGCTGATGGGAGTGTTGATGCTCAGGAGATGCCCCCATCTTTCTGGCAGCTCCGTGACATTCCAAGCAGCAGTAAGTTTGGAAGGGTGGAATTTGGGACTTTCGTTCCCATCTCCCGTGTAACCGCGGAGCCTCTTCTCATCAGTGGCAGTGCTGGTACTGGAATATGCTAGAACTACAGTACCCACTCATTAATCTGAATTCCCAGTTTGAGGAAATGCCACCTGGGACACTGGGGACAATTCAAAACCTCTAGGTATGTTGTTATAAAGAGCCCAGGGATGGGAGAGGCAACAGCTTCCTCCTTGTGACCTTTCCCACCTCCTTCTTAAGTATTTGCAGTAACCCTGAGGTTGTCAGAAGAAATCAACAGGTGTCTGGGCTTCAGGACCGAGGGTTAACTTTTTCATCTCAAAGGGACCCCTAGGGTATGTCAAGAATAAGCAGTGGGGGAAATGAGTCTTCAGTGTGCCTTGGAAGGCTGCTTCCTTATGCTCTGGTCCAATTCCCTTATGGTACAGATGAGCAAACTGAGACCCACAGAGAAAAGAGACCTGCCCCAAATCTGCAAGTTAGTGGTGGAGCTGGGACTAGAACCCAGATCTCTTGATTCTCACTCATCCAGGGCCCTCTCCCTTATGTCGTCTTAAATGTCCTTTTCATACACTCATGTACCGCCTTGTATTATAAGATGGTTTCCTGTGTGCAAGTCTTGGTCCTCCGGGTGTTTTCTGGGCTTATCCAGACCTGAGGTCTCATACTTCTTGGCAAGAACTCCTTTAATAAATAAGAATGGAGCTGACCTACTTTGGTTGGAGTATTTCCCAGGCTTTGAAACCCTGCTTACCTTCTGTTTTTTTTTTTACTCTGAGTGGTCAGACATTTGATTTAGACATTTAAGGGCATTCAAACAATTTTTTTATTCATTTGCCCCTCCCCCTTGAGGGAGATCATAGGCCTCTTCCTAATGGGCATTAATAGGCCAAATTGTTGATTGTCACTCCCCACCCCAGTCTCTCGCCTTGCCATACAGGGAGGTGTCAGGGGGATCCCTTGCAAATAGAAACCAGAAAGTGATGATGGTTGAAGGCGCCAGTGTTCTGAGACCTCCATAGGACATGTGGGCCACACTCCCCTTTGCTATCCCAGGCCCCGTGTATCTCATGAGGGCTTTTACCTAGAATGATATTGTCATTATTTACTAGTGCATCTGTCCTCCTCCTCCCCAATAAACACACCCTGAGATTTCTTTCTATTCGCTCTCTGTCCCTAGAGCCACCCCAGTGTAAGGAGGAGCCCAATGAGTCTGTGTTGGTTGAGTGAATGGGTGAATGAATGAAGGAGTGAAAGAATGAAACAGTGATACCCAAAAGGAGTGTCGTAAGCTGTGGCGCTTTCCTATTAGCAGCGAGTAAGAAACAATGACACCCTGAGGACAATTTTTGCTTACAAAATTGTGCATAAGCGTGTCAAGCAAATAAAAAATAGTCCTTCAAGGTCCGGTTTTTTAATCCGTGGCGTCTGGCAAGCTGCCAACTTGATAACCTTAGTGAGTTAAAATCAAGCGAGGTTTCTTGACACCCCTAATCCCTGATACTAAAGCTGAGTTTTCGGCGAGGGGTGCCAGGAAGGGGGCTATGCCCTCCCTCAGCATGGAGGAAGCGAAAGGGTGGGAATAATGGAGACATGATGGAGAGAGGGGAGCCCCCCAATTCTTTGTTGTGGGGGGCTGGCCTGTGCCTCGTATGCTGTCTAGCACCATCCCTGGCCTTTACCCACTAGAAGCCAGGAGCATCTCCAAGTTGTGCCAACAGAAAAATCTTTCCAGACACTGTCCAGTGTCTCTTGGGAGGCTGAGAGGGCAGAACTGCCTGCGGTCGAGAACCACTGCCTTGAAGGTTGTCCTGTTTCCGGGGAAACGCGTTAGCGGAACTACCAACAGGTGTTCATCGCGTGTTGGATTCGGGGCAGTGGGTTTGGTGACAGGGAACGTGGGCCGAAGACAGAACACGTGTACCTGATGAAAACCCACTTCCCGACAAGACTTGCACCGAGACTGGACTTGATCTTCTCCAGCCTCCCTCCCACTTTCCCTCCTGTCTCCATCCCGTCTCCGTTGATGGCTCAGAAACAGAAGTCGTGACACACGGTGTTCCTGCATCCACAGGCTGACAAGCTCTGTGGCAAGCTGGGGAGCAGACTTGTAGGAAGGCCTGCAAGGGACCCCTGAGGGGTCTGGCTATTGATAACTCCTCAGAGGAGGGTCCCTGGGATTTTCTATGTACCTGAAAAATCACTTTCTCATTTTCTGGGGAAATATTTGTGGATTTCTTTTGAAATCTTTACTATCTCTAAAATTAACGTCAATGACGATGGTGATAACGGCTTGCCTTTTTTGAGCACGTACTTCACACCGGATACTCTGCCAAGTCCTCGCCAGCACGATCCAATGTCATTCCCACATCAACAATTGGAGCCTTTGGGGCCCCCGGGTGTCTCGGTCGGTTGATCGTTGGACTCTTGTGTTCAGCTCAGGTCATGATCTCATGGTTCGTGCATCAGAGCCCCACATCTGGCTCTGTGCTGACCCTATAGAGCCTGCTTGGGATTTTCTCTCTCTCCCTGCCCTTCTCCTGTTCATGCTCTTGTGTGTTCTCTCTCTCTCTCTCCAAATAAACTTAAAAAAAAAAAAAAAAAAAGATCATAACCTTCATTGTGCAGAGGCAGAAACAGAGGCTCAGAAAGAGGTGAAGCCATTTGTCAGGGTCGCCTAGCCAGACATGATGTGAAGACCCAGCCCAGGGATTCCTAACCAGCACAGGCATCTGGTCCCAGAAAGAGGTCTGCACTGGTTTCTGGTGCCCAAGGGGCTGTCATAAAATTCTCTCCCAAGCCTATAAATGACATTAATTTCAGTTTTATCTAATCGTGTTATAAAACATAAAACAAATATTGAATTACACACAGCATTTTATTGAGGCGGGTAGAGATGAGCTTGGGGTCACAAAATCAATCAAACAGGAGGTACACTTCTCAAACTGGTTAGGGGGGTTCCTTCAAGAGATTGCATATAAGAAGGGGAGGGGCAGAGAAAGAGAGAGAATCCCAAGCAGGCCCCCCAGTGCCAGCGCGAGCCCGAGGCTGAGCTTAAACCTAGAGATCATGACCTGAGTCGAAACCAAAAGTCAGCTGCTTAGCTGAGCCATCCAGGCACCCCTAGGAGGCTCCTTCTCTTAGCTTTGACATCACCTTTCTGCATTCCCATGGAGCCCACCTCCCTCCACCCTGTCCCCCAAATCTCTGGCCTATGACTTCCTTCATGCCATGGGAGGGCTCAGCTCTCTTCCTGGCACCCCTCGCTGAAAGATCAGACTTCGTAACCAGAGTGAGAGTTCCCCGCCACAGTGGGACCCCCAATGTCCCTGATTTGCTCCTTGCTTCCCTGCCCTTAGCAAGCTGAGGTTCCTCACCGCTGACCTTCACTGGGGCGTTGGGACAGCCTGCAGCCCGAGGTAAAACCCACAACACTCAGATCCTATCGACTTGCTTACATTATAAACAGAGGGCTGCTGAGCATTCATGTGGACTCCAGAAAATAATAATACCTGGGGCCCAGCCTCAGCATTCTGTGTCTGACCAATTCCAGAGGGCATTTGGGGAAGGGACACTCCTGCTTGGCCATGTCCTGCAGTCCCAGCCCACCATACTGCCAGGGTGACCAAGGTTTCCAATCTTCTCCAGAATCCCCACATGTCCAACATCAGTCCCTCCCCTGTGGGCTCTCCATGATGTCCATGGGTCATCTCATGTTCCTGACGTTACCAACCTCTTTCATTTTCAATGGACAGGCTTGCTTCCTATTTCCTGAAAGTCAGAGAATGAACTTACTCTGACCAACATCTTGCCCTCATAGACGTGACTAAATTGTCTGCCGCTCCCCACCCCTGCCCCGTCCCCTTCCCTCCCATCTGTCTCAGTCATCTTGGGCTGCCATAACAAATTACCACAGATTGGGTGGCTCAACCAACAGAAATTTATTTTCTCATGGTTCTGGAGCTGGATGTCCCAGATGAAGGGCTGGTAGGGCTGGGTTCTGGTGAGACCTCTCTTCCCGCTCGGTCCTCATCTGAGTGGGTACAGAGAGACAGAGTGAGATCTCTGGTTTCTCTTCTTGTAAGGACACTAATCCTATCAGATCAGGGTTTCACTGTTATGACCTTAACCTTAAGTACCTCCCTATAGGCTCTATCTACAAATATAGCCACAATGAGGGATGGGGTTTCAACATATGAATTTGGGGGGGACGCATTTGGTCCATAGCACCATCCAAGTGGAAAAGAGGCTCTCCTGCTGCCTGTGTGGCCAGTCCCTGCCCCCTGCGCTCCCAATTCTCCCACCCCAATCCATGGGGACCCCAATCCATCCTGAGATTACACAGTGAAGTCACTGTGCCCAGTCTTTACCGTCTTCCTCTTACCTGGCTGTCCCCATCAGCTGGTCAACTTGCCATGGTCTGTCCACCTGGTAAAGAGCCCTCCCTCTGCACTCTGGGCCTTCTAGCCACAGGTCCACTTCTGCCCCCTGATGGCCAGTTACTTGGAAGAAGCATTCATGATGCTTCCCCTTCCACTGATTTCTCAGCCCACTGTAGCCTGCTCATCCATCCCCGCCACACCCCCCCCCCCCCCAACTGACATCAGTCTCTTCATTTTGTGTGGCCTTCATTTTGCTGTCTTCACTACACGCTTTTCGGCCCTGGTCCTACCTAGGGTGACCGCATGATTTAGGAGAGAGAAGGAAGGTTGTAAATAATGATGTTGAGACAGCAGGCATACACCCAAGTGTCCTGGGCAAAGTGGGCATGGGACCCTGGCCTCTCAGAGGCCTCTGGTGTGGGAACCTCCCTCCTCTCCACTCGCCCTTCTGCTCTTCAAGGCTCCTGGTCCCCATCCTGGGCCCCTTGCTGCCACTTTTGGTCCCCTATGATCTGGCCGCTGCCTTCACTGTGTCCTTTAGCTGTCGGCCTCTCTGGACCCTCTTGGACCATGAACTTCAAGAGCAGGAACTGTGTCCCATTCACCTTTGCGTCTCCAGTGATGAATCATTTGCTGTCCATAAAGTAGGTGCCCAGTGAATGTTTGATGAAATTTTGCATTTTGAACTGGTTGTACGATAATGAGTTTCCTCTTCTTAGTTCTCATTGTATAAACTCGACTAGTATCGTATCTCCTTTTACTTGAAAACATTGAAAAAAATTCTTTCCAGTCTCAAGTTGGCAGGCAAGTAACTGTATCGTAAAGTGTGTACGCAGAGTGATGCTGAGTTTCTTCACCTTCTTCAGAATTCTACAGAGTTTTAGTTTATCTCCTCCCACATTTTACCTTTTCAGATTCAAGAGTCCAGAGTTAAACTAACAGAACTCCCGCTTGATATCTTTCCTCCCTTATTTTGCTTAGTTATTCTCTCTCTCTGCAGACTGGATTTTTCTCTCGCTTTCTGAAGGATAGAATATGGTTGCCCCATAATTTTCAAGATTACATGCTTTAGGAGTGGGAAAGGTTGACCTTGATCCCTCTCCCTATACCAAATATCCAAGAGAGGAAAGTGCATTGTCCCAAACTGGGTTAAATTTCCTCTAATGGTCTGATCATTGAGATGGGACCTCACAGCATATCTCAGGATGAAGAGATCTTCCCAGGGAGGAGTTGTTGGCTAATAGGTTGAGCAGACACCTCAAAATATGTCTACCATCGGAGCAAATCCCCCTAAGAAACAGACAGTGGAAACTCTTCACAATCATCAAGCCACAGGTATGAACTTATACTGTCGTGGGCCAGCCATGATTAACTACTAAGTGACATTCAAAGAGTGATACTTGTATAGACATTACTAGGTACGTAGTCTTAGAACGTTTACAATGCAAGTGACTTTCTAAAAAGAAATTACTGTAGGTTATACCCAACGAAGCTGAAACTGGATCTAAAATATGAGATACAGGGGAGCCTGGCTGGCTCAGTTGGTAGCACATGTGGCCTTTGATCTCAAGGTCGTTAGTTCAAGCCCCACATTGGGAGGCTAGTTTTAAAAAATTAAAAATAAGGGCACCTGGGTGGCTTCGTCAGTTAAGCATCTGACTTCAGCTCAGGTCATGATCTTGAGGTTCGTGAGTTCAAGCCCCATGTCAGGTTCTGTGCTGACAGCTCAGAGCCTGGAGCCTGCTTCCGATTCTGTGTCTCCCTCTCTCTCTGCCCCTCTCCTGCTCACTCTCTGTCTTTCTCTGTCTCTCAAAAAAACAAATAAATGTTAAAAATTTTTTAAATTTTATTTTTTAAACTTACATCCAAATTAGCATATAGTGCAACAATGATTTCAGAAGTAGATTCCTTACTGCCCCTTACCCATTTAGCCCATCCAGTAACCCCTCCCACAATCCCTCCAGTAACCCTCTGTTTATTCTCTATATTTAAGAATCTTTTATGTTTTGTCCCCCTCCCTGTTTTTATATTATTTTTGCTTCCCTTCCCTTATGTTCATCTGTGCTGTGTCATAAAGTCCTCATATGAATGAAGTCATAGGATATTTGTCTTTCTCTGACTGATTTCACTTAACATAATACCCTCCAGTTCCATACACGTCGTTGCAAATGGCAAGATTTCATTCTTTTTGATTGTTGACTAATATTCCTTTATATATATTGACCATATGTTCTTTATCCATTCATCCATCGATGGACATTTGGACTCTTTCAATACTTTGGCTATTGTCAATAGTGCTGCTATAAACATTGGGGTGCATGTGCCCCTTCGAAACAACACACATGTATCCCTTGGATAAATGCCTAGTAGTGCAATTGTTGGGTCGTAGGGTATTTCTATTTTTAGTTTTTTGAGGAACCTCTACACTGTTTTCCAGAGTGGCTGTACCAGTTTGCATTCCCACCAGCAATGCAAAAGAGAGCCTCTTTTTCTGCATCCTCGCCAACATCTGTTGTTGCCTGAGTCGTTAATGTCAGCCATTCTGACAGGTGTAAGGTGGTGTCTCATTGTGGTTTTGATGTGTATTTCCCTGATAATGAGTGATGTTGAGCATTTTTTCATGTGTCAGTTGGCCATCTGGATGTCTTCTTTGGAGAAGTGTCTGTTCATGTCTTTTGCCCGTTTATTCACTGGATTGTTTATTTTTTGGGTGTTGAGTTTGATAAGTTCTTTATAGATATTGGATACTAACCCTTTATCTGATATGTCATTTGCAAATATCTTCTCCCATTCTGTCGGTTGCCTTTTAGTTTTGCTGATTGTTTCCTTCGCTGTGCAGAAGATTTTTATTTTGATGAGCTCCCAATAGTTCATTTTTGCTTTTGTTTCCCTTGCCTCTGGAGACATGTTGAGTAAGAAGTTGCTGTGGCCAAGATCAAAGATGTTTTTGCCTGCTTCCTCTTCGAGGATTTTGATGGCTTCCTGTAAAAAATTTTTTTTAATTAAAAATAAAATAAAGTAAAATAAAGTAAAATAAAATATGGGATACAAAAAAGTGGAGTTTACAAAGGACAGCAATGGGCAGATCAGTTCCACAGTTCTGAAAAAGAGAGGATTTAGTCCGGAAAGTCTAAGGACTCCTTGAAGTCAGTTCCAAAGAGGTTCATAGACAATATTCCACAGAGCTGCTCTATTCAGAACCTTGGAGTGCAACTATGCTATGTAATTGACAAGGTTTTGGATTTTGTGATCAACAAGAAAAAAGAAAGTTGACTTAAAATTCTAGGAAAAGACAAAGGTATATGAAACATTTTGCAGTCTAAATATTTAAAAAGCCAAAGTTTTGACATGATTGTGGCAACATTTTTTTTTTTTTTTTTAACATTTTTTATTTATTTTTGGGACAGAGAGAGACAGAGCATGAACGGGGGAGGGGCAGAGAGAGAGGGAGACACAGAATCGGAAACAGGCTCCAGGCTCCGAGCCATCGGCCCAGAGCCTGACGCGGGGCTCGAACTCACGGACCGCGAGATCGTGACCTGGCTGAAGTCGGACGCTTAACCGACTGCGCCACCCAGGCGCCCCGATTGTGGCAACATTTTTAAAACTCCAGATGTAAAGATGGGCTGAACTCAAAGTCTGAAACTGAAGAGGAAAGTAATGTAATGTGTGTTTCTGTTTGGTTAATTAAAATAACAAAGGGGTGACTGGGTGGCCCAGTAGATTAAGCCTCCCCTCCTAATCTTGTCTGGGTTTAGGTCAGGATCTCACCATTCCTGGGATTGAGCCCTCTCCTACCCTCCCCTTCACCACAGCATGGAGCCTGCTTGGGATTCTCTCTCTCTCTCTCTCTCTCTCTCTCTCTCAAAATAAATAAATAGATTTAAAAAATAATAAAAATTTTAAAAAGTACAATTTGGTAAATTTTTTTTCTGATAATCTCTTACTGAATTTATGGGGACTACATATTTTTTAAGGTGCTTAGTTCTGAGGTGCTATTTGGTTTTTTAAAAGTGTTTATTTATTTTTGAGAGAGAGCATGAGCAGGGGATGGGCAGAGAGAGAAGGGGACAGAGGATCCGAAGTGGGCTCTGCGTTGACAGCAGTGAGCCTGATGCAGGGCTCAAACCCACAAACCTTGAGATCATGAACTAAGCCCAAGTGGGAGGCTTAATGGACCAAGCCACCCAGGCGCCCCCTGAGGTGCTGTTTTTTTTTTTTAATTTTTTTTAACGTTTATTTATTTTTGAGACCGAGAGAGACAGAGCACGAACGGGGGAGGGTCAGAGAGAGAGGGAGACACAGAATCCGAAACAGGCTCCAGGCTCTGAGCTGTCAGCACAGAGCCCGACGCGGGGCTCGAACTCACGGACCGCGACATCATGACCTGAGCCGAAGTCGGCTGCTCAACCGACTGAGCCACCCAGGCGCCCCCTGAGGTGCTGTTTTTACTACCAAACAGCATCCCATTCTTGGCACCAACTATTTTGGTATTTTCTGCTCAAAACATTTCACTTATGACACTAAATATATGGTTTTTTTCCCCCTCACATTGACCATCAATTCCCCAACTCTCCAGATACCAGCTGGGTGTTCTAAAATTCAATTCAGTTCTGACTCTAATCACCTGGAAGTAGCACAGACCACACAGGTTGAGGACAGTCCACAAGATGGCTTCTACTTCAGACGCCAGTCCCAAGCCCGGGCCAAGTGCACTTCTGACCAACCAGCTGTACGTTGGGTGCTCCCGTGACCTCCTCCTTAGAATCGATCATTTGCTAGAAGGGCTCCAGGACTCAGGAAAGCACTTTACTTACCATTACTGGTTTATTATAAAAGATACAATGCAGGGACAGCCAAGTGGAAGAAATGCAGAAAGCAAGGAAGGGGACACGTGGAGCTCCCAGCATCTCCGTGTATTCACCCACCAGGAAGCTCCAAACCCTGTTATATAGGGTATTTACAGGCTTTAAAAAAAAAAAAAAAGTTTATTTATTCTTGAGAGAGAGAGAGCAAGAGAGAGAGAAAGAGAGCAAGCAGGGGAGGGGCAGAGAGAGACAGAGGATCCAAAGCAGGCTCCTCATGGTCAGGAGAGAGCCCCACGCAGGGTTCGAACTCACAAACTGCGAGATCATGACCTGAACTGAAGTCAGATGTTTAATTGACTGAGCCACCCAGGCACCCCTACAGAGGAATCATAGGCATGATTGTTGAAATCACTGGCCATTGGTGATTAACTCAATCTCTATCCTGTCTTTCATCTCCTGTGGCCAGAAGGGCAGCCGGAAGTGCCAGTCTAACCACCTGAAGTGGTTATCTCTGCTGAAGTTATCTGCGCGCCCGCACCCCCCCCCCCCCCCCCCCCCCCCCCCCCCCCCCCCCCCCGCCAGCCACCGATCATCTCATCAGCATTTACAAAGTCACTCATCCCTTCGGAGATTTGCAGGGTCTTGGAAGCTCTTGTATTAGAAGAGTCAGACCAACTATTATAACAAAAGATGCTTCTCTCACCCCTACTACTTCGGAAACTACAAGCGTTTTTAGGAGCACTCTGCCAGGAGCCAAGGATGAACACCAAATGTATATTTCTGTTATATCACAACGTTACATGAGGACATCCAGTTTAAAATGGCAGATTATCCACAAGTGTTTATCTGTTCTTCACTTGGGAGCATCCTTAAAATGATAGTAAAGGAATCACAAAGGTATAAGCCCACAAAGTCAAAGAGAACAATATAAGACAACAATGAAGCAGAGATTTCAAGAAATCTTCAGGAATGAAACAATGGTAGCAGTCTGGGAAAAATAACAATCTACATCCCTGCACCGGGTGGAGGGGGATTGATGACAAACTGTTTGATCGGCCCGCATCACCCTGGAAAGTCTCCAAACGTGGAGGAGAAACATAAATCCTGACTGGGGGGACCCTCTCAGCCTGATTATTATTATTATTACTTTTATAGCAAAGGCCACAAACTGTTCAGGCCCACAGTGGTTCCAAGGACCTCTTTAGTGCCTCAAGTGTAACTGTGGCATTGATTGCAGCACAGGGAATATAGCCAATGGTATTGTGACAGTGTGGTATGGGGACAGAGAGTATCTACACTTGTGGCGACCATAGCAATAAGGTACAGGCTTGTGGAATCATTATATTGTGCACCTGAAACTAATGTAATAGTATATGTCAACCATACTTCAATTACACACACATATATATGTACCTACATATATATATGTAGGTATACACACACACACACACACACACACACACACACAGATACATATGTATGTAAGTAGATATGGCATTGAGGAAGACCTCCAGTGTGAAAGCAAACAAACAGGAGAAAGGAACTTAGAGAAAATGTCCATGCAGAGAGGAGGAAAAGATCACGTGACTACAATTAATATCCTGATACACAGTTCTTAACAAGGATACCAGATTCAAGAAGAGGGAGTGTGGGAAAGAGGGTGCTGGAGAAATGGAATCACCAGAGAGTAAGAAAGGCTGCCTGGAAAGTAATTGTATGATGATGACAAAACATTTATTAGGAAACTCAACAGCACGTCAGGGCGCCTGGGTGCCTCAGTCGGCTGAGCGGCCAACTCTTGATTTCTGCTCAGGTCATGATCCCAGGGTTGTGAGATGAAGCCCTGAGTCAGGCTCTGTGCTGAGTGTGGAGCCTGCTTAAGATTCTCTCTCTCTTTCTCTCTCTCTCTGTCCCTCTCCCCCACTCATGCTCTCTTTCTCTCTCTCTCTAAAATTAAAAAAAAAAAAGCATATGACACAACGGTAGAAGAGTCGAGAAAGGTGAAAAGATTAGAGGCTCCATCCACGTTGCCCATTATTCAAATAATATGAGCTCTAGGAAGACAGAATAGAGAAGATGAAGGGAGGAAATAATAAAATAAACCACATAACATTTAAAAAATTCCAACACAAAGAACACAAATCTTCAGATAGAAATGGCCCCCTGAGTCTCTTAACCAATGAATTAAAAAAGGACCATTTCCTCAAGGAATTTAAAAGCGACTAAAAACAGAAAAATCTGAAATATTTCTACAGAGAAGAGAAAAGTCACATACAAAAGGTTTGGGAGCACACTTGGGTATCTTATCAATACAGGAAGAGAGAAGGAGAAATGCCTTCAAGATCTGGAACGAAATTTATTTTCAACCTAGAATTCTCTGCCCAAATTATTCATTTGATAATTAATCAAACTAATAAAAGCTTCTTCACTCCTGCAAAGATTTCAAAGTTTATCTCCTACTTACACTTTCTTAGGCGGCAACTTCTGCAAAACGAGGAAGTGAAGCAAGGAAAAAGATGGGGAATCTCCGAAAACAAAGTCTAGCCAGAAAAGTTGGGGGGAGGGTACCCCAAGCCACAGCCAGGCATGAGGCCCAGGTTGGCACAAGAGGAACGAGGACCGGCAGAGAAGTCTCTGGAGGTAAGACAAGTACAACCGTTGATAGATGTCCCACGGAGCTGTTGGAAGACTTAAAAAAATGAACCATATGTACAGAGAACGCTAATCAAATGAAAAAACAAGGTAATAATTGACCTCAGGAAAAACAAAATGTACAAGAAGAGACATAATCATTTTACATGGCTAGACTCAGCAGTGGACGATACTTCAGAGTCAAAAGAAAACGTTATAAATACACACCATTCATTTCACTAAAAATTAAATCAGCAGAAGTATATGTAATATATGGGGAAAGAAGTATATGTAAGGAGATTTAAAAACATCTACATCTTTGTCTTCCATAACAGAGTTTTGGATAATGTCTCAGATTAACAAACCAAGAACTAGTAGTATCAGAACATAATTTTAAAATATGGAGGGGCGCCTGACTGTCTCTGTTCATGGAGCATGGTCTCAGGGTTATGGGTTTGAGCCCCACGTTGGGTGTAGAGATTACTTAAAAATAAAATCTTGAAAAAATATGGAGATAAAAAGGAAAATAAACAGCTAAAAAGAGTTGAAAATGATTGCCTCCGGAAAGCAGGTAAAGGTTAGAGAAGGGAACTGCTGTTTTTCATGATAATTTCTTTGGCACTAGTACAAGTAAAAGAGGAAAAAAAAAAAAACCATGTACAAACACAAACTCAATTTTTTTACAACTGTTTAAAGGTACTTTTTAAGGACTAATAGTTCTGGTTTTGAGGAAAGTTTTAGTAATTCTCTAGTCTTCATTTGCTGTTTCTCCTGTGAATTTTGAGTAAAATTATATTTAATAAGTATACAGAAATATATGAATAAATATACTAATTTTCAGCGCCCCCCCCCCCGCTTTTCTGGGTTAATTTAGATGGTCAGGGGGCTTGTGTCCCGTTTATTCTCCCTCTGATGCCTCTACCAGCTGGTTCCTCCATTGAACACACTCTTCTCAGCCACTCCCAGATACCCGAAGGGCCCCTTTTCTTCTCTACTGGTCACCATCGGGGACCATGGGCTCAGTCCTTTCAGCAGAATGCTTTTGCTGTCTTTAGCGGGCATGCCACCACAACCCAAAATTATTTTGGCTTATTAAGTTTTATTGGAAGGATCGAGGGTGAAAGAACTGTGGAATGAGCCACTTCACACCCATCAGGGTGACTGTTACGAAAACAAAACACAAATAGGGGCGCCTGGCCGACTCAGTCAGTAGAGCGTGCAACTCTTGATCTCAGGGTCCTGCGTTCGAGCCCCACATTGGGGGTAGAGCTTACTTCAAAAAAAAAAAATACAGTGGATAAAAAACAAAACAAAACAAGGGTTGATGAGGATACGGAGAAAATGGAACCCCTGTGCTTTGCTAGTGGGAATGCAAAACGGTGCAGCTACTATGGAAACCATTTGGTGGCTCCTGAAAAAGTAAACATAGAATTACCATATGATTCAGCAATTCTGTCTCTGGGGATACACTCAAAAGAATCAAAAGCAGTGATTCAAAGAGATATTTGCACACCCATGTTCATAGCAGCATTATTTATAATAGCTAAGTGGTCGTAGCAACCCAAACACCATCCATCAACAGATGAATGGAAGAACAAAATGTAGTGTCTATACACAATGGAATATCATTCAGCTAAAAGGGAATGAAATTCCAATAGATTCTACAATGTGGATGAGCCTTGAAAACATACTAAGTGAAATAAGCCAGGTACGAAAGAACAAATATATGATTCTACTTACGTGAAATACCTACAATAGGCAAATTTGTAGAGTCAGAAAGTAGACTAGAAGTCACCAGAGGCTAGGGAAGGAGGGAAGTGGGTAGTTACTGTTCAATGGGTATGGAGTTTCTGTTGCAATGCTGAAAAAATTCTGGAAATGGATAGTGATGATGGTTGCACACCATTGTAAAGTACATTATAAATGTACTTAATGCCACTGACTTGTACACTTAAACATGGTTAAAGTAGTAAATTTCATGCTATGTATATATCACTACAATTTAAAAAAAGGGTCAGTCAGTTAAGTGTTCAGGTCTTTTTTTAAAAAATATATTTAATGTTTATTTTTGAGAGAGAGAGAGAGAGAGAGCAGGGTAAGGGCAGAGAGAAGGGGACAGAGGATCTGAAGCAGGCTCTGTGCTGACAGAGATCTCAACACGGGGCTGGAACTCATGAAGCATGAGATCATGACCTGAGCCGAAGTCGAACTCTTAACCAACTGAGCCACCCAGGTTCCCCCATTAAACATCCCCCATTAAACAAAGTCTTGATCTCAGGGTTGTGAGTTCAAGCCCCACGTTGGGCTCTGCAATGGGCATGAAGCTTACCTTAACAAAAAACAAACAAACAAACAAACAAACAAACAAAAATATATATATATAAAGCTAAACTGTCCTCTGATTATTATTCTTAAAAAATTTTTTTTTGGGGCGCCTGGGTGGCGCAGTCGGTTAAGCATCCGACTTCAGCCAGGTCACGATCTCGCGGTCCGTGAGTTCGAGCCCCGCGTCAGGCTCTGGGCTGACGGCTCGGAGCCTGGAGCCTGTTTACGATTCTGTGTCTCCCTCTCTCTCTCTGCCCCTCCCCCGTTCATGCTCTGTCTCTCTCTGTCCCAAAAATAAATAAAAAACGTTGAAAAAAAAAAAATTTAAAAAAAAAAAAATTTTTTTTTTTAACTTTATTCATTTTTGAGAGACAGAGACAGAGCATGAGCAGGGGAGGAACAGAGAGAGAGGGAGACATAGAATCCGAAGCAGGCTCCAGGCTCTGAGCGGTCAGCACAGAGCCTGATGCGGGGGGGGGCTCGAACTCACCAACTGCAAGATCATGACCTGAGCCGAAGTCAAACGCTCAACCGGCTGAGCCACCCGGGTGCCCCGTGATTATTATTCTTTCTATAGTCCAGGGTAAAACTGCCAAGGAAGTTGAACTTTTCTTGGAGAGATGTTCCCAGGATAAGTGTTCTGTCATTTCTAACCTTGCTCCATCGCTCTCAAGAGTCCACTCTGTGGGAGTACTCCTTATTTAACCCCACAGTGCAAATCGCCACCCATTTGGTAGAAACTTCAACTCCCTAAATCATGCACCTTGGTGCTGCCTCAGAATCTCTTTCCTACCGTGTGTCATGCATAACAGTCATAAAAAAAGCTCAGGGATATTCAGCAATAAGGCTTTATTTCTCTCATGGTGTTCGCAAGTCAACTAGGGTTTGATTGATCCAGGCTGGGCTCAGCTGGCTTGGCTCCAGTCCCTGGGTTGGGTACAGGTCTGCTGCACGACCTGCAAGATACCCCAGGTGGCAGAAATGCAAGAGAGCAAGCACAGCTGTGCAAACATATTTTGAGCCTCTCTTCCTATCAGATCTATCTAATATACCAGTGACCAGTCACATGGCTAGGCCCAAGGAAGGAAGTATATTCCACCCACCTTGAGCTCATGTGTATAAACTTCTATACGGAATTGGGACTGATAATTCTGACTACGATATGCCTCTTTCCCTGTCCTTGGCAGTAAATCTCCTAAGTCTGTTACGAGTTAGTTGTCAACGTTAACACCGAAAGGATGCTGTGAAGTGTGGAAATTCACAAGTGCAGTCCCCCATGGGTTTTGTCCTCTGAATCTGGCAACATAGTCAAGCCTGAAGCATTGCCCTCATCCCCACGATTGAATATGGCTCATCACCGTATCCACGCATGAAAGGGGGAAGCATGTCCCTTTCCTTTTATGGGCATGAGATTGTGCTTGCACACGTGTCTTTTGCTCTACTCCATTGCTAGAACCTAGTCATGTGGGTGCACTTTAGTTGCAGGGAAGCTGGAAACTCTAGTCTCCAGATGGGCAACCATATGCCCAGTTAAATTCTGATTGCAGCAGAGGAAGAGTAATTATT
Source organism: Neofelis nebulosa (assembly GCF_028018385.1). Taxonomy (NCBI): domain Eukaryota; kingdom Metazoa; phylum Chordata; class Mammalia; order Carnivora; family Felidae; genus Neofelis; species Neofelis nebulosa. The sequence continues at coordinate 103,323,699 of NC_080783.1, read as the reverse complement.
AAAGAGACAAAGATCAGTCTCTGCCAGAGAGGTTGCAACTAGAGGTAGGAATGGGAACAGAGCCACGGAATTAAGTATCTACCTTCCTCTATATATTTACATATTTTTAAAAGTGTATTTATTTTGAGGGGGGGGCGGAGAGAGAGAGAGAGAGAGAGAGAGAGAGAATGAGAGAATCCTAAGCAGGCTCTGTCCTGTCAGCACAGAGCCCCGATGTGGGGCTTGATCCCATAAACCTTGAGATCATGACCTGAGCCAAAACGAGGAGTTAGATGCTTAACCGACTGAGCCACCCAGGGGCCCCTACAATGTAAACTTTTGCCTCTGAGAGAATTGTAGACTGTAAGAAATAATGCGGAAAGATCCCCGCATAGCCTTTTGTCAGTTTCTCCCATTGATAAAATCTTTCAAAACTATAGATAGTACAACATTACATTGATGCAGTCAAGGTACAGAATATTTTTGTTACCCCAAGAATCTTTCATGGTGCTCTGTTACAGTCACAGCCACTTCTTTCCCACTGCCGTCCCTTCGTTAATTCCTGACCACTAATTTGCTCTCTCTTTCTATAATTTTGTCATGTCAAGAGTTCATCCAAATAGAATCATATGGTATGTAACCTTTTGGGATTGGCTTTTTTCACTCCACATACTTCTGTGAAGATTCATCTCCTTTTTATTTTTTTAAATGTTTATTTATTTGTTTTTGAGAGAGAGAGAGAGAGCGCGCGCACAGGAGAGGGGCAGAGAAAGAGGGAGACAGGAGACAGAATCTCAAGCAGTCTCCTCTGCACTGTCTTCGCAGAGCCAGATGTGGGGCTCGAACTCATGAACAGCGAGATCATGACCCGAGCTGAAATCAAGAGTTGGATGCTTAACTGACTGAGCCACCCAGGCAGCCTTAGTTTATTCCTCTTTATTGCTGAGTGGAATTCCGTAGTATGGATGTGCAGTGATCTGTGTAATCATTCACCCATCGAATAAAAACCGCTATAAAGATTCGCGTACTGGTTCTTGCATGAATATAAATTTTCATTTCCCTGAGATAAATTGCTGGATCACGTAAAAGCTGCATGTTTAGCTTATGTAAAACACTGCCAACCTGTTTCCCAGAATGGCTACACCATCTTACATTCCCACCAGCAACGTATGAGTGACCTAGTTTCTCCACGACCTCACCAGCATTTGTGGTTACTAGTTTTTTGTATTTTAACCATTCTGATAGAGTATAGTGATAACACATTGTGGTTTCAATTTGTGTTCACTTAATAGCTAATAATTTTGGAAACCATTTCCATAGGCTCATTTGGCATCTGTATATCTTCTGTGAAACGTCTCCTCGTGTCTTTTGCCTATGTTGTAATGATATTGTTTGTTTACTGTTGAGATTTGAAGGGTCTTTATGCATTCTAGATATTAGTCCTTTCTTGAATATGTGAATGCAAATATTTTCTCCCAGTCTGTAGTTTGTCTTTTCATCTGCTTAACATGAAGTAAAAGGCTTTAAAATTTTTTAAGTTTCTTTATTTATTTTGAGAGAGACAAAGAGAACCCATGCACTTGCAAGCAGGAGGAGGGGAGAGAGAGAGAGAGAGAGAGAGAGAGAGAGAGAGAGAGAGAGAGAGAATCCCAAGCAGGTTCCACACTGTCAGCACAGAGCCTCATACGGGGCTCGAACTCACAAACCGTGAGATCATGACCTGAGCCAAAACCAAGTGTCAGACGCTTCACTGACCAAGCCACTCAGGTGCTCCTTTTAAATTTTTATGAAGTCCACTTTACCTGATTTTCCTTCTATGGATTGTGCTTTTGTTGTCACATGTAACCTGGAAGTTTGTTCACGCTTTGTTTTGTTTTTATTTTTTAATTTATTTTTTAGGGGCATTTGGGTGGCTCAGTCGATTAAGCGTCCGACTTCAGCTCGGGTCATGATCTCATGGGTTCGTGAGTTCAAGCCCCGCATGGGGCTGTCTGTTATCAGCATGGAGCCCTCTTCGGATCCTCTACCCCCCTCTCTCTACCTCTCCCCAGCTCGCTCTTTCTCTCTCTCAAAATATATAAATAAACTACAGAAAATATATAAATTACTACAGAAAGTAATTTATTTTTTAAGGATTATTTTACCGTTTTCATTTCACTTTTTATTTTCGTAAGTAGGCTCCATGCCCAATGTGCGGCTTGAACTCATGACCTCAGGGTCAAGAGTCGCATGCTCCACTGACTGAGCCAGTCAGGCCCTCCAAAGTCTGTGCCTTTTTATTTTCAGTTTAATTTTTCTCTCTGTTGAGCCCTCCCACTGAGCTTTTCTACTTCAGTTATGGTCTCTTTCAGTTCTAACTTTTACATTTGATTGCTTTATATCTTTCATTTCTTTGCTGAAACTTTCCTCTTTTTGCCGAGGTTTATATTTCTACAGTTGTTCCAAGTGTGCCTGTAATTGCTCACGGAAGCATTTTTATGATGCTGCTTTACAACCTTTGTCAAATCATCGCAGGTCCCTGTCACCTCAGTGTTGGCATCTATTTTTTTTATTATTATTTATTTATTTTTGAGAGAGAAAAAGAGACAGAGAGAGTGCCCAAGCTGGGGAATGGCAAAGAGAGAGAGGGACACAGAGCATCTGAAGCAGGCTCCAGACCCCAAACCATCAGTGAAGAGCCTGACTCAGAGCTCAAACTCATGAACCATGAGATCGTGTACTGAGCCCAAGTCGGACGCTTAACCAACTGAGCCACTCAGGTGCCCCTAGTGTTGGCATCTGTTGATCATTTTTCATTCAGTTTGGTGTCAACCTTAACGTGATGAGTGATCTTTGATTGAAAGCGGGACATTTCGGGGGCACCTGGATGGCTCAGTTCGTGGAGCGTCGGACTCTTGATTTTTGTCTCAGGCTGTGATCTCGTGGTTCGTGGGATCAAGCCCCACATCAGGCTCTGTGCTGACAGCGCGGAGCCTGCTTAGGATTCTCTCTCTCCTTCTCTCTCTGCCCCTCCCCTGCTTGTGCTCTCTCTCTCAAAATAAATGAACCTTAAAAAGATTAAAAAAAAAAAGAAGAAGAAAGTGGGGCATTTTCTATGCCGTAGGGCTCTGGGTCTTACTTAAACCTCTTTGTGGGCTTTTTCTGATGAGGAAGGGGGTGGATGCTCCCTCATTTCTTCCAGGTGCAAATAGAAGTCCAGCTTCCCCACTCTGCCTGATTTGACACTGACAGAGGAGGAAGGGTCCCCCTTACTGATGAGTGAGGGGTGGGACTATGAGCTCCCCACATGGTCTCATAACACTACAGTGGGGGCTCCCATCACACTGGTGATGGTGAAAGTGCCGAGTGTCTGCCAGGCCTCCTTGTGTTTAGAGAACCTTCCTTTAGCCACTCTTTTAGGGGAGGATGCCGACAATGTGTTCTTTGAGTTTTCCTTCCCTGAGAATGTCTTGACTTCCCTTTCATTCCTGGAGGTATCTTTTGCCGAGTATAGGATTCTGGGTGGGCAGTTCTCCTGCAGCACCTGGGACACCATCCCGGTGGGGAGATGAAGGGGACCTCCTTCCTTCTGGGCTGGGGGGAGAGTCCAATCTCTGCTGGCATCACGGGCTGGGGGGACTGTGTTACCACACAGCAGGGATGAACGCGCCAGCTCCTTGCTTGGCCGTCTGAGACACCGGCCTGGCAGGGAGGCTGGGGCCCTGTGTCACAGGCTGGGGAAGGTGGAAGTCCTGGCTCCCCAGCTGACCACAGGCTTTTCTGTGGTGTTTGGCTGGAGTGGGCAGTTATCGCCTATACATTTTCTGTCTTGCTAGACTTCCTCTTTCCTGGCCCTTGGCTAGAGCGAGCAGGCTTTTGTTAGGGCTTTTTCCTCTGCATCCGGCTGCATTTCCTTATTGCTGACTTCTTCAGCTCCAGGAATGGGGTATATGGGGTGAAAAGAAACCTGACAGAGCTCACCACTTCCTTGGGTCATGAGGTCTTTAGCCACTTTGCCTTCTCTCCACCTTCCAGAATCTTCTAATGCTTCTTTTGTATATAACGTCCAGGGTTTCTTGTACTTCGCGGGAGCAATAGGAAAAACGTACATGTGCTACATCTTCCAGAAGCCCATCCCTTTGTTTTCCGTTATACTTAAAGCTGTCGCAGAATCCTTCTATATAAAGCTTTTGCCACGTACGGGGTGGATTCTCAGAAGTAAAGTCAGTTGGCCAAAGGGTCTGGACATTTTTGTGACACTTAACATAATGCTTACATATATACACTTAAAAGATTGTACCTGTTCACACTCCCTCCTGCAGCCTCACCTTTTAAGAGTAATGTTAGCTTCAAAGTGGCACCGAACAGACTGTGTGCCTACTTGAGACCTTTGGCGAACTAATGGCAGCCTGCCAACCTGCAAGTGGATTTTTCCACTCAAGCTCATCTACTGCCTCCGCCGAAAAGCCAGAGGGTGGTGCTGATGATGGGCTTCCGCGAGGACCCGGAGAGAACGCCACAGGGAGACAAGGGCACGAGTATGCGGGGCTGCGTGCCAGTTCTCCTGACAGTGACTATATTCTTAAGGAACGTTTTAACATAAGTGTCTAAATATAAGTCATCACAAGCAAGGTGATGAAGTCATGTGTTGTATGGTCAGGAATGAACTGGAAACTTAGGGGTGATGAATGGGGAAGGAATGAATTTTAAGTGTATTTATTTTGAGAGAGAGAGCGCGCACGCAGGGGAGGGGCAGAGAGAGAGAGAGAGAGAGAGAGAGAATCCCAAGCAGTCTCTGTGCTGTCAGCACAGAGCCCGATGCAGGGCTCAAACTCGCAACCTGTGAGATCATGACCCGAGCCGAAACTAAGACTCGGACACTCAAGTGACTGAGCCACCCAGGTGCCCCACATAATATGATTTTAGTGCTGGGCAGACACAGATGGTCCTGCAACAGCTCTGTTGTGGCTGACTGTGGGCTCCGTGCCGGGGGGGTGATGTGTGTGTTTCATGGGGATCACGGATCCAGTCACGTATCGTCAGGGAGTAGCTGGAAGAGAGCAGCTGCTGACAGCTGATAGGTGCTTTCTGACTGCATTAGTGAAGGGTCATGAGATGTGGAAGACCCAAATTAACAGAGAGATCGTCAGATTATTTATGTTTGCGTTTGGAATCGTTTGAATACAGTGCTACCTTAGGTGCCCTTCTCTGGCCCAGAGCTTTTGTTTATTTGGGCCATTTTGGAGCATGGCCTTGTCGCCAGGGACTTCTCCCCCTGTTCCATTATGTTGACATTTCCATCCACAAAGCATTTAGTGCAGGGGTGACAAGAGGGTTTAAGACTTGGTCCTTGACCTCTTGGAAGGCCGGTTTCTGAAATTCGGAACCTTGGGTATAGGACCTTGGTCACATGCCCTAACTACTATGGGCCTCAGTTTCCTTTTCTGTGTCTCTTTATGGGGTTATTTTGATGCTTAAGTAAGTTAATGTATGCGAAAAGACTCTAATATTAAAATTCCGTACTCTGTAGGGGCGCCTGGGTGGCTCAGTCGGTTAAGCGTCTGACTCTTCGTTTTGGCTCAGGTCATGATCTCACGGTTCATGAGTTCGAGCCCCACATTGGGCTCTGTGCTGACCACATGGAGTCTGCCTGGGATTCTCTCTCTCCCTCTCTCTCTGCCCCTCCTCCGCTCTGTCTCTCAAAAGAAACAAACAAACTTTAAAACATTTATAAAAAAAATTCCCTACTCTGTAAAAAGTAAAATAAGGGTTCAATTCATTGGTGTTTTGAGTTGTTCCTTCCTTCCTTCCTTCCTTCCTTCCTTCCTTCCTTCCTTCCTTCCTTCTTCCTTCCCTCACTCACATATTTATCAAGTGTCAGGCACAAATGGAAGAATGGAGCCATGCTCTGGAAATCTACTCTAGGAAGAGCTAGGAAGCCAGGACTGTGTGCCAGTCCTTCTTGTCCAACACATCCCTCCGTCAGTGTTTGCCTGGGGTGGATATATGCTCTCATCTGGGGAACAGGGAGATGGTTGAATGTAGGTTTCAAAGACCCTTGAATCAAAACTTGACTTGCCAAGCCTGAGAAATGAACACTGTTGGAATAAACGAAGTCCTGCAGACTAATAGTCAGGTGCCCAGAAAGTAAGGAACTCACCAGGCTCGGGTGTCCTTGTAAACTCAAGGGCAAGATTTGCAGGGGACAAGCTACAGATGGTTCGAGCATCCTGGCCGTCCCAGAATTCAGTGGCCTGAATTCTCTCCCAGGAGTGGCTGCCTCTATCTCACTGTGAAGAGCTCCCTGCTGGATTTTGCCCTCCTCAGTTTGAATCCTCACTGTCTAGCTCCACTCGTGCTCACAGAAAGTCTCTTTGTGGTACAGTGGAGTTAGTGGCACGGATGTGCATTCTTGGTTTTGGACTTGCAGGTGGGCGCCCTCCCCCGACTGTGTGATGTGCTCCAGGTGCTTCGGGAGGAACGGGACCAGTGCCTGCAGGAACTCTCCAAAGAGAAGCCGGGAGACCCGGGTGTGGAGCAGCTGGCCCCAGGTATGTGGCCTACTTTAGTCCACTCTTGGACATGCATTGTGGCCAAACCCACTGCGGTATGGGAGGCGGGGCCAGCTTGGGGACGCAGGGGACGGGACTGGCTGTATTCATTCAGACAATCAGCTGGGGGGAAGGGTCGGGAGTGATCCTGGTGAGCGGTTGACTCACACCCAAGAAGCCACATCAACACCACTCACCATTTCTGTGGGCTTGTGGATACGGCCTGTGTTTTCATTCCACCAACTTCTGCATCATGACTTCACCAAGGGAAGAGTTTGGTGAGAATTACAAGTCAAGGAAGTGTGCCTCTTACCCATTCTTTCGCCTCCTCTGACAAGTTTCATGTGTGAGGTAGTCAGAGAGGCAGAGAGGTGTCAGAAAAACCTGGGGTCCAAAGTTGGCTCACACTCGCTGGCTGTGCAACCATGGACAAGTTATTTAACCTTCTGAGCCTTGGTTTCTTGATCTATACAATGGAGGTGATAATGTCTTATGGATATGAATGTCTTATGGATAATGGATTATGATGATAAATGAGATAAAGTATGTTAAATACTAGTGATTCTTAAATATTATTAATGTAAACATTATTATCATTAATCATTTAAAAATACCATTAATTTGATATTTTATACGTTAATTTTATTTTTATTCTGTTTTTTAAGTTTCCCTCTTCTAAGGATAAGGAAGGGTGTAGTATTAAGAAAAGAATCCATTATAGGTCTTCAAACAAAGACTTGTATGTGCATATTCATAGCACAACTAGTCTCAATGGCCAAGAGGCAGAAACAATCCAAGCGCCCATGGACTGATGAATGGAGAAAAAAATGTGGTGTATACACACAATGGAACATTATTGAGTCTTAAAAAGAAATGATGGGTTGATATATGCTACAACATGGATGCATCTTGAAAACAAGTTAAGTGAAGAAAGCCAGTTACAGAAGACCATGGATTGTATGATTCCATTTATATGAAATGTCCAGATCGGGCAATCCATACAGACAGAAATTAGATTAGTAGTTGCCTGGGGCCAAGGGGAGGGAGAATGGGGAGTAACTGGTGAGCAGTTCCCTTTTGGTGGTGGTGAAAATATCTTAGATCTAGATAGAGGTGATGGTTGCATGATACTATGAATGAGTTAAACACCACTGAATTGTACCACTTTAGAATGGATAATGGTTAATTTTATGTTGTATGAATTTTTATTTTTATTTATTTATTTTTTTAAGTTTATTTATTTTGAGGGAGAGAGAGTGCCAGCAGGAGAGGGGCAGAGAGAGAAGGAGAGAGAGGATCCAAAGCAGGCTCCACACTGTCGGAGTGGAGCCCAATGTGGGCCTTGAACTCACCAACTACGAGATCATGACCTGAGGCGGAATCAAGCGTCAGATGCTTAACTGACTGAGCCATCCAGGCACTCCAAGGGTTGTATGAATTTTCAAATGTACTTTATTTTTTAGAGCAATTCACTGCAAAATTGAAAAGAAAGTGCAGAGTTCCCATACACTCTCTGCTCCCCACTCAAACACACAGCCTCTTCCCCCATTAACATCCTGTACCAGAGTGATACGCTTGTTATAATCATTGAACCTGCATTGACACGACATTATCACCCAAAGCCCATAGTTCACATGAGGATTCACTCTTGGTGTACATTCTGTGGGTCTTGACAAATGTATGACATGTGTCCACCATTATAGTATTTTCTGTGCCCTAAAAATGCTCTGTGCTCCACCTATCCTTCCCTTTCTCTCCCCTAACCCTTAGCAATCACTGATCTTTTTATTGTCTCCATACTTTTGCCTTTTCTAGAACATTGTACAGGTGGAATCCTACAGTAGTATGTAGCCTTTTCAGATTGGCTTCCTTCACTTAGCCGTATGCATTTAAGTTTTTCTCCGCTTCTTTTCATGTCTTGATAGCACGTTTCTTCTTTTTTTTTTTCTTTTTTTTTTTTTTAACATTTATTTATTTTTGAGACAGAGAGAGACAGAGCATGAACGGGGGAGGGGCAGAGAGAGAGGGAGACACAGAATCTGAAGCAGGCTCCAGGCTCTGAGCCATCAGCCCAGAGCCCGACACGGGGCTCGAACTCATGGACTGCGAGATCGTGACCTGAGCCGAAGTCGGACGCTTAACCGACCGAGCCACCCAGGCGCCCCGCACGTTTCTTCTTAAAGTAGAGTAATATTCCATTGTCTGGATGTAGCACAGTTTACCCGTTCACTTACTGGAGGACATCTTGGTCACTTCCGCATTTCCATAGTTGTAAATAAAGCTGCTGGGTGTGGACACAAGTTCTCAACTCGTTTGGATAAATACCCAAGAGCTTGATTGCTGGCTCATGTGGTAAGAGTACGTTCAGTTTTGTGAGAAACTGCCGAACCGTCTTCCAAAGTGGCAGTGTGGTTCTGCGTTCCACGAGCAATGAAGGAGAGTTCCTGTTGCTTCACATCCTTGCCAGCTTTTGGTGTTGTCAGTGTTTCTTTGTTGTCTTTTTCTTTTTAATTGTGGTAAAATACATATAACATAAGATTTACTGTCGTAATCAGTTTTAAATTTAAAACATCTAAACTTGGGGCGCCTGGGTGGTTCAGTCGGTTAAGCGTCCGACTTCGGCTCAGGTCACGATCTCGCGGTCCGCGGGTTCGAGACTCGCGTCGGGCTCTGGGCTGATGGCTCAGAGCCTGGAGCCTGCTTCCGATTCTGTGTTTCCCTCTCTCTCTGCCCCTCCCCCGTTCATGCTGTGTCTCTCTCTGTCTCAAAAATAAATAAACGTTAAAAAATAAAAAATAAAAATAAAAAATAAAACATCTAAACTTTAGTGGAAAACACGTAACATGAAATTTACCACCTGTACCATTTCTAAAGGTACAGTTGGGGTGGTGTTGAGTACATTCACCGTGTTGGGCATCCAGTCTCCAAAACGGCTCATCCCGCAAAACTGAAACTCTATACTCATTAGAACAACAACTTCCTTCCTCTCCCTTCCCTCAGCCCCTGACGGCCCCCATTCTACTTTCTGTTTCTATGAATTTGACTACTCTAGGTACTGCACGTAAGTGGAATCATACAGCGTTTGTCTTCTGGCAATTGGTTTATTGCACTTAGCATCATGTCCTCAAGATTCATCTATAGCAGAACTTCCACGTTTAGGGAATCCATTCATTCCTGAAAGGACATCGGGCTTGCTTCCATCTTTTATCTGTGGTGAATAATGCTACTCTGAACATGAGTGTGCACGTATCTCTCTCTTCAAGTTTCTGCCTTCCATTCTTTTGGGTGTATACCCACAAGTGAAATTGCAGGATTGTGTGGTAATTCTATTTTTCATTGTTCCTGGGTCCCGTATACCGTGTTTTTCCATAGTAGCCGTACTGTTTCACATTCTTACCAGCAGCACACAGGAGTTCCAATTTCTCCACATCTTCACCAACACTTGTTACTTGGTTGTTTTGGGTTTTTTTTAGTAATTTCTTTTAATGTTTATTTATTTTTGAGAGAGAGACAGAATGTGAGCAGGGGAGGGGCAGAGAGAGAGGGAGACACAGAAGCAGGCTCCAAGCTCTGAGCTGTTAACACAGAGCCTGACGCAGGGCTTGAACCCACGGACCGTGAGATCATAACCTGAGCTGAAGTTGGATGCTTAACTGACTGAGCCACCCAGGCGCCCCGTTAGTTGGCTGTTTTTTGATGATAGCCATCCTAATGGATGTGAGGTGATATCTCATTGTGGTTTTGATCCACATTTCCCTAACAATTAGTGATGTTGAGCATCTTTTTATGTGCTGGTTGGCCTTTTGTATATATTCTTTGAAGAAATGTTTATTTCAGTCCTTTGCCCATTTAAAAATACGGTTGTTGTTGTTTTTTGCCAGGGAATTATAGGAGTTCTTTATATATTCTGGGTCTTACCCCCTTATCGGATATATGATTTGTAAATAATCTCTCCCGTCGTGTAGGATGCCTTTTCATTCTGTTGTTTGCGTCCTTTGATGCACAGAAGTTTTTAGGTTTGATATAGTTCGCTGCATCTAGTTTTTACTTTTGTTGCCTGTGTTTTTGATGTCATATCCAACAAATTATTGCTAAATTTAATCTCAGGAAGCTTTTCCCATATGTTTTATCCTAAGATTTGTTTATAGTTTTAGCTCTTACATTTAGGTCCTTGGTCCTTTTTGAGTTCGTTTTTGTATATGATCTCCACCTTTGTCCTTTTTTTTTTTTTTTTTAATGTTTATTTATTTATTTATTTATTTATTTTGAGAGAGAGTGAGCGCCCGCATGTGCGCGTGCCTTCTCTTGGGGGAGGGCAGAGAGAGAGAGGGGGAGAGGGAGAGGATCTCAAGCAGGTTCTGTGCTGTCCATGCAGAGCCCAACATGGGGCTGGATCTCATGAACCGTGAGATCATGACCTGAGCAGAAAGTAAGAGTCGGATGCTTCACTGACTGAGCCACTCAGGCGCCCCAGAACGGCTAGAACTTTAACAGATACTTTGTATGCACGGCTCACCTGAAGACAGTTTCCCATCTTTTCCTAAGGGGTTCAAGTTGGCGCTCTTTGCCACCACTGGGTACTGAGGGACGGGGTGGACAGAGTAAGGAAGGGGTGCAGTGCCTTGCAAACAGGACAGGGAATCAGAACGCCTTTCAATGGTGATAACTGGCAGTTCATGCTGGGGCGGGGTTGGCAGCTTTATCACTTGGAGTCCCCTTGGGGGCATTTTAGGAGCCAGCACAGAATACACACCTCAAAGTGGCAGAGGATCTGGGATCTTTATCCACCAACGCCCCATCAGTCAGAACCTGGGCTGTTTCTGGGGAGGGTGCATGGATTCCCCCGCATTTCCCTTTGCCTGCTGTCCTTGGGGGGAAAGTGGGCTCCAGCAACTGGAGAAAGCCTTCAGGCAAAGGGATCCAGGGGCTAGCATTTGAAAGTGAGGTTGGGGGGGCGTCTGGGTGGCTGAGTAGGTTAAGCCTCTGACTTCGGCTCAGGACACGATCTCACCGTTGGTGGGTTCAAGACCCACGCTGGGCTCCACACTGACAGCGCGGAGTCTGCTTAGGGTTTTCTCTTTCGCCCTCTCTCAGCCCCTCCCCAACTCACACACACACTCTCTCTCAAAATAAATAAATAAATTTTAAAAAAAGGGAAGAAAGACAATGAGGTTATTGTGTGCAGGAGAGGTAGACCAAGGAGATAGATACGAGAGCAAGGTCTTCTCCCGAGAGCAGGGTCTTCTCCCGAGGGAGGTGGAGGTGGAAAGGAGCAGCCGCATGTAAGACCAGTGTAGATGGTAACCCAGACGGGATGTGGGGGTGACTTTGCTCAGGGGCAAGGTGGGACAGTGCACGTCCAGGATAACCCCCAAATGTTCCTTCTGAGCAGCGGGAAGATGGGCCAAAGGAAGACCAGGGATTCTGGGCAGTAGAGACAAAGATCAGGAGGTGAGTGTCAGCTGTGCAGAGCTGAGATTTCGGAGGAGGGGCCAGGGCTGGGGAACCCCTCTGCACAGGTGACAAAGGGGTTGAGGTTGTGCGAGGTGAGGGTGTGAGAGAGGAGAAGAGGTGCCCAGGAGTGGACCTCAAGATTGCCAGTGTGCATCGTTGGGGGCAGCCAGAGGCAGGAGGAAGATTCAAGGAGTCGTGGGCAGTGGGGGTCAAGCGGTCTGGATGTTGCAATGTGCTTTAACCGATCCGCCCACCCTCTGCCTGAGGGACAGGGTCAGGATGACCCTCTCCCATAGTTCCAGCCTTTCTATCCTCTCTGCTGGCTATGAAAGCTGCTTGTGGGGAGGCAGACTATGGTCTTGCACTGCTCACCGGGGGGCACCACTGAGCCTGAGTCTCCTGATTTCCCAAACCCTCCTGCTACCCTAGAAACTGTTTGGAACAGCAGGAAACAAGGTCTGCCTGAAAGTGCCCAGTGTGAATGCCTAAAATTCCAATGGCAGGGCATGGGCTTTTCATTCAGCTCTGAGACATACAGCCTAGAGATGCTAGGCCTTTGGGACCGATATGGTGAGCTTCAGCTCATGCTGACAAGGAAGGGACACTTATTTTAAAAGTCAGCATCTGATGTGTTTAAAAAGTCCTACTGCTCTTCATCCCAGGATAAGGTCCAGCTCCTGACTTGGCCCTTGTCCCGGCCTCCACTCCAAACATGTCCTCTTGGCTCAACCAAATTGCTTACAACTTCATGACTATGTGACTATGTGGGTTTCTCTGTGCCTCCAGGCCTTTGCACATGCTGATCCCTCTGCTACACCACCATTCCCTCTTCTTCACTCGGCCAACCACTCTGCTTTTCAGACTCTTCCAGGAACAATTTCTGCTGCCACCCTGAGTCCTGCAGGACCCTCTGCTCCTCTCCCCTGCGGCACCTTGCCCTTTCCCTGGTGCGTGGCACAGGGCTTGCACAGATCGGGTACTCATTGTGTGTTTGTGGACTGACTTACTGAGTGAATGAGTGAGTGCAGATACTTGGCTGAGAGCAGAGAGAGGAGAAAACAAAAGAGCTGGCCCGGAGGAAACAGTGGGAGATGAGACAGAGCCTTTGGAGTTCTAAGGACCCCACAGGGGACGTGGATGGCCCTCACCTTGCCCAGCTTGTCACACACTAGCTGAGGTGAGCAGTGTAGCCCATGCTGCTCATGCAGGGGTGCTCTCTGGAGCCTGACCTGGCAGCAGAGAGGTTGAGCCCTTTGTCCTCCTAGGGCCTCCTATAAGAAGCAATCCGCTGCTCTGCCAGCCCCACTGAGGCCCTGAGTGACCCACCCCACTGGCTGGGCCCCCTGCTTGACATTCTGGGTGTCCCAGTGTTCCTGTCGGCTTCCACACCGCAAGTGCAGATCTGCTCCTGTAACAGCGGGAGGAGGTGGTCGGCGGTGGGCTTAGCACGGGGCGCTGGGGGGGGGGGGGCATGAGTGCCAGGCTGGGGGACAGATGGAGCCAGCCAAGGTGTCAGTGCTGCTGCTTCCTCTCTGTGATCTTGGGCAAGGGTGGGGTTCATCCCTCCACTCCTCAACATGCCCATTTTCTTTTATTTTTATAAAAGAAATAAAATATTAATTTTTTTTAGAGAAAGAGTGAGGGTGCAAGTGAGCGAGGGGCAGAGAGAGAGGGAGAGAGAATTGCACGAGGGGCAGAGAGGGAAAGAGAGAAAGGGAGAGAGAAAGAAGGGGGACTCACCCAAAGCAGGGCTCGTGTCACCTGATGCAGGGCTCGAACACACAAACTGTGGGATTGCGACCTGAGCCAAAACCAAGAGTCGGGTGCTGAACCGACTGAGCCACCCAGGCGCACCTCAACTTACCCATGTTATTTATTTTTTATTAAAAAAATTTTTTGGGGGGAGCCTGGGTGGCTCAGTCGGTTAAGCGTCTGACTTCGGCTCAGGTCATGATCTTGCGGTCCGTGGGTTCGAGCCCCGCGTCGGGCTCTGGGCTGACAGCTCAGAGCCTGGAGCCTGTTTCAGATTCTGTGTCTCCCTCTCTCTGTGACCCTCCCCTGTTCATGCTCTGTCTCTGTCTCAAAAATAAATAAATGTTAAAAAAAAAATTTTTTTTTAAGTTTATTTATTTATTTTGAGAGAGACAGAGACACAGTGCCAGTGGGGGAGGGGCAGAGAGAGAGGGAGGGAGAGAAAATCCCAAGCAGGCTCCACGCCGTGGGCACAGAGCCTAACTCAGGCCTCCTGCTCACGAACCCTGAGATCACCACCTGAGCCGAAACCAAGAGTCAGACGCTGAACCGACTGAGCCACCCAGGCACCCCTCAACTTGCCCATTTGCAAATGGGGATATAATCTCATGACCTCATGGCCCTGTTGGCAGGACGCGAAGGCAGGGATCTCATTGTCGCGGGGAGCTTCTTTCCTGGCCCGGTTGCTCCGTGCGGACAGGCTGGCCTCTGCCATGGATGGGCAGCCTCCACCGGGCCCTCTGTCCCCGTGTGCTCAGCCTCGCCCCAGGAGGTTCCCCACCCATTCTCTCTGTGGACGCCGGCCTCAGGCTCCCAGTGCTTGGGGAGGTTGTAAGGGTGCCCTCACTCAGGTTCTGGGCTGACTCGTCTGGAGCAGATCTGGTCATCTTTCCTCCCGAAGGCTCTCGTGGGGTCCTCATTGAGTATCCAGGTCCGAGAAAGCTCAATAGGGACTCCTGCCCTCATTCTGCCTCTAACTCCCTGGGGAGACATGGGTGAGGCCCTGAACACACCTTGTCTGGACCTCACTCGCCTCATGTGAGAAAAAGGCTGCGTTGGATTTGCAGTATTTGAGACTGTTTGGCAAGGCCTGGCCGGTGAGTGAGAAGGTGGCCAGGATCCTCCCCCTAGCCCCCTCCCCACCACTGCCATCACCTCCAGTCTAAGGAATCTGTGGCTTTGCAAGCCTGGTTTAAGAGCCCTCGAGGCCGAGGATGTCTGAGCACTTGGCCTGCGGGAAAGTCTTCAGGTCTGCTCTGCTGAGAGACTGAGAACGCGGGGTCACTCATCTCCGTTTGGAACGAATGTGTGGCCAAGGGGGAAGAACTCCCTCAAAGACGGAGGGAGAGGAAGACAGAAACAACAAAGGGGGGGCGAGCCGTCGGGCGTGGGTGTCCGTGTCAGAAACACGCAGGCACAGGGCCTACATGCTGGCCCAGTCCTGCTCTGAAGACTGTGCACGTCCCCACCAGGCCACCCAGGCCCACAGGCCCACGGGACCTCCGTCCCTTGGCGCCCGAAGCAGGAGGGGCTGGTGGACTCTCTGTTGGGGGCACAGGGTTAATGGTTAAGCTGCCCAGTCCTCCCTGGGGAGGAGGTTAATGTTTGATCGCCAGACGAGTCATAGGAAATGCCACTCACGGAGTTGTCAGTGAGCCCGGCACACTTATCACAAATAAAAAATTAACTCTTCAGCTATTCCGGGTTAGGTGGCCAAGGCCTTCCCAGCATTTTGTGGGAACGTTTCAGGGTCACCCTAATAGCTGCATGGACTGCTCTACTGGGCTATTTATTGCTCTGTTTACAGAAGCTGATACCTCCTCAGAGTTGGCTGGTGGAAGAGCTTTGGCTCTTCACAGGGAAGAATGTTCCAGAGAGTCAGTGTGGTGGCAGGAAAGGTGTGGGCTTGGCAATCAGAAAGACCTGGGCATGTGCATTCCTCTGTCACTTAGGGGCTGGGTGACCTTGAGCAAGACACTAATCCTCTCTGGGCCTTAGTGTCCTCGCCTTCAGAGTGGGTCATTTCCTTTTTCCCAGCTTGCCTCTGCTAGCTGGTCGCCCAATCCTGAAGAACATGGGCAGGAGGGAACAGGCTGACTTCTTTTCAAAGGGTGGGGTGGGAGGGGCCGCTGGGGGTAAGGGGGCAATGAGGTGAAATTCACAGAAGAACTTAACCATCATACAGTGAACAATTCCATGGCATTCGGTACATTCACAGAGCTGTGCAGCCAGCCCCCCGCTAGTTCCAAAATGTTTTCATCACCCCCAACTAACACCTCATGACCTGTAAGTAATCAGTCCTCACTGCCCCCCTCCCCTGCCCCTGGCAACCACCAATCTGCTTTCTGTCTCTATGGATTTGCTGACCCTGGATTTCTAAATGGAATCATACAGTATGTGACCTTTTGTGTCTGCCTTCTTCCAAGTTCATTCACACTATAGCATGTATCAGTGTCTTACACATGCTGGCTTTTAATGCAATTTTCTCTCACAAACATTCCTGGCTCCTGATGGTTTTCCACAGCCAAACACCCACCCTGCCCACAGCTCACCTCCCCCCATTCTTTCCTTGGCACAATGATCTTGGCTCATTTTTCAGAAACAAGCATATGTTTGTGTAACATTTCAGTCTTTTTATTTTTATTATTATTATTTAAAAAAATTTTTTAACCTGTACTGTAAGCACCATTATTGACCCCATTTTACAGATGAGGAAATTGAGGGTCTGAGAGGCTCGGGATCACCCAGATCTGAAACAGGACTCTCAGCCCAAATCTTTGACTCTAAATCCTGAAGATTTTCTAGTTTGCATTCCGGACTGAGCTGTGAATGAGTAATGTCCTCACCCTCCCAAGAAGGGATTTAGAAATCAGTGGGGGTGCCTGGGTGGCTCACACGGTTAAGCGGTTAAGCGTCTAACTTTGGCTCAGGTCATGATCTCGTGGTTCGTGAGTTTGAGCCCTGCAGCAGGCTCTGCCTGACAGTGCAAAGCCTGCTTGGGATTTTCTCTTTCTCCTTCTTTCTCTGCCCCTCTCCACCTTGCAGGCACAGGCTCGCTCTCTCTCAAAAACAATAAATGACTAAACTTTAAAAAAAAAAAAGAGGGTCTCCTGGGGGGCTCAGTTGGCTGAACTCAGGTCATAATTTCCCGGTTTGTGGGTTCCAGCCCTGCATCAGGCTTGATGCTGTTGGCACTGAGCCTGTTTTGGATCCTCTGTCCCCTCTCTCTGCCTGCCCTTCACTTGTGCCCTCTCTCTCAAAAACATATAGACATTAAAAAAAATTAGAAATTAGAAACAAAAAACACAGACTGTTGATGCCAATTAATCCTTAATTAGTGTGAAAAGTGGCTTGAAATGAAGAGCTTTCAGCCAGGGGAGGGGGATTTTGTGAGGCAGGGTACAGTTTGCATAGTGCCTGGGAGGGAAAGGGCTCAGCATACAGTGCTCAGAAGCTCATCTCCAGCTGGCCTCCTGGAGGGGGAGGCGCCAGCCTGCTCCAGGAAATCAGCCTTCGGCTTCAGGCTCGAAGCTGAAGTGCAGCCTCCATGCAACGTCTGAAGCATATCCCCGTCGGCTAATTTCGTGCCTCTGTCTGCTTGAATACTTTTAGTGGTGGGAAACTCACTACTCCCAACACAGTTTATCCCATGGAACAGCTTGTGCTTCTTGGTTTAAAGAGAACCACTGCCCCCTCCCCCCGACTGTCTAGCTGCTCCTCCTGTGCCGTGCTTTGAAACGCCCTTGCCACCTGGGACTTCAGTCCCTCTGACCCCATCCTGACCACTTCTGTGTGTGGTCCAGCCATCACCAGGAGGGCAACACCTTTCATGACCTAAGTACTATAGATCAGCTCGTTAGCAAAGCCAGGGAAACCTCACCGAGTTGCCCCTTGGATGGCCTAGGGATGAGGCCAGGGTAGCTAAGAAAGGCAAAAGGAGACAGGAGGAAGCCAGGGAACAGGCAGCTGCAGGAGCCCCTGAACAAGGGCTCTTGGGGAGGAGAGAGGGTGAATGGGGGAAATGGGGTCTGGAGGCACCTGGGAGATGAATATGGCAGCTGTAGGCAGAGAGAGTTAACCCTGCACAAGCAGAAGCCAGGGGACGACCAGAAGGTCAAGGTGAGGGGGACCTTGGGTTCCATTTTGACCTCCATTAACCTGCACAGTGAGCAGCCGGGGGCGGGGCGTGGAGGGTCGGCAGACCCACTGCCCGAGTCGGCATGGCCCCGGGCGGCCTGGCTTGATCCTGGCCCCGTGGCCCCACAACCGGACACGTGGCTCCCGAAAGGCTCCCAGGTTATCGTCAGGCCATCTGAGCTCATTTATAAATAAATCAAGGACTGGAAGATTGATGCTCCTGTCTGGTGGGACGCAGGGCAGACGGGCAGTTCGCAGAGGGCCGGGCTGTATTCCAGGCACCGGGCCGGGTGGGGGTTTAGACATGCCACAGGCTGTCCTGCCCTCTCCAGTCACCTGGGCCTGTATTCCAGCCCCCTCCCCCTCGCCAGACCTGCCTCTGGGGCCACTCTCCTATGGGGGCAGGGGGTAGGGGAGGACGGCGGGACCAGGATGGCAGGACAGAGGGAGCTCTGGGCCTGGCGCGGTGCCGGGGGCTTCACAAGAGTAAAGGAGACCAATCTCTGTCCATCAGCTCCAGTGGGCAAAATAGAATTTCCTCAGTTTTGTAAGTTTAATTCTGACTCCATTCTCCTGGGGTGGAGAAACCTCAGCCTTGATATTTTCTGGATCTTCCTCAACTTGCCCAGGGTATCAGAGATTCGCACGGTGCTGGGGTACCTGGGGGAGCCCGTGTGGTCTTGAGCTCTACGGAGTGGTGGCCGACAGACCTCTGTGTTTCGTGGGAAGGCATGGGCGGCGCGAGGCTGTCTGTGGTCCTGGTCTAGACATGTCCCCACAGCCATTTATCCTGTGGGCTATCCCACCATCCGGGCCTGGTGGGCAGCGGGGTACCCCTGCCTCTTTCTGGAACCTTATCTGTCCTGCTCATCGCTTGCCCTCCTTACCTCCCAAATCTGAGGGAAGTCTCACTCCTTTTCTGTTTTCTCCCAAGCATTTTGTTTATACCAGAATTCTTGTCCACCTCCCCCTGCTCCCCTCCCCCTATACCCCAGAGCCTCTGAAACCCCAAGCTAGGAAGATTATAAGTTTTCCTGACCACCTCTGAGAATGTGAACCAGTAGTCTGAGGAGGAGGGACCAAAAAAAGGTGGGGAGAAAAACCAGAATGGAGATGAATAGATCAGAAAATATTCTCCTGCACACAAATCATTTAATCCACACCAAAATCCCCGGGTATGTTACTATGCCCATTTTATAGATGAGGAAACTGAGGCCTGCAGAGGTAACTGGTGTGCCCAAGGTAGATTTGGGTCCAAAGCTAGCTCTGTCTCCACCACAACACCACTTCAACTCAGGATCCTGTGCTGTCCTCTGGGGCCATGGCTCAGCAGGCGCCCCCTGCTCCCCCAGATGGCACTTGTGGCCCAACATTGTTTTTTCTTGTCTCCCCACTTGAGCTTCCCCAACCTTCCATCCCATCCCTCCAGCCGGACAATCAGTGGTGACAGTGACCAATCAGAGATGGTGGAGGGCTGCGAGGTTCTCCTGTCACCTGCCCCGGGCCCTGCTGGCCCAGGCGGCAGCTAATTTGTGTGCATTTGAGCCTTGCCTTTCCAGAGGCAGTGAGCCTTGCCTACTGGCTCAGTAACATGAGCTCCCATTTACCAAGCTCCACCAATCTTTTTTATTCATTGGACGGCCCCTCACCTCCAACTCAGGAAGCAAGCGCTGGGGCTCAATATTTAAAACTACCCAGGCTTTGTCCCTTCCCCACCAGAACTCCAGAAGGAACCTAGTGCCAAGACACCCTCCCTCCCTCCCATCCATGCTCCACCTGTGCAGGCCTCCCCGCCCCCCACCTCAGAGCAGGAGCCTGGTGGGAAGTGGGATGTGAGGCCCTCCACTCACACCCTGGAACAGTGCAAGCAAGGGAGGTCCCTGCCAGCAGTCAGGAGGCCACACAGAACACCCTGCTCGCCTGGCCACAGTCCCTCGAGCCCAGCTGCAGCCATGCACAACCTGTACTGGTTTCCTTCATCTTTTCTCTTTTTTTTTTTTTTTTTTTTGACGTTTATTTATTTTTGAGACAGAGAGAGACAGAGCATGAACAGGGGAGGGGCAGAGAGAGAGGGAGACACAGAATCTGAAACAGGCTCCAGGCTCTGAGCCATCAGCACAGAGCCCGATGCGGGGCTCGAACTCACGGACCGCGAGATCATGACCTGAGCCGAAGTCGGACGCTTAACCGACCGAGCCACCCAGGCGCCCCCATCTTTTCTCTTTAAATCAATTGACTTTTTTTTCCCAGCATGCTGTACATTAGATCTTAGACTTACTCATCCTTCATATGAGGCTTTGTGCCCTTTGACTAACCTCTCCCCGTTTTTCCAACCTCAGCCCCCGATGACCATTCTATTTTCTGCTTCTGTGAGCTCGAATCGTGCAGACTCCACATGAGGGAGGTCCCGCGGCATGTATCTGTCTGTGTCTGGCTTAGTTTATTCAGCATAGTGTCCTCCAAATTCATCCATGTTGTCACAACATGGATGTCTTTTTTCTCTTATTTTTAAAAAAAACTTTTTTTTTTTTTAACATTTATTTATTTTTGAAAGACAGAGCCAGAGCGCAAATGGGGGAGGGCCAGAGAGAGAGGGAGACACAGAATCTGAAGCAGGTTCCAGGCTCCGAGCTGTCAGCCCAGAGCCCGACACAGGGCTCGAACTCACGGACCACGAGATCGTGACCTGAGCTGACGTCGGCCGCCTGACCGACTGAGCCACCCAGGCGCCCCTGATTTCTTCCTTTTTTAAGGCTGAATAACATCTCACTGTAATTTTCCTTATCCATTCATCATGTGATGGACACCTAGGTTGTTTCCACACAGTGGCTATTGTAAATAGTGAAACATGAATAGTGAAACATGGGTCAGATAACTCTTTGGGATCCTGATTTCATTCCCTTTGGCTGTATACCCAGAAGTGGGATTGCTAGATCAATGGTAGTCCTGCTTTTATTTTTTGAGGAACCTCCATACTGTTTTCCAATGGTGGCCGTACCAGTTTACGTTCCTGCCAACAGTGTGCGAGGCCTCCCTTTTCTTTCAATTGACTGTTATTTTTTAACATAGCCCCATCCTAAATAATAATAGCTGTAAAATCACTTTTTAATACATTTTAAATTCTTTCTAAAAAAAAAAATGTGGAGCTATGGAAATGAAAAGCATCCGACCATGTACCAGCTAAAAGAGCGTGCCAGCGAGGATGTGCTTCCTGCACTGGGAGCACTGGGTCTGTCCCCAGACGGCGAGGCTGAAGCTGGGAGAGAGCGTGGCCATGTCACAGCTGTGTCACAGTGCTCCAGACACGAGCAATGCCACGGGAAAGTAGCATCAGGTCTGCTGCCACCGAGGGTCAGCCAGGAGGGCGGGATCCCAGCTCCACCAGTGGCAGCTCTGTTCCCCCACACATGTCCCTTTGCCTCTTGGAGCTTGCGTCCCATGTCTCTATCACCCCTGCTGTGGGGCAGCGACGTTACCCAATCCCTGAGGGGTGCACGATGTCTGAAATGTGCCCGGTGCCAGCCTGGCTGGCCCCTTCCCCAGCCTTTTCGCTCTGCAGGGTTGATATGAAGGGCGTGACAGTGAGGGGGGACCCCAGGCACCCTCAGGGGAGCCGGCTCCCACCTTACCACCAGTCACTCCCCCACCGCCTTCTGCCAGCACCAGGGCAGTGTCCCTGTGGGCCCTGGGCAGCATGACCCGGGGCAGGACGCCTGCCAGATGACCTGGCTCCCTCCCCATCTGTCTGGCCAGCTGGACATGGGTTGTCCAGCCTCATGGGTAGGAGGTGTGGGCCGATGCTCTGGCTGACCTGGCCGGCACCAGCCCTGAATCCATTTCTCCCAAAGTGAGGAAAGAAGCCCCCGAATTTTTCCACAGCTGGGAAGTGCACCAACTGCTTCCACTACAAGAGATGTGGCTCATTATAAATGAGGCATCCTGCTGCCGCGGAGAGTTCTGGGTCAGCCTCACCCCCCAGACTCCAGATGCCGGAAAAAGTCAGAGTAGACAGACACAGTGGGACATCTGTTATGGGCCTTCCCAGCACCGTGTTGCCGTCCCAGGGGCTTATGGGGAGGCCAGAGTCATGGGGTGGGGGTGGGAGCGAGGCGGGGAGGGGCGAGCAGCGCCCACAGCTGCAATCTGGACAACTAGCTGCCTAGATGGCCGTAGAACCCTGCTTGGGTGCTTTGGGTGGGGGGGCTCAGATGGAGAGCTCCAGCGGCTCTTTCAGGGCTGGCTGTGAGAGTCGGGGTGAAGGTTCAGGGACATCCAAGGGGCTGCTCATCTCCCACATTCCTTGAATGACACAGACCCTGGTCCTCAGTCTCCACATGCTTCCACTGTCCTGCACAAGCCCTGTCTGAGCCCTGCCTCTGTGTCCACGCGGTCTCTCATTCTGCACCAGCTCCCTTGCCCAGGGCCACAGCTGTCTGTCACTTCAGGGGCTTCTCTGCCTCCAGAGCCCCTAGCCAGGCATCCTGACCTCAGGCCTGGCCTCCTGGGGGCAGGGCTCCCACTTCCTCTCTTCCTCTAATCCCTCTGGGGGCTGGCCCTCCTGCAAGAGAAGAGCCCCATCCGCCCTCAGCCCACCTCTCCGCATCCTCCCTCTTTCCCTCCTGTCCCAGCCTCACACCCTGCCTCCCCCGACTCCTGGCCTCTCTCCAGCTTCCCTAGCCTGGCTCCATGAGCCTGGCTTCCACTAGGAAGCTGGGGTTGGTGCCCGAGGAGACAGGGCAGGTGGGCAGAGCCTGTGAGGCGGCACCGAGCAGTGTGGCTGGAACAGCCACTTCCCGGCCCCTGCATTTCTGAGCTGTGTGACTCCAGGAACCTTCTTCTTTTCACTGCTTATTGCTTCATTTATAAAACCAGGACAGGGCAGGTGCCTTGGAGCATGCTGTGGGTGCTTCCTGTGTGTGAAGCATGCGGTGACTGCCTCCCACTAGCACCAAACCAGAGCTGGTAGGCAGAGGACCGGAAGGCCAGGACATTAACATGGAATTTAGAAGTCAGTGCCCAGATAAAAGTCTGCTTCCAAGGGATGCACGCCAGGGAACGGTACGGGAGCTGGTTTTAACACAGTATTATGCCTGGCCCCCTCCCAATACCGATGAAATCAGGATCCCTGGGTTTAGGGCCCCATCTGTATGTTTTTAAAACTCTGCAGACGGTTCTACTGTGCAGCCAGGATGGAGGCCCGTGGCTGTCGAGTCCTTTAATGCAAACTGAGGCCAAGAGGTATTTCGTCTTCCACTCTAGAGAAATCCACACCAACCCTTAGGAGGCTTATGTAAGATAATGGGTGCTCCTTCCTGCCTTCATGCCTTCAACATGAGCACTTAACGGCAGTCAAAGATTAAAGATTAAAAGCATGTTAGGGGTGCCTGGGTCGCTCAGTCGGTTAAGTGTCCGACTTTGGCTCAGGTCATGATCTCGCAGCTTGTGAGTTCGAGCCCCGCATTGGGCTCTGTGCTGACAGCTCAGAGCCTGGAGCCTGCTTCAGATTCTGTGCCTCCCTCTCTCTCTGCCCCTCCCCTGCTTGCACTCTGTCTCTCTCTCTCTCTCTCAAAAATAAGTAAACATTAAAAAAATAAAATAAAAGCACATTACATACCATTGGTTCCTGATGTCAAGGGGTCAGGACCTGATGGGAACTCCTGGCAGGCAGGGGGGGTTGGGGACGGTGACAAGGTGGTGGAGAAGGCCCTTGGCCCCTGCTCCATCCCTGACTAATGCTACTGTTTCTCTTCACAGGTTGCGAGGGGCTGTGGGACAACATGAGCTGCTGGCCCTCCTCTGCCCTGGGACAGACTGTGGAAGTGGGGTGCCCACAATTCCTCCGGATGCTCACAGGCAGAAACGGTAAGCTCTCAGCCAGAAGGTCTTGGCTGTGAGACAGTGGGTGGCCCTCTGGGTAGGGCCTTGGCCCGGAGGCCACAGAAACTCTAGGGACAAGCAGTGACTGGAATGGTGACAGGTGGTCTTTGTTGGGAATCGGAGGCCTTGCTGGGGGTGTAGGGCAGGTTCCACTTGTGGGGTCCCAAGGAAGGGGGCCAGGAAGCATTGTATCAGGAAGTGACGAAGGAGACTGGGTTTGCTTCTCTCTGTCCCACACCTGCATTTATGGGCTCCCCCACTCCCTTTGACGTTTCTGTCCCCTAAGCAACCAGACCCCTTGTTCTGGCTCCTGGACTTGGGTCCCACCCTGGCACAACCCGACTTTCCAGAAATTTACTTCCTATGTGTCCATTCTGTCAGGCCCTGCTGATAAACCACACCCTCCCTGAAAGCCCCTGGCCTCCTGGGTGATCTCTTGGTGAGGAAAATTGCAGTTTGCAAGGATTTTCTTAATTTGAGGCAGAGAAGTAGGTAGACTGTTTCAGACAGGGGATATTCAGGGACTAACATTAGCTGAAGCTCCCCTACGTGCCAGGCATTTTTAAACACATGGGCTCATGCAATCATTACAGCACCCCTACAAGTCACAGACCTTTCTCCTCCATGTGACCCAGTAGAGTGGAGATAACAGGGACAAATTAGGGGCTCAGCAGTTTGCATAAGGTTCACAGCTAGAAGACAGCGAAACTAGGATTCAAACCCAGATTTCTCGGACTTCAAAATTATGCCCTGTCCTCAAGGGCATGGTCAAGGTGGGACTCTGGCCCTGTGGTGGGGGTGATGCTGGGTGGAGGCAAGGTCGCTTCATGGCCTTTGGCCCCTGGCCTCAATGAGGTCATTTAAAGTCTAAAGCCTGACCCAGCCCTGCTGCCCTTCTCCCTTCACCGGTTTGCAGCAAGAAAAGCTGGCCAATGCGGCCCTTAACAAGAAGGAACCAACAAAGATGATTTCACACAAAAACCCACCAGCATCCCAAAGCTAGGGATGGAAACCAAGACTGGGCGGTGTGGGAGAGGAGTGTGAATTCCTCAGTCTATAATTCTCTAGTACACATGTGTGCACACGTGTGTGCATGCACGCACATGCACACACACACACACACACACACACACACACAAATTTGGGGAGCACACTGTGGTAGCTGGCTGTCCCTCTCAGCCTCATTGGTACCCAACATACAGGAAGTGTAGGGGGACCAGGTTTGAGTCCCCCTCTCCGCTTACTGCTTGGATGCCAGCTGCAGACACAGACAGATCTCCCAAATCTCAAAGCCTTCGTTCACACAGTGCCTTCCCCGCCTAAAGTCCAAAACGGGTGCTTCTAAAAATATTTTTTTTTTACATTTATTCATTTTTGAGAGACAGAGAGAGAAAGAGAGAGAGCACGAGCGGGGGAGGGGCAGAGAGAGAGGGAGACACAGAATCCAAAGCAGGCTCCAGGCTCTGAGCCGTCAGCACAGAGCCCGACGCGGGGCTCAAAATCACAAACCGCAAGATCGTGACCTGAGCCGTAGTCGGACGTTCAACCGGCTGAGCCACCCAGGAGCCCCCAAAACGGGTGGTTCTGATTAGCAGCAGGCCTGAACGTGACCCCGCTTCTGCCCACATTGCCTCTGCCAGAGCTAAGTCATGTGGTGACATCTAACTGCAAGAGACGTGGGAAAGTGTGGTCCCGCCAGGTGTCAGTCTCTGCCTCAGAGCCCAGGCTACTCATTCTCGGCCTCATTTTTCTCGCCTGTGAAATGGGGAGAATAAACAAGACAGGTCCCTAAGGCCGTGCTTGGAAATGAACTTTAAATACCTTCCTTTATCTTTTCTCTCCCTCTCTTCTTCCTTCTTGCCCTCCCACCCATCCCCCCAAGTCCCCCCACCTGCACACACATGCTAGCAAACTTACCAACAGCTTGACCCCTCCACATCTGTGTCTGGGATCCACAGAACTCTAGAGAGACCCATGAGGTTAATCCACACATGGCTGCCCTGGAGTAAACGCTGGTCAGGTGTAAGGCTAGGACCAGATCCTGGACTCCCTGTCCAGTGCTCCTCCCTCACTGACCAAGTTCTCCTGTTGGAGGGACTAGAAGTTCTCCTCCTTTCCCAGCCTTCCCTTCACAGCCTTCCCAGAGCCGCGTTGCCTCTGCCTCCCCCAACACCACCGGTCCTGCTTTTCCGCAGAGCGCCAGGCAAATCCGTGCTCATGGCCAAATCCTCCCCAGTCAATTGCTAGAAACCCTGCCTGCCTCATTAACTAGTAGCCCTCTCACTCCTCTTTCAGGCTCCCCAGCCCTTTCATTGCTCGAGACCTACCAGAGTTCACCCAGGAGTGCAGTTCAGGTCTGCACGCTGTGGGGGAGGAAGCTGGGGTCCTACGCCTACCTCTGCTGCAGTTTCCTCTTGATGACACATGGTGTCGCTGTGGGGCTGCGGGACCCTCCCGTCCACCTGTCCACAGGGACCCTGCACCCCAAGCGTTACCCACACGTTGGGAGGCAATGTCATCTCCCCTCCCCCACCTCCCTACCGCGGGGCCATACCCAGCCCCAGGCCCAGGGCATACCCAGCCCCAGGCCCAGGGCATCGGCCAGTCCAGGAGCACAGGTCAGGACCAGGCCAGCCTGAGTCAGTCACCAAGAACCATCTTCTACCTCCACCCTCACTCCTCATAGATCCCAGCACCCTGGTCTTCTCTCAGGAGGGAAGGCTCCCCTTAGGGGTGTCCTACAGGATTCCAGGGCTCACCCACCCAACCCAGAGAGGAGCACCCGATGAGGACAGTCTGGTGTTTTGGTCCAACCCTTCCTTCTGACGGAAGAAAATAATAATAATAAAGTAATTCTTTCTCAGGGCACCCACCACCTGGGTCCAGACAGGATGGTTGTCCGTGTGACTGGAGAAATGGCAGGCTGGACTCTGCCCCCAGATATTTTTCTGTGTGTGCCAAGGTCTAGAGTGTTCCCTCCAGGATGCATTCCTTTGATTCTTAATAGGACACTGGTCTTCCAGAGTGCCTCATTAAAAAACACACTTTCCGGGCAGGGTCAGACCTTGGCCTTTCTCTTCTATCTTGGGACTGGAGCCTTAAAGCAGTAGAGGTTCCTAACCTGATTAGGGTCCTGGAGCCTTTTGAGGATTGGATGAAACTTTGGACTGGCTTTTCCCCAAACTGCACATATGTATATGCACAAAAATCCTGACCGTGCCCTCAGGGACCCTGGAGGTACACATTGGTCTGAAATGGGAATCACTGATCTTATCTATTAGGAATTAAACCCAGGGGAAGTGGGTGGGGTTGAAGGGACTCCAGAGAGAGGCTAACCCTGGTCTCTGCATTTCTGCCAAGAGCCCCGTCAGTAAAGGGCACTGCCTTGTGAGCCACGCTGGGCGCCTGGCCTGGGTCACATTCAGCATCTGTCTTGGGAATCCCCTTGGGTCGGTGAGAAGGGCTCAACACAGGCAGCCTGGCCCAGCCTCTAGGCACACGCTGTCTGATAACCTGTTCTGAGCTCCAGGGAGTGGGTGTTCTCGTAGTTCAACTTCCCATCCCACCAGCCTAAATCTGACCATCATTCTCTCCTGTCTGACAACCTGTAGCTTCCTTGACTTAACTAGAAATCTTCCAGCCCCTACTAAATCCCGAGATTCCAAGCCCCACCGCTCCTGGTCTGTTTGCGAAAGGCCAAAAGGAAAAGGGAGCCATGCCTCGGTGTTTGCGGGTACTCAGCCTGGGCAATTCTGATATGCTGTCGTGCTTCCTGCCCCGTCCTGCAGAGGGGGTGGTTACTCCGCAGGGCACAGAGAAGTCATGCACCCAGGTGACCCCAAGATGACCAAGAGGCGATGCTGGGTTTCAGACTCAGATCTGGCTAGTTCGAAACCTGTGCTCCAGGTCTCGTGAGCCTTCCTTCATAGGCTGGGCATGCCCAGAGTCCAGAGGGCGTGGTCTCCTGGCACCGGAAGCTGTCCCTGGGACTGCAGGGAGAGTGCCCAGGCGGGAGGGAGGCACAGTGAAGAGTCACGTCCTGGCTGGGCCCTGTGGCCCAATTCTGGGCCTTGGTTTTCGTATCTGTAAAGGAAGCCAGCAGCGCCTTCCTCGCTGGGTGCTGTGAGGATTAGATCGGAATCTGTAAATTAGCATAGTGACTGGTTCTAGAAATGCCAGCCATATTTCTCCAGCTCAGTGGAACCCATTTGACCCTGAACCCTGTGAGCCAGTGGTCCACACCCTGAGGCCTGTCGGAGAGGAGCACGGGAGGCCCAACTGGGGTGGTTAAGGCTCCTCCAGATGGTACCCATTAGAGCAGGTGGCGTGTGAGGGCTCCTATCTCCAGGGCTGTGACCAGCCTCCTGTCACACCCACTGCAGCCGGACCCAGGGACCAGCACTCGGCTCTCCTGGGCATCCAGAGTAGAGGATGCAGCTGGGCTAGTCAGTCCATGGAGGGAAACTCCTCCTGGAGCTCCTTCTTGGACTGGCAGCTTCCCTTCCCCAGTCTTCGGGCTCCTGCTCTACAAGCTCCTTGTGGGCAGACCCCCCTGTTCTCTCACAGAGGAGCTTAGCCCGGGGCTGCTTCTTCTCCACTCAGCTGCTTGTCTAGGCAGCCAGCCAACGCTGGATGAGCAGGGGCTCTGGGCCGGCACCGGGAGCCCTCGGGAGCTCATCGTCTGCTGGGCGAGGCAGGGAAGCACAGTGAGCTCTGCGGGAGGACCGCAGTGATGCAGAGAAATGCGGAGCTGGCCTCGTCCTGGTTGCTGGAAGACCAAGAAGGCCTTCCCTCCCGTGAGGAGCAGCTACCTGGAAGGTTTCCCTCGGTGCCGCTCTGGTGGTTTGCAGGTGTGGGGAGAGCTGGACGTGAAGTTAAATGTGAAACAGAACTTCCTCGGTGTGGGAGCAGCACCCGGAGCCTGAAAAAAGTTCACTCCGGGAATGGCCGGGTCCCTGCCAACCACGCCAGATTCTTGGGGGATCCAGCCTTTAGATGGTGGCGGGACCCGGGATCAGGATACGCAGGAGAAGGAAAGGGGATCGGCACACAGTGTGTGGCTAAGAGTAAGGGCGCCCGGAAGGCTCAGTTGGTTTAAGCATGAAACTCTTGGTCTCAGTCCAGGTCATGATCTCATGGTTTCGTGGGTTCGAGCCCTGCATCGGGCCCCGCGCTGGCAGCGTAGAGCCTGCTTGGGATTCTCTGTCTCCCTCTCTCTCTGCCCCTCCCCCACTTGCACTGTCTCTGGCTCTCTCAAAATAAACTGGAAAAAAAAAAAAAGAGTCAGGGTCTGAGACTCAGGGTTCAAATCCCACTTCCCTCACTTCCTCTGCTGTGATCTTAAGCACCTTATTTAACCACTGCGTGCCTCAGTTTCCCCAACTGTAAAATGGGCACAGTATTTACATGTTATGATATATTTTATTATAAAAATAACTGCCTGGTTCATAGTCTCGTTAGGGTTAAATGAGCTGCTACCTGTCACAAGCTTAGGACAGTGCCTGGCACACAGTCATCATCATGTGTAGTATTACTATAGTAGAGCACAGGACTTTGTAATTGAGCACATACGCAATCATTAGGGAGTGAGATCAGTGGCTTTTTGGTTGGGGGGTGTATCATCGCTTGGGACTGCTGTCCTCGAGCACTACACTTGGCTGCTCGAGTCCTATGGGACATGACAATCCCTGAAAGAGAACTGGTGTCCTACCAGTTCAAAGCACGAGGACTTATTATTTATCTCCCGTGAACACCCAGGGGTGGGGGAACAGCCGCCTGTTTGGGGGAAACCCTCCAAAAGCCAGCAGTGGCTCCTCAGCCAGTGGGGGTCGAGGATGGGGAGGGGAGGTCCCTCCTGGAACGCTGAGGGATGTTGGAGCTGAGATAGGAGCCGGAAGGGGAGGTGAGGAGTGCGGTGGGAGGGGACGGCCATGGGACCTAAGAGAGCCCTGGAGTGAGGCTGCGCCTGGGGGCAGCAAGCTGGGCTGGGGAGCTGTGACCGGAAGTTCTGCAGGGGCCTGGGGTCTGGTGGAGGAGAGTCACTGGGGCCGTGGGGGACTGTGACCTGTGTGATAAGGTCTCCCTGTCTTTGAAACCCTGGGCCTGGCACAGAGGGACGGGCGGGCGGGTGAGGCAGTGAGGGCCCCGGGAGGAAGGCAGCAGTGCTTGGAGGCTGGACAGGGTACGTGTTCAGAGCTGGCATGGTTTGTAGATCGAGGCATCAGGGGTCAGCCGGTCTGCCCGTCTCTCTCACACGTACACACACATCTGTGTCTTCGCCCTTTCTGAGGCCACCTCCCTACATTCCTTTCCCACCACCTCTCCTTCCTGACCCTTACGTCTTCTTCAAGGATCAGCTGGGGCCGAGTGACAGGGCAGGGCCTGGCTGCCCCTAAGGTGTGGCAGAGGGGACCCAAGACACCAGGCCGTCTGCCTCCGGTCCCCACTGCTCACCTGCAGGATGCTTGGCTCCCACAGGCTCCGTGTTTCGAAACTGCACAGAGGACGGCTGGTCAGAAGCCTTCCCTAGGCCTGACCTGGCCTGTGGGGTTAATGTGAACGACTCATCCAACGAGAAGCGGGTAAGCCTGGGTGCCCCTCTTTCTCGGGCTGGGGGCCTGCAAGGTGAGAAGCCCCTGGGAGAGGACAGAGTGGAGCCAGCCCAGGGCCACGGCCAGGGGACCGGGAGCTGCTCCTGCCACCCACCCCCTCCCACTCATCAGCCGGGGTTCGTTGGGCCTGCCTCATTGCCCTAGTCTGTCAGTCTGGAGACGGTGTTCATGGAGACTGTGGCACAGTGTGAACCGCCCCACGCAGCCACGAGACTGAGGGTGATTTAGTCAGGAAACCAAAAGAGCGCCAACGTGGTGGCTAAGTGCCTGGAGCCAGGCTGGTGAGTCTAACCCTGACGGTGACCTTGGTGGGGGTGGGGGGGACTTAACTTCTCTGTGCCTCACTTTCTCCATCAGGGAAATGGGGCTAATAATGGTTCTGACCTCACAGACTGGTCAAGAGAACCAAATGAGGTCATCCAGGGAGGTGCTGAGAAGGGTGCCTGGTCATAGGAGGTGTTCAGTGAATGCTCGCTCTCAGGAGTCTCGGGCTCTGACGGGAAGAAGAGAGCCCAGCTGCTGCAGGGCAGGTTTGGCTTGAGAGAGGGGGCCGAGCTGTGGGCGGAGCTTCCTCGGGGGCTGCAGAGGCCTCCCGGAAAGTGTCCGTGAGTCTCAGAGAGCCCTTCTGTCCTCACTTTTCCTGCCTGATTCATACACATCCTCCAAGACTTCACTCCCGCCCATCAACTCCAGAAAGCCCTTTCTCCCCACCCCCACCCCCAGGGAGGGCCCTCTTGATATGCTGAGTTGGCTCCACTGTTACCTACTACGTTACATGGAATCGTCTGCATGTGGCACGTGCATCCATTTCTCTCACCAAAATGCGAGCTCTTCAGAGGCATTAATTCACTTAACATATATTAAGCACCTACTGTGAGCCAAGGAGGGGTCTAGATGTGGGAATATGGCAGGGACATATCAGAATCTTATTCATTTGCAGGCCCCCGGTGCCCAGCACAATGCCTGGCGCCTACTATGTGCCCAATGAATGTTTATCATTGTACTGAACACCTACTATGTGCTGGCTTCTTGACATACAATCACACTAAGTCCTCAGAAGGATCCATTATTTTCTCCATTTTGCAGATGAGGACACTGAGGCTCAGAGGGGTTAAGGAACATACTCAGACAATAGTGGAGGCAGGAGTGAAACCGAATCAGTTCCAAAAAGAACCTGTGCTCCTTCCTCTAGCTTCTGCTGCCTCCCTGGAATGGTGCGTGCCTCCCCTAGGAGATGCACTTTTGCAGTTTCCATGGGCTAAACTCCCCAGTGGGAATACAGATGGGCAAGCACGTTTGTCCCTTGGAGGATGGGGTGGGGTCACGTTAGAGAAGCGTGGGGGGCCAAGGGCAGAGTGAAGGGAGAAAGGCTGAGGTTGGAAGACAGACCGTGCCCACTTCTGAAGTTTTTCTAAGACTCCTCTCTCTAGCCAGTCAGTCCTCTGTGTGAAAGACACTGATTGGGGGACCAAGTTGGAGGCTCAAGTTTCTTCCCTCCAAGGGAAGAACTTGTTATCCAGTTGGGGGACACACGTGAAGTCTTCAGATCTGGCCAGAGTGGGATAATTTAATAACGAGACCCAACAAAGATTGATCAGTAGGTACAGATGGTCTTGGTGGGGGGGGAGGTGGATGGGCTCTGATCCCTGCAGGTTACCATTTCCATCACTGACTTACATGAGGACAGGAAGTTTATGTGTATCACGTTGGTAAGATCCATAGAATTAAGAGGGAACATTCTTATGACGAGCGGCAGCATGGAAGTTCAAAGGAATGCTTTGGGCTGCAAGAAAGAAATTTCCAACTTGCCTAAGAAATGAATGTGGCTCATGGAACTGGGCTGCAGAAAACAGCCTCCATGGCTCTTATAAAGTGGCACTAAGAAGCTGCCCAAGGACCGGGCTCTCTCCATTTCTCTCCCTGCTATCCTGACGGTTCCTTCCCCAGGCTGGCACCTCCCTCGATGTAAGATGACTGCCATTGGTGACCATAGCCACAGACTCCCCTGTGCCTGTTTGTCCAGGAGAAGGGATAGCCCGAGTTCCTATGGCTCCTTCCTGAGAGCAAGAAAGCTTCTTCTTCTTCTTTTTTTTTTTAAATTTTGTTTAAAGCTAATTTATTTATTTTTGAGAGAGACAGAGAGAGTGCACAAGTGGGGGAGAGGCAGAGACAGAGGGGGACAGAGGATCTGAAGCAGGCTCTGGCGTGACAGCAGACAGCCTGACGTAGAGCTCGAACTTACGAACCATGAGATCATGACCTGAGCAGAAGTCAGACGCTTAACTGACTGAGCCACCCAGGCGCCCCAAGAAAGCTTCTTTGCCAAACCCCAGCAAGCTGTCCTCACATCTCAGTGGCCCAGTGACTTGAGCCTGCCCACCCCTCGACCGTCCCTGGCAGGGGGGTGGAATACAGGATAGGCCTAGGCCAGTGGTTCTCAAACCTTTTGGCCTTGGGATCCTTTTATACTCTCAAGAATTGTTGAGACCCCAGGGACCTCTTGTTTTTGTGAGTTATGTCTACTGAAACCACATTTGAGACTCTGTTGGCTTAGACTAATCAGCTGGGAAAGAACAAAGCCCAGGGCCTCAACCATGATATCCATCCAGGGTTGAAACTGTAACATCTCCAAACAAGGAACTAAAAGTGAACAAAGGTAAATGCAAAGTTTGGACTTAACTCAGAATATTAATTGGCCAAAAACAGTGGAAAGGAGACTTACCTTGGCTTCAGCTCACATAAAAAGATTAAAAAATTAAAAAATTAAAATTCCCGAGATCGGAAGGTTTTCCAGACCAGCGTGATTTCCTGGTGCCTAGATGTTGGTCCACACACTTTGCCTTTTTTTTTCAACTTTTTTTTTTTTTTTTTTTTTTATTTTTATTTTTTTTTATTTTTGGGACAGAGAGAGACAGAGCATGAACGGGGGAGGGGCAGAGAGAAAGGGAGACACAGAATCGGAAACAGGCTCCAGGCTCCGAGCCATCAGCCCAGAGCCTGACGCGGGGCTCGAACTCACGGACCGCGAGATCGTGACCTGGCTGAAGTCGGACGCTTAACCGACTGCGCCACCCAGGCGCCCCCACACCCTTTGCCTTTTATCCTGAGGTTTGAATCATCCTATTTCTTATTGTTGAAATGTCTTTTTTCTTTTAATCAAAGGGTGATGGAAATATACATTTGTTGGTTGTCTTTTTTTTTTAATTTCCTTACTTGGCACATAATACTCTATTCATTAACAAAAGTCAATAGCGGACTCAGATTAGCAGAAAGACCAGGTTTGCTTACCTGGAGCAGAGTTGGGCAAACTATAGCTCTTGAGCCAAATCCAGCCCACCGCCTGCTTTTGCCACTAAAGTTTTATTGAAACATAGCTACGCCCATTTGCACTACAAGGGCAGAGTTAAGTAGTTGCAAGAGACCAAATGGCTCCCAAAGTCTAAAACGTTTATTATCTGTCCCTTTACAGAAAAAGCCTGCTGACCCCTGCTCTAAAGGATATAGAAGGAAAGTGGCCTAGTCAAGAAACACAGCAGAGACAGGCAACTTGATCCAGGGCTTCTGGACCCGATGCCCTGTGAGGACTGGTGCACCGTTATAGATTATCGAGGGCTGGGGCACTCAGGTCATATCAAGCCCCCTAGGAGCAGGGCTTTTTCTGGGTCCGAACTTAAAAGACATAACACAGGAATGAGTAGAGTTGGCTGGTATCCTGAGGGTCCCCCGGCAGTAATGAACCCAGCCACAGGACAGTGCAGAATAATCAGCCTGAACGCCCCATACTTGTCACCCCATGCCTCCTCACGCTGCCACAGACGGGCCCAAATCTGTTTCTGAACTGAGAGCTGCAAAACCAGGTGTCCTCAGGAGTGAGGCTCATGCCCTCTAGCATGCGGCTCATCCTACTCGTGGCAAGATTATCGGCTGACATCTCGGCCTCTAATTTCTTGACATCTGACTGCTCTTTAATATCCCAAAGTCTAGGCACTATGGATCTAATGCAGCCTTACCACCCTGGGAGGTGGCTCCTGGCTTCTGGGACCCCCGTCACGTTAGTGGGGAAGCTCAATGTCACATGACAGCCATCCCATCGAAGTCCACCTCTTGCTTTCAGAAAACTTTCGGGCACTCTGAGTCAGATTTCTTCTTGGTAACTTCATCCCACTGGAGCTCACCGATTGGGTCTTAACGCTTCTACCTGTCAGTCATTCTAATCTTTCTCTTCCCTAAGTTTATTTGTTAGTTTCCTCAAGGCATAATGTACCCAGTGTTTTCCATGCCTTCTTCCCTTCTCCAGAAATGTTCCAGTTTATTAATGTGCCTCATAAAATAGCATGATGCCCAGAACTGGACGAAGCACTCCAAACGTTCCAACTTTGTCCGCTGTCCCCACAGCACTTCATTACTGTAACTGAGAAGAGGCCTAATTTTTTTAGCAGCTATCTTATACCTCATAGTTCATACCATAATCTTGGCCTGGTGACTCATGTTGAAGGGTGGATGATGGGGGTGGAGGGTGGAGGTGGGGAAAAATGAACATGCCCCGAGTGTCTTCTAAGTGCCAGGCATTGTCTAGATATTCTACCTGATACTTTATTTGTTATTCCAATGAGCCTGCAAGGTAGATACTATCCCCATTTTACAGATGAGGAATCTGAGGCTCAGAGAAGTTAAGTAATTTGCCCAAGGTCACACAGCTGGTGAGTGACAGTCGTGGGTTTGGAAACCTTGTCTCTTGGCTCTGAAGCCTGTGTTCTTTCCCTACGGTACATTTCTTAACACCACAGAGCTTGGGCCATTTGAACCTCAAGGTCATTTTCATATGAACAGCTGTTAGCAAGATTTCCCCAATACTATTCTTGTGCCTGTTTTTTGTTTTTTGTTTAATTAATTACCCTTTTCTTCTGATTATATCATAGTACTTACCCACTAGAGAAAAATGAAAAGAGTAGAAAAAATACAAATAAAAATAACCACTCTAGCCACAAACTTATCATCCAAAGTTAACCATTATTAACCTCTAACATCTTTTTACGTCTTTTTTCAATCTTTTTAGAATCTTTTTTCCGTGCATGTTTGAGATCAAATCACATGAAATGGCCAGTATTCAATCATTTGATCTATAAAAAAGGGCAATGTCATGTAATGCAACCTAACACTTTTTTTAAACGTATAGCAGGAATCACACTGTACATGTAAAATTTGTACTCTGCCTTTTCACTTAACATCACACTCTTAGCACATTCTGACCTCGTTTAAAACCCTTGGTGAGCTGCATTTCAATGGTGGCGTCACATTAAAATAATTTGATTTGAAATAATTTAGTTAATTGTTTTATTGTTGGACATTTGAGTCCTTTTCATCACAAATCGTTCTGTGATAAACATCTTGATACATAAATGTGCTTTTCCATTTGTGCTTACTTCTTAGAATTAATCCCTAGTGGTAGAAGGGAGGTCAAAAAGAATGCATATGTCAAAGGTTCTCGATACATGCTGCTTTCCAGAGAGATTGAAGCAATTTTTGCTCCCACTACACGCTCACCGGCATAGAATATTATTACCATTAAGTATTTGTTAATTTGATTGGCAATAGACAGTACAGCATTGTTGGTTTAAATTTTTTTCTTGATTCTTTTTCAGATTGTTGTACAATTTATTTTTTTGAACCTAAAAGATGTAGGTCTTAAATTGATCTTTATGTGTCACATTCTTCCATTCCATTGAGATCTTTCTTTTCTGTTGTTGTTGTGTTGTTTAAGTTTATTTATTTATTTTGAAAGAGAGAGAGGGAGTAAGAAAGCATGTGTGTGCACATGAGCGGGAGAAGGGCAGAGAGAGAGAGAGAGAGCGCGCGACAGAGAGGGAGAGAGAAAATCCCAAGCAGGCTCTGTGCTGACAGCACGGGGACTCGATCCTATGAACCATGAGATCATGGACTGAGCGGAAATCAAGAATCAGACACTCAACCAACTTGAGCCACCCAGGCGCCCCTCCATTGAGATCTTTCTGAATCAAAGATGAGTCAGTAATGTGAAGGGGCTGTTGGCCACGTTAAGTAAACGCCTGCTTGGCTGTGTTAGTGTAAGTGCAGTGTATGGGTCCGGGGAGGTGATGGTCCCGCTCTACTCCTTCCTGGTCAGAGAATACACTAGATCTTTCCAGCTGTCCGTTCTGGGTGTCTTATTTAGGAAGGGCATTGACAAACTGGAGCATATTAATTGAGCAGAAGGATAAAGGACTGTGGAAAGATACTGAAGACACAGGAAAAATGTAAGGCTGAAAATACGTGTGAGAGATGAGAGGGTAGAAAAGCTGTATTAAGAAATGACAGACCTCTCTAAGATCTTTTCAACTCTTCTATAAGACCAAAACTATTCTAAAGTGAAAAGTTTTTTTTTTTTTTTTTAAAACGTTTTTTATTTATTTTTTTGGGACAGAGAGAGACAGAGCATGA
The DNA here is from genome assembly GCF_028018385.1 of Neofelis nebulosa. Classification (NCBI taxonomy): domain Eukaryota; kingdom Metazoa; phylum Chordata; class Mammalia; order Carnivora; family Felidae; genus Neofelis; species Neofelis nebulosa. The sequence goes on along the minus strand of NC_080783.1, from coordinate 103,286,903 downwards.
ACGGGGGAGGGGCAGAGAGAGAGGGAGACACAGAATCGGAAACAGGCTCCAGGCTCCGAGCCATCAGCCCAGAGCCCGACGCGGGGCTCGAACTCACGGACCGCGAGATCGTGACCTGGCTGAAGTCGGCCGCTTAACCGACTGCGCCACCCAGGCGCCCCAACTAAAGTGAAAAGTTTATTTAAAAAAAATAATGACAGAGGGGCACCTGGGTGGCTCAGTCAGTTAAGCTTCCGACTTGGGCTCAGGGCATGATCTCATGGTTCATGGGTTCGAGCCCAGTGTGGGGCTCTGTGCTGACCGCTCAGAGCCTGGAGCCCCACTTTGGATTCTGTGTCTCCCTCTCTCCCTCTCTCTCTCTGTCTCTGTCTCTATCCCTCTCCACCTCACGCTCTGTCTCTCAAAGATAAATAAACCCTTTTAAAAACAATTAAAAAATTAATGACAGGTCTTAGGTACATAACAAATTCAGTTTATTTTAAGTGGCTCCAGAAGCAGAATTGGGACCAATAGCTGCAATTTAAACTAGGTTTTAGTCTCACATGAGAAAAAACTATCTAATATTCTGCCCTGTTGTATACCAGACGAGTTCCTCAAAAGGCAGTGAGCCCTGAATCCTTGGAGGTATTCCAGCAAAGGCTTGAATTCGGGGTGGGGGTAAGGGGTCCTATACACGGGGTAGAAGTTTCAGTTGGCATCCGATGATCCCCAAGATCTTTACCGAAGCCAAGGTGTTCCGAGTCTGTGAACTGATGTCCGTGGAGTTGGATCAGCACAGCATTAAGAGTTGAACGGTTCAAGCAGCCTGAGCAGGTGCACTCAGGCTGGGACTGATGCATGCCTCTCTCTGCAGCACGAGTACCTGCTGAAGCTGAAGGTCATGTACACCGTGGGCTATAGCTCCTCCCTGGTGATGCTCCTGGTTGCCCTCAGCGTCCTCTGTGCTTTCCGGTGAGAACACACTGCCAGCTCTGTCTCCCCAGCCTTCCGCAGACACAGATTTTGGGTCTTTTTCAGTTGCTCAGGCCAGAGAAAGGAAGGTCTGGGTGGGCCACTTTGTTAGCCCTTGATCTAAATGTTACCTGTGGCAAAACATTGATGTTTCTGAGACCTCGTTCATTCTTTTATGCATTCAACATTGACTCGGTATATATAGCTAAGAACGTAACGCACAGTTGCTTTACATGTACTGTTTCTGATTTTCACACAATGCTCTAAGGTGGGTATTATCAGCCCCATTTTACAAGTATGTTAGCCAGAGTCTTGGGTACAAGAAACAGAAATCCATCCTAAAACAGTTTAAGAAGGGGCGCCTGGGTGGTTCAGTCGGTTAAGCATCCGACTTCGGCTCAGGTCACGATCTCGCGGTCCGCGAGTTCGAGCCCCGCGTCGGGTTCTGTGCTGACCGCTCAGAGCCTGGAGCCTGTTTCGGATTCTGTGTCTCCCTCTCTCTCTGACCCTCCCCCATTCATGCTCTGTCTCTCCCTGTCTCAAAAATAAATAAACATTAAAAAAAATAAACAAAAAAAACAGTTTAAGAAAGCAAAGGTGACCTGGCACACATAACTGACAAGTTCAGGGGTCTCTGGCTTTAGGAATGGCCAGCTCGAGGTGGTCAAAGGTATCAGCAGAACTAGACGTGTCTCCCTCCCTTTCTCCAGTCTGCGTTGGCCACATTCTCAGGCAGGCTTTCTGCAGGGGCACCTTCCACCAGCTAGGTAACACCAGGACAAAGAGAGCCTCTTCTCCATTAGATGCAATGAAAAGTTCTGGGGGGAATGGGGGGCGGGGGTTGTTCTCATAGGCTGGGCTTGGATCACATGCCCAACCTGAGCCAGGGGTGGAGTACTGTGATTAGTCGAGTCTGTCAACAGGGTGGGAGGGTGGAGTCGCCCCGACCCAGAGCTGCAGTGGGTTCCCCATAAGAGAGCGTGGTTCTCGTACCAGAAGACGAAGAGCAAGCAACCGATGCTGACCCCTCCAGCAGAGGAGGAAACAAAGTCTCTGGAAGGTGAAAAGGCTTGCTCGAGGTTGTACAGCCCTTGTGGTTCTGGCCCCTATGGCCCTGCATTCTCTCCCTCCAGGAGGCTCCACTGCACCCGCAACTACATCCACATGCACCTGTTTGTGTCCTTCATCCTGCGTGCCCTGTCCAACTTCATCAAGGACGCGGTCCTCTTCTCTTCGGACGATGTCGCTCACTGTGATGCCCACAGGGTAACATGCCTGCGTGCCCTGGGGTGTGGCCAGGCCGGCCTGCTCTCCCCAGCCTGACTTTGGAGAGGGTGTTAGCCACTTTGCCCTTCCCGAAGGTCCCTGCGAGGCTGCACCCAATGCTTCGTAGAGGGCCCAGTACTGGAGCCGGGCCAGGAGGTTTGGGGAGAGTCCCATGTCTCCCCATGCAAGGTCTGGGTCATGTATGAGAGCAGTTTGTCAGGAAGCCCCTGGGGGCTGCCCTTCAACTCCCAGCATCCAGGAGTGGATTAGCCATTGTGGCAATTAGATATATAGCAAGGCTTGTCTTTTCCCTTCATCTGCAGAGTCCTAACTGTAGAGAGATGGTCAAGTTTCAAGAGGATTGAGGTTGGTGGCAGAAAGAAAAGTATGAGCGTATGCCTGTATGTCTGCACACACAGGTCTGCAGTAGAACAATTGTTTTGCTAAGTCTAACACTTTTCTCCTTCTGAGTGCTTAGAGAGCCTTATTTCTTAGCAATATCTCTCTGTGTATCAGTTGAGACTCTCTTTTGCTGCATATAACAGAAAACTGCACATCAGTGGCTTAAACAGACAGGAGTTTTTTCCCACATAAGCAGTCCACAGATGGGCAATCTAGAGGTGGCACAGTGTCTCCATGATGCCATGGTGGGCCCAGTCATTTTCCCTCTTTCTGCTCTGCCATGTTTGATCCCATACTTTACACTGCATGTTTACAATACGGCTGCCACAACCCCAGGCTTCACATCCATGTTCCAGGCACAAAAAAAAAAAGAGTCAAGATGAAACTTTTTTTTTGTCTTTGGGCAGCTTTGCCTTTTTATGGTGGGAAGGAATCCCCACCCCAAGACACCCATCTATATCTCGTTGGCTAGAACCATGTCATGTGACCACACCTAACTGCAAAGGAGGCTGGGAGATTGAGGTTGTTTTTTTTTTTTTTTTTTTTTTTTTTTTTTTACCATCATAGTCTCCACAGCAGAGGCAAACAAGAGAGAAAGGGATTGGAGATTGAGATTGGTTCAGTCAACCTGCCTGTCACTTCCCACCACTCACATCTGTAATTCCTTAACAGATCTGTTAAGTTTGTACTGTTTGTAGTTTTGTGTGTGTGTGTGTGTGTGTGTGTGTATTCTGACTCAAACTGAGCCGTCCCTGCAGGAGGGCCCTATCCCTTAGGGAGATTGGCAGGCTGAAGTAAGAGTAACCAGTGGGGGAGTCAGAAGACTTAAATTCAGACCCTGCCCTCTCACTGACCAGCACCGGGGAAGTCCAGCAATGCCCCGCAAGGAACTCACGAGCCAAGCATGGGAACCTCTGAGAATCAGAGTCTGTGGGTGGCCGTAAGGGAGGAACCACAGCACAGTACCAGGTGCCTCTCCTCTGTGGATGTGACCTCAAAGCAGTCCATGCAGCAGCCCTCAGGCCATTCCAGGAGCTGTCCTCTCCCCAGGGGACAGCTCAGTGAAAGGAAAGGGACCCTTGTAGTGTGGGAATGGTTTCCTTGCTGGCGCCAAAGCCCCGTGCTCCACATCCCCCCAGGCATAGCTTCCAGTGATCCTGGCAAGAGACAAGCCTGTAATGTCACTGAATCAAGCAAGGCCAGCCCTGGTGCCCCCATCCGGTATTTAGAGGTCTCCAGAACAGATGCAGAGTGCCAGTCAGGGGCCATTGTCACCGTCAGTATTGCCTGCTAACATAATTGGTACATCCCTTCAACCGTTTCTGGGGAAACAGCATGGAAAGCATTTTGTTAACCCTTTGCTCAGAAATCCCTTTCTTTCTCCAGGCTTCTTTCCTCATCTGCAAATGAGGAACTTGGGAGTCAGGCGATGTCTGACACAGGTTTACAACTGGCAGCCAGTTCCAGAATTTGAATGTAGTTCCTGCTTCTGTGATGGCCCATTAACGTTTTTGACGGAGCTTGCTGGCATGTTGAGTTCCACCCTCTAGAGAACTCTGTGGGCCTGGTCTTCCGATAATGGAAGGCCACAGGGGATGGCCATGAACCTCAGGGACTCGGTCTGCGGCATACCGTGTCACTTCCTTTGGGGGTGGCCACCAGAGGGAAGCCCATGGTTACCCAGCCTGGGGCTCACCTGCCTCTCTCTGTCCAGGTGGGCTGTAAGCTGGTCATGGCTTTCTTCCAATACTGCATCATGGCCAACTATGCCTGGCTGCTGGTGGAAGGCCTCTACCTTCACACGCTCCTCGTCATCTCCTTCTTCTCAGAAAAGAAGTGCCTCCAGGGATTTGTTGCCCTCGGATGGGGTATGTTTCTCCGTAGGTATAATGGCTGTGTGTATGTGGGAAAGGGCACTGAGTCAGAGGATTTGGTTTTGAGTTCCAGCCCCACACTTCGTTAAGTTAGCTAACTTGTGTCATCTTAGGCAAGTTGCTGCTGCTTCTTTTTTTTTTTTTTAATGTTTATTTTTGAGAGAGAGAGAGAGAGAGAGAGAGAGAGCAGGGGAGGGGCAGAGAGAGAGGGAGAGAGAGAATCCCAAGCAGGCTCCGCACTGTCAGCACAGATCCTTATGCGGGACTCGAACCCATGAACCATGAGATCATGACCTGAGCCGAAACCAAGAGTCGGATGTTTAACCAACTGAGCCACTCAGGCACCCCTCGGCAAGTTGCTTCTTGTTTAACCCCCTGGCTTTGGTTTGTTTGTATGTCAAGTGGGAATTAACAGCTAAAATTTAGCCCCGATTTCTGCCATCCAAAGTCTCTTACAATGTGATACCCCCCACCCTTGTTTCATCTTCCTTAGACATTTATTCATATATTTTCATTCTTGCTTCCTTTCTATATCAGGGTACTTTTGATTATAGAAAATCTGGCTTAGATCAGCTTTAAACATAAAAGAAATTAATTGGCTTATCTGTCTGAAAGTCCAGGGGTCACCAACTTCAGGTGAGGCTGGATCCAGCAGCTCAACAACATTTCTTCGTGTCTTTCCGCTTTGCCTTCCGGAACATCAGCTTTGTCATTAGGCTGGTGCTCCCAGTGTAACTGCCAGCAGCTTCTGGGCTACCAGCTTCCTTGTTACCTCTAAGGAGAGCAAAAGGCCGTGTCCCAGCATTCGCAGCAAATACTCTGAGGTTCACCCTGATTGGACCACTTTGTCTCATACACATTCCCTGACCTGAGGAATACACTGATTGGCTTAAGCTACTCAAACCACATGGCTTCCCAAAGGAAATTCAGGATTCCTTTGTAGGAAGGAGACGACATAGTAGTAAGACAGCCAACTCAGCCTCCATCGAATCTCTTCCCCCTTCCCTTTCTGACCAATGCAGATGATAACTCCCATTTCTTGAGCACTAACTACGAGCGCGGTACTTTACATGCATTATTTTATTGGCATAACCTCCAGAAGCTTCTCAAAGAAACCTGGCTCAAGGACATGAGGTAATATCCTCAGCTCACACTGCAGACAAGGGCAAACCCAGGATTCAAACCAAAGCCTGTCTGTTTCCAGAGCCCCTTAACTCCTATTCTGCCATTGATGGACATCTATCCATCTGTCCATCCATCTGTCTGTCCGTCCATCCATCCATCCATTCATCCATCCATCCATCCATCCATCCATCCATGTACCCATCCATCCATCCATCCATCCACTCAACCATCCATCAACTGTTCATTTGATAAACATATGTAAGTTACGCACTGGGTTCTGGAAAGATAGCCAGATTCTTCTGAGTGCCTCACATGCTTACAAGGATAGTCATGTGTACCAGCCATTAGTCTCATTTGTTTTCTTCTTGGTGCTTTTAATTAAGAAGTGCCCCTGCCAGGAATGCTGTCTTTTCTGCTTGTCTAAATCCTTACAAGCAGAGGCCCTATCTCCTCACATCAGGGAAGTCATCTGAGCTAGAGCTCGCTGAGGCCTCCTGTAGACTTTGGCAGCCTAATTAGCACATGACCTTTGGCCAGCGGGAGCTGTAGGGAGGACTCTGCAGATCTTTGGATTTCTGCATAGGCCAGTCGTCCCAGAGTGCTGGGGGACCAGGGACTTGCTTTATGCAGTTGACTGCCCCCCAAAAAGCACCCGGTTCAAAACCTAGTTCACTGACCTTGACGCCCAGATCTGCCATGACTTTGCCATATGAACATGGGCATTTTCATTATCTATAATATCAGGATCATAATTTATTCAGCTTTCTTTGAGCACTTCTTTGTGTTCAGAGGGGCTTCTAGAGATTACAAAACCCAAACCAAAAAAGTCCCATCATTCAGATAAGATCAGGCGTGTTCAGTGTGGTATGGCCATAGACAAAAGTTCCATCATTCAAAGGAGTCACAGTCTGGTGGGGAGATAAAATTGCATTGTCACATCTCCATCACAAGTTTTTAGAAAGCCCCCCTTTCTTCCTCAAATATTTACTGAGCATCTACAATATGCCAGACCCTGGGGGTGGAACAGCACATAAATCAGGGGTTCCTCCCCTCCCCGCCTCTCTGCCTGCACAGCCCTAAGGAGACCGTGAAGGGGCTCACGAAGGTCTAAAGTTCTCCAACTGGGAGAAGCCTTTCTCTTGCGAAAGCAGTGGCCCCTTCTCAATTTGTCCGCCAACTTGTCTCCCCAGAGATAGGTTGCTTAAATGAGTACACATGCGCTCACTGTAAGACTTTGCAAAGAAAAAAAAATAAGTAGAAAAAAACTTAACCTCGGTCCCATCTATTGAACACTTTGGAAGGGTTTCCTTTCCAGACTATGTTTCCTCCTCCGTTTTTTCCCCCCCACATTGTTGTGCTCATGCCGTATGGAGAATTTTGAACCCTGCTTCTTTCCACTAGCATGTAAGCATGCTCTGTACCCTTCCGCCTCTGCCGGTAAACATTTTTAACTAGTCTATGGGTGTATTTAACCCAATACCTATCATGTGGGCATTTAGGTTGTTTCTGATTTTCCACCATCATAGGTAACACAGTGATGAATACTTTTATGGGCAAAGCTTATTTCCATGTGTAATACGGAATCCTAGAATTAGGATCACTGAATCAGAAGGAGTGAACGCTATTGGAGTTTTTGACTTGGCCGACACTTTTACTTTTCGCAAGGTGGCTGGGGTGTCAGTCTGTGCCTGGAAAAGGGCCATAACTCTGGCTTTTATGGGGACAAACGAAGCTCCCACTCACTGAGCTGGTGGTTCTCCAAGTGGAGCCAATATCAAGAGTCACATGGAGGGTGTGTCAAACCCAGCTGGCTGGACCCCACGTTCTGTGCCTCTGAGCCAGTTGGCCTTGCGTGTAGCCAGAGACTCTGGATTTCTAACGAGTCCCCGAATGACTCTGATGCTGCTAGTCTGGGGACCACACTACGAACCCTAAATCAAGGCATTATTGGTTCTCCCACTTTCCACCAACTCTGTCAAAGATGGAAAACAATGAACAGGAAGGCTTTCAGAACCCATGTTTTTGCCAAAAGCATTCAAAATTGAGGCAGGAATTTTTTTTAAATGTTTATTTGTTTTTGAGAGAGAGAGAGTGCAAATGGGGAAGGGACAGAGAGAGAGGGAGACAGAGGATCTGAAGCAGATTCCACGCCGACAACACAGAGCCTGACGTGGGGCTCGCACCCACAATCTGCAAGATCATGGTCTGAGCTGAAGTCAGGGGCTCAACAGACTGGGCCACCCAGGCACCCGAAGGCAGGGGATTTTTTTTTAGTGTTATTTTTATTAAAGTCATGCACATACTTGGTTTAAGGAATTAAATAGGGTGAAAAAAAAGCAGTCTTCTGCCCCCACTTCTGCTTTGCAGAGGTAACACCCTCAAGATTCCTTAGCTGGTCCTTCTAATGTTCACTCTCATGTTTCTGAACAAGATTCTGCTGTTTCCTGATTTGTCCATCTGAGGCGTTACCGGTTGCCTCCTTATGATGGAAGGTAAGGATATAAAGTTCTCCATCCTACCATTAGTTTTTTAGTTTTTGGTTAAGTTCTAGTCAATGTATATATCATTATGTCTGTGTAAGTGTTGTTTACTCTTGAGCCAAGTGATGTACAATGATTTTACCTCCAATGTCTAACCTTTTGTTTTTCATGGAGCCACTTTTTTTTTTTAAGTTTATTTATTTATTTTTGACAGAGAGAGAGAGAGAGAGAACGCATGAGCAGGGGAGGGACAAAGAGAGAGAGGGAGAGAATCCCCAGCAGACTCTGCATTGCCAGTGCAGGCCCCACATGGGACTCGAACTCACTAAACACGAGATTACTACCTAAGCCAAAACCAAGAGTCAGACGTTTAACCTACTGAGCCACCCAGGCTCCCCTTCATGGAGTCACTTTTAATTGATTTATTTGTTTTGGGTTGCTGTCATTAATTCCCCTAAATTCTCCACCAGAACCGGAAAACCCTCTAATGCTATTTTCCAAATCAACCAATGCCAACAGGAAATCTATTAGTTCCTATTTGTTTGGTTTCTTCCTGCTGGATTCGTTTCCCAGGGGTTGCCTAACGAATTACCACAAACTTGGTGGCTTGAAACAATAGACATTTATTCTCTCGCAGTTCTGGGGGCTGGAAGTTCAAAATCAAGGTTCTGGAAGGGCTGATTCCTTCTTTTTTTTTTCTTAATTTTTTTTTTTTTTACGTTTATTTTTGAGACAGAGAGAGACAGAGTATGAAGGGGGGAGGGGCAGACAGAGAGGGACACACAGAATCAGAAGCAGGCTCCAGGCTCTGAGCCATCAGCCCAGAGCCCGACGCGGGGCTCGAACACTCCGTCTGTGAGATCATGACCTGAGCTGAAGTCGGACACTCCACCGACCGAGCCACCCAGGCGCCCCAGGGCTGATTCCTTCTGAAATGCTCCGTGCCTCTCCTCTGGCTTCTGGTTGTTGCTGGTAGTCCTTGGTGGTTTTTTGGCTGGTGGCTGCATCATTGCAGTTTCTGCCTCCATCTTTACGTGGCCTTTTTCCCTCGATGTGTCCTCTCTCTCTGTGTCTCTCATGGCCTCCTTGTAAGGATGCCAGTCATATTATATTAGGGGCCTGGTGCAACTGGCATCCTTATACATATGGCCTCTTCTTTTTTAAAAAATTTTTTTTTTAACATTTATTTATTTATGAGAGACAGAGTGAGACAGAGCATGAACAAGGGAAGAGCAGACAGACAGGGGACACAGAATCCGAAGCGGGCTCCAGTCTCTGAGCTGTCAGCACAGAGCCCAACCCGGGGCTCGAACTCACAGACCACAAGATCATGACCTGAGCTGCAGTCGGATGCTTAACCGACGGAGCCACCCAGGCGCCCCATGTATGGCCTCTTCTTAACTGATTACACCTATGAAGACCTTATTTCCAAATAAGGTCACCCTACAAAGTTCTGGGTAGTTATGAATTTGGGGAGGATGCTATTCAACCCAATAGACCCACCGGTGTTCTTCTTAGAGCCTCTGCCCTCCTGCTCTATTTGGGCTGGTGGTTCTTTAGACTTGCTTAGTTCCCTCACTCTCATGCTGAGAATTTCCTTCATTTTCCTCTGCAAATCCTATTCCTTTATTTCTTGTCTCCTCCCCTTGGTTTGCTCCCTAGTTGTGTTGGGGCACATGTTCCGGTACCTGTCTAACAAAGAGTGCATGGAAAGTACGTTTTTGCATTGCATATCTGAAAATATCTTTTTCAACGTTCACACCTAACTTGTGGTTTTCCCAGGCATAGAAATTAGGTTGAAAAATCATTTCCCCCCAGAATTTTGGAGGCCTTCTATTTGGGCAGCTGGGTATAGAATGTGCCATATTATTCTGTTTCCTGAGCATTTTTACTCTTTGTAAGCTACAGAAGCCTCTCTCTGTCCCCCGTGTTTTGAAATGCCATCGGGATGTGTCCCCACGAGAACTGCCTTCATCCTTTTTGCTGACATCCGGTGGTCCTTTCATCTGCAAACTCACATCCTTCATTTCCTGGACAATGTTCTTAACATCACCTATTTGATTTCTTTCCCTTTGGTTTTTATCCTCTCTTTCTGAAACTTTTAATCAGATGGCACACATCCTGAAACGGACCCCTGAGTTTCTCATTTCTTTCCTCCTGCTTTTCATTACATTCCTTTTGTGTTCTGCTTTCTGGGCGATTCTTGGTCTTTATCTTCCAACCCATCTGTGGGTTTTTTAAATCTCGGTTATCATGTATTCAATTTCTAAGCCCTCTTCCTTGTTCTTGGAATGCTCCCAGTTTTCAGCATCCTGTTTGGGTCCTGCAGAGGTGATCTTTCCTCTTATCTCTCTGATGATATTCCCTAGAGTTGTTTGTTCAAGTTCCTCCAGCAGCCTGCATGGTCTGTTTCCTCTGAGTTCCTTCTCTCTGATTGTTTTGGTCCTTGCCTTTGATGTAATCAGCTTTCCTCAGATGTTGGTGACCTTGACTGTTCGTGTTTAAGAATGAGTCACTTCAGGGACACCTGAGTGGTTTAGTTGGGTAAGCGTCTCAGGTCGTGATCTCAGGTCGTGATCTTACCGTTCATGAGTTTGAGCCCCCAGCGGGGCTCTGTGCTGACAGTGCAGAACCTGCTTGGGATTCTCTGTGTCCCTCTCTCTCTGCCCCTCCCCTGCTTGCATTCTCTCTAAATAAATAAACAGATAGATAAATAAATAAACATATAAACAAACAAACAAACTTAAAAAAAAAAAAAAAGAATGGGATGCCTGGGTGGTTCAGTCAGTGAAGCATCCAGCTTTGGCTCAGGCCATGATCTTGTAGTTCGTGGGTTCCAGCCCCATGTTGGACTCTGTGCTGACAGCTCAGAGCCTGGAGCCTGCTTCAGATTCTGTGTCTCCCTCTTTCTGTGCCCTCCCCTGCTCGCCTTATGTCTCTTTCAAAAATAAAAATAAACATTTAAAAAAACACTAAAAAAAACAAAAAAGAAGAATGAGTCACTTCAGAGCTGACTGAAGGCCCTGTGTGTGGGGTAGGGGTAGGGGTGGGGGGGTACGTACGTGGTATGTCTCTCAGGGAGACTGGCCTGGAAGTGGCCACTGTGTTGGGGATCCCCAGCATCACCATCTGTAGGCCCTTTGTCTGAGGCTGTTTGATTCCTCCAGAGAAAACTCCTTTGATCTCCGCCCTGGGGTAGAGGTGTGTGTGGAGGGCTGGAGCTAGGGTATAAACCTGGCTGCTGGAGGTCTGGAAGTGGGGCAGCCTGGGGACGTGGCTCTTGCCATTCAAGTGCAGACAAGCATGTCCATTAGAAATAGAAGGAGCCAGGACGCCTGGGTGGCTCAGTTGGTTAATCATCCGACTTCTGATCTCAGCTCAGGTCACGATCTCACAGTTTGTGGGATCAAGCCTTGAGTCACACAGCCCGCTTGGGATTCTCTCTCTGCCCCTCCGCCTCATTCTCCTTCAAAATAAATGAACTTAAAAAGAAATAGAATGGGCCACATATATAACCGAACATTTTCTAGGGGTACCTGGGTGGCTCTGTTGGTTAAGTGTCCGTCTTGGCTCAGGTCATGATCTCGCGGGTTGGGAGTTCAAGCCCTGCATCGGGCTTCCCTGCTTGGGATTCTGTCTCTATCCCTCTCTCTCTGCCCCTCCTCCACTCTCTCTCTCTCAAAATAGACTTAAAAAAATAAATGCAAATTTCCAGTAGCCACAGTAAACCCAGTAAAAAGAAACAGGTGAAATTAATCTTAATAATATATTTCATTTAGCCCAGTGTAAAAATACTATCATTTCAACATACAATTAACATAAAAGTTAACACACTTCACATTTTTTTATTCCTACAAATCTTCAAAATCCGGTGTCCTGCACTTACAGCACATCTCCCCCGAGACCAGCCACGTATCATGTACTCACTCGCGACATGTGGCGAGTGGCTGCTGCAAGGACAGGACAGGTGTAGACCATCACTTCAGGCTTCTCTTCCCGGCAGAGGCCCTCCTGAGTCTGGCCCGGGCTCCCAGGAGCCCCAGAGCCCCTCGTGGCCTTCAGGATCCATCTGATGCCCAGGGCGTCCCTGCCACCCTTGAAGCAGGAGGCTACCCATTTGCACAGGATTTCCTAGGGGGTTCCATGCACCTGTTCACTACTGGGCTGGGGAAACTGTCCTGTCCCTGTGCGGGTGTTGAAAACTGAGTCCCCTCTCTCCCGTCCCTCCCTTTGCTTTTATTCTTCAGGTTCCCCAGCTGTTTTTGTTGCTTCGTGGGCCATCAGCAGGCACTTTCTGGAAGACGTTGGGTAAGCTGCTTGAAGGAGAGGTAACAGGAGAGTATTTTATATCATCCAGCTCTTCGAACAGGATGGACACTTGTTGGGAGCTATCTAGGAGAGGCCTGTTTTTCAAACTGGGGGCCACAGGCGAGTTCTCTGGAGGCATCGTCAGCCTCAGACGTGCTCTGAGCCAGAGGGGAGAGTCGGTTCTGATAGCACTGGGCACACAGCCGCAGTGCTCAGGGTCACCAGCATGGGCCATTCATACGAAGGGCTCCGCAGAGGACTAGCCTTTCCAGGTCAGCTCAGCTCTCCACGCCTAACGGAGCCTGGCTGTCCACAGGTGCTGGGACATCAACGCCAACGCGTCCATCTGGTGGGTCATTCGAGGGCCTGTGATCCTCTCCATCCTGGTGAGTGGCCATCTTCTTGAGCTGGGCTCCAGTGGGAGAGAGGGAAACAGTGACTGGCCTGGACAAAAGGCCAAGAGACAGGGCTCCCTCCTGGTGCGGGGAGGGATCAACCACAGAACTTCCAGAGGTTAGGGGGCCCACAGGAGGGTTTAGAAGCTCCGCCCCCTGAAGAATGGCGGATGGAAGTGGGAGGGGCAGTTAGGAGGTTACATAACTCCCTTTGGTCTGTGAGTAGCCACTGAAATGTGATTAGCCGAGCTCCTTGCCCTAACCTGGCTGGCTCTGTGATGAAACCCCCCCCCCACCTTCAGATCCTTTGGGTCCTGTCCTGATCTGTTTTCTAGGCATCCCCTTGTTACTGGGAAGAATCATTGAGCTGGGATCATAGGCAGGGAGCTGAGGAAAGCTGAGTGAGGCATGGTCTTGGGCCCTCAGGGTGCTGTTGGGAGGGGTGGGGAGGAGATACAAGAGTGACTTAGGGACAGGGAACCCAGAGGGTCTCAACTGGGGTGCCCTTCAGAATCACCTGGGAGCTGTTTAACAATATTGATGGCCAGAGCGCCCGGGTTCCTCAGTCGATGAGCGTCCGACTCGATTTCAGCTCAGCTCATGATATCACGGTTTGTGAGTTGGAGCCCTGCATCAGGCTCTGCACTGACAGGCAAAGCCTGCTTGGGATTGTCTCTCCCACTCTGTCTCTGTCCCTCTCCCCGGCTCTTTCACAAAGTAAATCAATAAACATTTAAAAAAAAAAAATACTGAGGACCAGAGATTCTGCTCTCGTTGTTCTGGGGAGGGGCCCGGACACCAATCTCTGGTTTACGTTCTCAGGTGCTTCTACTCTGCAGTCAGGGTTGGGAGCCCTGGAGCTGAGCCTGTGGGTGTGGATATGAAATAGGGGGACACCCTCGGGTTGTCTCCTGGATGGAATCAGCCCCTCAGCCGGGCACAGGGTTCAGGGGGACCCCATGGCGACAGGACCAGTTGACAGGAAGTGCCTTTCATGGGCTCTCTGGGGCAGGGCAGGGGTGCCTCACAGGGCAGCAGCCCCTCCTCTTCCACTGGCTGGCTGGTGACCTTCTAGGGGCAGTTGGGGGGAGGGAGCCATCCCGCCATCCCATGACCTCCCTCCTTTTTTCTTTTTTAACATTAAAAAAAATTTTTTTGGAGGTGGGGGGAGGGGCAGAGAGAGGAGAACAGAGGATCCGAAGAGGGCTCTGTGCCAACAGGCTGACAGCAGTGAGCCCGATGCGGGGCTCGAACTCACAAACCATGAGATCCTGACTTGAGCTAAACTTGTAGGTGCAACTGACTGAGCCAAGCAGGTGCCCCTTTTGAACATTTTTTAAAAGTTTGTTTATTTATTTTGAGACAGAAAGTGAGTGCACATGCGTGAGCGGAGAAGGGGCAGAGAGAGAAAGGGGGAGAGAAAGAATCTCAAGCAGGCCCTCCATACTGTCAGCACAGAGCCCTACACGGGGCTTGATCCCACGACTGGGAGATCATGACCTGAGCCAAAATCACGAGTCGATGCCTAACTGACTGAGCCACATAGGTGTGCCCGCCCCCTTTTTCTAAATAATAGACTTCATGTAAAAAGAAAAGTTGGAAGATACAAAGTCTGTTTTTCAAAAGGGAATAAAATCACACATACTTTTAGCACCTAGATACACACAATGAATACACATGTGCTTTTCTTTCCTTTTTCTTTGAGGAAAAACATACTTTTTTCAAAATGCTTAATATAGTTTTGTATTCTAGTTTGGTTTTTCACTTAGCAAGAGATGTGAGGTGTCCCATGTCCTTTGAAATTATCTAATGAACCAATGTGCTATGACTGCATGATATTCCCACAGGAGGGCATTTCCTCATTTAGTTAGGGCAGTTTCCTTGCTATAATTCTGGGAATCTGACAGCCCAGCCCAGGAGAGCCCCAGCAGAGGGACAGTGGGCCCCAGCGTCCTGGCAGATTTCATGGGACTGGGTCTATCTAGTGATTGAATGTTTGGTGGATACTCTTGATGCAACATATCTCCCAACAAGGGCACCTGGATGGCTCGATTGGAAGAGCATGTGAGTGAGGCACCTGAGTGGCTCAGTCAGTTAGGTGTCTGACTTCGGCTCAGGTCGTGATGTCACAGTTTGTGGGTTCGAGCTCCATGTCGGGCTCTGTGCTAATAGCTCAGAGCCTGGAGCCTGCTTTGGATTCTGTGTCTCCCTCTCTGTCTCTGGCCCTCCCCACTCATGCTCAGTCTCTGTCTCTCTCTCTTTCAAAAATAAATCAACATAAAAAATAAATAAAGAAAAATATAAAAGGTTTTATCTTAAAAAAAAAAAAAGAAAAAAGGAAGAGCTATGACTCTTGATCTCAGGGTCATGAGTTTGAGCCCCACATTGGGTGCAAAGATTACTTAAGTAAGAACTTAAAAAAACAAAACAAAACAAAATAAAAACCTCCCAACCAGTTGGTCACAGGGCCTGGAATTTCACTATTTGGGACTCATTCTTGGGACCTTAGAGAATTTTTTTTTTTTTTTTTTTGCCTTCCAGTGCTCCCTATTAAATTGAATCCAACTCTAAGACAAAAAATAAATGGAAAAAAAAAAGCTTTTATTCATATACACCATGCATAGCCAGCTCTGAGCAAGAGGCATAAACAAACAAGCTGAGAAGCATGTTCCTGAAGAAGCAGCTGGGCTAGGAGTCCTGACAGGCCTCTAATCCTTGTCTTGTGGCCAGCATTCCCAGGCCCCAGGCTGTTTGTGTGAACAATGAGGGTGCCCGGCTGGCCGAGCCCACTGATCCCTGCTTCTGTAAATGGTGCTGGAGCCCGTAGGTGGGTGAGAGAGGAGGAGAGGTACCACCGTGTGGGCATCTTTATAACATTCTGGCACTGGGCTCCGTGAAGGCAACACCAAAAGAAATAAACAGACTACATTCCTGTCCTTTAGGAAGTTGGGATTGGGACTGGCAGATACGTGGACACACACAAGTTTGACAGACGTATGCGTTTGTCCTCTTTCAAACATTTCAGGTGCTTACACAGTGACATGATCCCTCACTGCAATATATCAGGAAAAGAGAGGTGATCAAGGGTGGCTTCCTGAAGTTGGTGATTGAACTGCAAAGTGATGCTAGAAGGCTCTGAGGCAGTGGTTCTCAAAGTATGGTCCCCAGGCCGGCAGCTTCACCATCACCTGGAAGCTTGTTAGAAGTGCAAATTCTTGGGCCCCACCCCAGATTTACTGACCTATAGCCTTGGGACTCCACCCCACCCCCCAGTCAATACCCTAAACCTTAAGAACCTCTGCTGGTGGGGCACCTGGGTGGCTCAGTTGTTAAGCATCTGCCTGTTGGTTTTGGCTGAGGTCATGATCTCAGGGCTCGTAAGTTCGAGCCCCACATCGGGCTCTGCACTGGCAGTGCAGAACCTGCTTGGGATTCTCTCTCGCCCCGTCTCTCTGCCCCTCCCTGTTTGAGCTTTCTCTCTCTCTCTCTCTCTCTCTCTCTCTCTCTCTCTCAAAATAAATAAACATTAAAATGACAACAACAAAACTTCTGCTGGAAGAAAGCCGTGCTACTCAAAGTGTAGTCGAGGACCAGCTTTGACATCATCTGGAGCTTGATGGAAATATAGACTTTCAGGTCACCTGAAACCTGCCTTTTAACAAGGTCCCCAGGGGTTTCAATGCACCCCCAGTGTGAATAATCCCTGATGGCAACTGAGCAGACCTCAGAGCTCCAGCAGCCAGGGGGTAGGAGCGGGTGACGGGTCAGTCATCCCCTCCCATAGGTTTGCTCCACCAGGACTGTGGGGCAGGCGAGGGGAGTCACAGTGGTGCAATCTCGGGTGTGGCCTGCAGTGCCTTCTCTGCCCTCAGGTCCAGGGGTCAGGGGCCTGGAGGGGTGGCGATCACCTTCAGCCCCACCTCTGTCTTGTGTTTTACAGATTAATTTCATCCTTTTTATAAACATCCTAAGAATCCTGATGAGAAAACTGAGAACCCAAGAGACAAGAGGAAATGAAGCGAACCATTATAAGTAAGTGGAAGGCAAAGACAAGGCTTGCTCAGTCAGCACGTATTTCCTGAGCACCTATTGTTTACCCAACTGGACCTAGTTCCTGGGAGGTTACAAATGTAAATAGGAATGGGGGTGGGGTGAGGGGGGGTGGGATGGGTCCTTTGTGCAGCCTGAGAAGGCTGCCCCAGAGGTGGGAAGATAAGAAATCTCTCAGGATCCCAGGAAGCAGAGATTTGTGCTTGGGGCAACGCCAGGGAGTCTCCTGATGGGTTTCGGGGACCCAGCTTCAGGGACATCGATATAGGTCTGTGTATTGTTCAAGGGAGAATGGCCTTCATCAGATTTTCAAGCTATGTGATCCAGAAATACTCTGAAACCTTTAAGATGTTGAAGGGAGATGCTGTACTAGTTTGCTAGGTCTATCATAACGTAACCACACACTGGATGGCTTAAAGAAGAGAAACTTACTCGCAGTTCTGGAGGCTGGAAACCCAAGATCAAGGTGCCGGCAGGACTGGTTTCCTCTGAGGCCCCTCTCCTTGCCTTGTAGATGGCTGCCTTCTCCCTGGGTCCTTTTGTCTGTGCTCAGAGGTGTCTCTTCCTCTTCTTAAAAGGACGCCAGTTGATTGGACTAAGGTCCTATCCTAACAACCTCCTTTTAACTTAATCACCTCTTTTTAGGTCCTGTCTGCAAGCAGAGATGGGTATTTCTGAGGTCCTGCAGTTAGGGCTTCAATTTATGAATTGGGGCTGGGGAGATGTAATTCAGCACAGAACGGTTAAAGACAAATCAGTGTCCAGCAAGGGCTTTCTCTGTGAGGTTCTGAGCTTTGAGAATCCAGCAGTGAGTTGGATTACTTGGTGACAGATTCTCCAGGACATCTTTAGAGCAGTGGTCTCCAGAGTAAGCTGGAGCCGGGGATTAGGATAAAGCTGCAAGATAGAACACAGGATGCCCAGTTCAGTGTGAATTTTGGATAAACAACAAATAGTGTTTTAGTTACTTACTCAAAAAAATATGATCCTTTGTTTATCTGAAATTCAAATTGAACTGGGCATCCTGTATTTTTTATTTGCTAAATTTAGCAACCCTAATCTGGGAAGAAAAAAAAAAGCACATCTCCTTATAGGTATTTATTACCAAAAAAAAAAAAAAAAAAAGAATCCTGGCTTTGTGAATAATATGTTAAATAACACATGCACATAATTTATAAATAATAAAGTTGTTTGGGTGCGTTTGTGTCCAAATGTTATTTGCCGATAGGGGTGCGTAATCAGGTATTTTGGGGACTGGCCATGGGTGGTGGGTATGTGGGAGTTAGAAATTCTCTAGAATGAAAAGTCAAACCACAAAGGTTGGGGGGGGGGGCCCTCCGCTGGCCTCCTGCAGTCAGGCAGGTTGGGTGTGTGGAGCTGTGCCCTAGGGGAAGGGGGCAGGACACCGCAGTGGGTCTGGGTCTGTGTCTGTAGGCGCCTGGCCAAGTCTACCCTCCTGCTGATCCCCCTCTTCGGAGTCCACTACATCATCTTCGCCTTCTCCCCAGAAGATGCCATGGAGGTCCAGCTGTTCTTTGAATTGGCCCTTGGCTCGTTCCAGGTAAGTTTCGCGGGACTGTGACTTTCGGGAGTTCTCTCTTTCCTTAAAGAGAAATGGAGACCACAGAGGCGGCAAGCCAGGTCTTCCCAGAAGGGTCCAGCAGGGGGTTTGGGGGTGCCTGCTTTGGCTGACATCCAAGAGAAGCTGGGCAGGACCTCACTGTGCTGTGGGACCCAAGTTCCCCACCAGTCAGATGGGGGTGGGAGGTAAAACTAAGGAGAGAGACTGACTCCAGGGAAGACGAAAGGGAAAAATAACCCCACATACTGCATTGCACACCTCTCCACAGTTTATATGTAGTCAAAATAGCTTTAGTGCTGAGGGCTATGGCTGAGCCATCAAAAAGCAGGGCAGGAAGAGGAACATTGTGGGAATGAGGGAGAGGGCATCTGAAAGAGAATAATATCTTCGTCTTCATACTGGGAAGTCCATAAAAAATGCCCCAAACCGAAAAATCCAGAAGTAGCATCATCAGCATATTCTTCAGAACCAGTGAAAAGAATTCCAAGTAGTTGCCTCTGAGGAACAGGAAATGGGGGCAGGGGTGTTAGGAGGCTGCTGTTGTTTTGTGACAGCAATCATTTGACTCTTTGAAACTTGCATGCATACACAAGTTACTGAGAATAATACCCAACCTAAAAAAAAAAAAGGAAGAAAGAAAGTGAGGGAAGAAAGCACCTACCTATTCATTCGAGATGTTGTGAGGCTTAAAAACAAAACAAAACAGTAAACGTGTTTAGACAGAAGGACTCTTAACATGAATCCCAAACGTCACAGTGTTACTTTGTTTACTCATAGCTGTCTCCTTCCAAAAATAATATGATGTAGCTTTCAGGAAAACCATACAGAGGACAAAAAAAGAAAAGAAAAAAAAAGGTAGCGAAGGATCAGTGAAAAAAATAAAAATAAAAACCAAAATTGAGTTCATACAGAGAAGCAAATTCAGGAGAGTGCTAGGAAGGTAGGAGAACTTAGAGATTTCCAGTAGCCAGAGCAAAAACAGAAACACAGTCTGTTCCAAGATTTATAATATCCGCAATGGAAACAAGCAAATTCCCAGGAAAAGGCTAGAGATTATAGGCTTCAGGGCCTGAGAGAAATTTCTCCCAGTGGATTTTCCTAAAGAAGCCAGCCTGTTCGCAACAAGATTGATTATCCTGCAAAGTCCTCCTCACTGGGGAGGCTTTGGTCTCAGGACGGGGCTCAGAGTCTCCCTTGTTGCCTGAGTTCAGTTCAGGGTGGGTGAGGCCGGGGTCACCCTTCTGTCACTTTCAGGTTCCGGGGAGGACACATCACTGGGCACACGTCATTGAGTAGAGTCAGATCTTCTCCACACCCTGCCTTCAGACCCTACCCCAGGGCTGTCCCCTCTGCCCAGAGCTCCCTGCCGGTGCCCCAGGCTCCAGAGAACCCAGCGTCTTATGTAATCCACATTCTTCGTTTCTTCATCCAGAGTTTCCGTGTCCACCTGCTCTTGTAATGTGTGGGAAGGCTGGGCTCACAATGGCCCATTCAGCAGGTGGGGGATTCCAGGTCCACATGGGTGGAAGGCCTTGACCTGGCTTCCAGAAGTGGGTAGTGACCTCACTGAGAGCACAGATACCTGTGTCTGCCTCCCTGCACAGAAAGGGAACTTCCTGTCCCCTGGAGTTGGGGCTTGTGGCTGGGGCTGGGCCATTTGGTTTCTCTCTAAGGAAATGGCTTGTCAAGAGAAAACCCAAAAGCACTTTCAGAATGTTCTCATAGAAACATTCTATGTTTACAAAGAAAATGGATCGTTAAGGTTTTTTTAAACTTTGCTCACACACAAACATATATCACTTGTTTATCTATTACCCATGTATATTTTATATAATGTATATATTTTAAAAATTCTATATTATAGAAAATTTCTTCCATATATTAAAGAGAATAGTAGATAATGAGCCCCCATGTAGTCATTGCCCACTCAAGGCGGGTATGTCTCATGTCTGTCCCCAGCTGCTTCCTCCACCATGACCCCCCTCATTTTAATCAAATCAAAGACTGTTTTATTCAAATGTGAATATTCTAGTCCGAGTCTCTAAAAGACAGGGGCTGAATGAACACACACAGAACCACAATACATTATCAATGGCATATACTTTTATTTTAATGTTTATTTTGAGAGAGAGAATCCCAAGCAGGCTCTGTGCTGTCAGCACTGAGCCCCACGCGGGGCTCGATCTCACGAACCGTGAGATCGTGACCTGAGCTGAAATCAAGAGTCGGACACTTAACCGACTGAGTCACCCAGGCACCCTGTCATACACTTCTGGCTTTTTCTGATTGTACACGTAAGAGTTGTTGTAGAAAATTTGGAAAATAAGGAACCATTAAAAAAGAAAAAAAAAATCATCCATAATCTCATGGCCCCAGAAATAATCTGCTAAAAATGATGGTGGGTTTACTTCTACGTCTTTTTTTTTTTTTTTCTTTTCTTTAAAGTCTCTTTTCTATCCAGGAAGACACTTATGTACGCACAGCTTATATAATTGAGGTCATGCTATGTGTGGTTTCCTTTTTTTTTTTTTTTTAATGTGTGGTGTCCTATCTTGTGTGTTGTAATTCTCTATCTTCCTGTTGTCTCCACGTCACTAAAATTCTTCAAAGACTTCATTTTTAATGATTGTATAAAAACTGTGGAATTTCTTTTTGTTTTTTTTTAATTAAAAAAAAATTTTTTTTTAATGTTTATTTCTGAGACAGAGAGAGACAGAGCATGAACGGGGGAGGGTCAGAGAGAGAGGGAGACAGAATCTGAAGCAGGCTCCAGGCTCTGAGCTGTCAGCACAGAGCCCGACGCGGGGCTCGAACTCACAGACCGCGAGATCATGACCTGAGCCGAAGCCGGACGCTCAACCGACTGAGCCACCCAGGCGCCCCAAAAACTGTGGAATTTCTTAAACTCGCTGGCTGTAGGAGGCCTGCCCTATATGTACCTGGGGCACAACTCACTCTCCCTCACCTGGGGCTCCGGCCCTCACCTGAACTGTGAAAATGTGTCTCCGGATCTTGGAGGCCCAGGCACCCCCGGGCCCCATGAGGTGGGCGCCATCCACAGCCAGCAGCCTGACCACCGGCTCTGGGCCAAGCACGGGGCCAGTCCTGCCGAACCCCCTGTGACCCAGTTCCCTCACCCGTAAAATCGGCGTCCTCCCCCTCCCCCCTAGGGCTTTGGCAAGGATTCAGTGAAGCCCTAGAGCCCAGAACCCCATGGTTATGTAGGTCAGACAAAGCCTGACTTTTCCATCTGCTGACAGAGGCTCCCAGGTGAGAAAGCTGGAGAACCACTTGGGATTTTTTTTTTTTTTTTTTGAGACAGGGGTGGAGGAGGGGCAGAGAAAGGAGACAGATTTTCGGAGACAGATTTTCAAGTAGGCTCCATGTCCAGCACAGAGCCCAATACGGGACTTGATTTCACCGTGTGATCATGACCTGAGATGAAATCAAGAATCAGCCACTTGACTGAGCCTCCCAGGTGCCCCAGTCTGAGATCATCCGTCCTCAGGCATTCGGATTTGGGGTAACCTAGGCAAAAGCTCCCAGGCGATCCTAACGTGCTACAGAATTTGGAAACTGCAGCCTTGAGTAGGCGTTCCTGCAGCCCACTTCCCCCAAATGATCTCCGTTCTACGTAGCAGTCCCCGATGCCTGATATTCTAAAGCAAATCCTTGAGTTTTGTCACTGTTAAAACGCCAACAGCCCTGAGCCGTTGTATGTATTAAGTCCACCATAGCTGGGCTGGTTCATCATCCTCTGGGGTCCTTTCCAATGTGTTAAGTAGGTAAAGGCAGGTCTGGATGGGACCGGGAAGGGGAGGGGAGCCCCCCTGAGGTCAGCGCTATGGCACGCAGACCTCTGAGGGGAAGGGTGCCCACCAGCCAGGGAAGCTGCAGGGCAGAAGGAAGGGCAGGCTGACCTGAGGGGTCCCTGAGGAGGTGAGCAGAGACCCTGCCCTTGGCTTATGGTCCCCAGCAGGCCTCTTGGCCTCAAACCCTGCATCTCAAGACTGGAGTCCCTGGCCGAGCTCCATGCCAGGACCACTGGAAAACAGAAGCTGCAGATACTAGTGAGGAAGGGTCCTGACAGGCGCAGACCTCCATCACACCAGGGAACATAGAGTGCATACAGCCCCGAGGCCCCTAACCAAGGAGATGTATACGAAGAGGTCACACACACCCCACTTTTGGCAGGCCAGCACCAGCACGCGGGCTTTGCTGATTTCACAGTCACACCTTCGTGTTTCAGTGTGAAGAGCTGGCTGCGGTGGACCGCCTCCGTATTTCCAGCTGATCTTGAAAATGAGCCCGCACCAGGCCCAGGGTCCCCCAGGGGCCGGCCCCTCCCCCTACCTGAGGGACAGTGCGCTTTGGGCGCCACCAGTCTCTGCTTCTCCCAGATGGCCCGCCTTACTAATTCAGGGGACTGGCCTGGTCCCCACGGGCCCAAGTTAGCAGCTTCTACTCTGTGGTTGCTGGAACCACAGGTGTCCAATGCCCGACGCTGGACACTGGGCTCACAGACAAAAGGGGTCCTGCTCTTGCCCCAAGGAGCTGAGTCTATGCTGGATGATGCCAGCAGAGCCAGGGGTACAGTAGGGGGCTCAGAGGACATAGCCCTAATTCCCCCTGAGGTGAGAGGTGTGAGAAGGCTCTGGGACACTTCCTGGGGAGAAGTGAGCCTGGGGCTAGCAATTCAAGGATGTGGGGGGGGGGGAAGCTGAAGGGAGGCTGGGTACAGGAGTACCTGCACTGACCCCTGCTGCCTTGCCCCACCTCCCCCCCCCCCCCCCCCCCGCAGGGCCTGGTGGTGGCCGTCCTGTACTGCTTCCTCAATGGGGAGGTGAGTTCTCAGCTGGCCTGGAGAGAGGAGCTTCCTAGCCACTGGATCCCTGTTCAGGAGCTCCCCGGAAAAGGTGGTGGGGAGAGGTGGGGTGCGGGCTGGGTCTCCTGAGCTCACTTCATGGGAACATCGAAGCACCCAGAAGCCTAGTTCACACATTTACTGCGCACGACCCTCAGTTCAGCACAAGGGGGATTCTGTAGGTCTGGGCTGGAGCCTGAAAATGTTTAACAAGCTCTCTCCAGGAGGTTCTTACTCTAGAGCAAGTCCAGGAAAGAGGGAAGTATGGGCACCCCAACAAGAACCCGGGCTCCTGACTGCTCTGCTGCTTTGCCTGGTGGGTGACCCTGCTCACTGCCCACTGCCCTTCAATGGGCCTCAGTGTTCCCATCTGTAAAATGGCGCAGAGGCAGTAACAGCAAATCCATCCTCAAGGACCCTCCAAATGAGTGTTGACTCCTGGGAGGGCCAGACACTTACTATGAAGTCTCTGCTCCTGCGCAGAGCAGTTGGGGGAGGACACACACAGAAGCAGCCCAACCACTAGTTGAATACAGTCCTTCACACAAGTAAGGCCTTTCTAGAACTGTCGACCATCAAACTGGTTTGCCACACTTGAATGGGAATAACCTGTTTTCCAAAACTCAAGCATGAAACCTGGCTTCAAAGGTTTGGGCTGCTACAGCTGGGCACCCTGGAGGACATTTCCAAAGAGCAACTCCCGGGCCCCCAGATTAAGTTGTGAGCTAGGGAGGCTTCACAGGAAGGAGTCCAGTTTGTCCCAGGTGATGACCTGATTAATTCTGGAGTTCTGGAATTTGTGAAACAGCCCAAAGCCCCTTCCTTGGGACCCAGGCGGCAAGATTGAAGGTGAAAGTGTCCAGGAGAGAGGGGCCCTCAATCCCTACTGGATGTTGGGGCTGGAAATGGCCAATCTGAGGGGCCTGCAGGAGAGGGGAAGATACGAGTCGTGGGACCATGCTGAGGTCCTGGGGTCGGGGGGGGGGGCGGTGAATGGGACTGTGGGTACAAGGTCGGTTCTTCTCTCCTCCACTGATGGTGGTCTCTGGGGGCAGGTGCAGCTGGAGGTTCAGAAGAAGTGGCGGCAGTGGCACGTCCGTGAGTTTCTACTGCGCCCCGTGGCCCTCAACTCCACCTTCAGCAATGGCACCAGCGGCCTCACCCACAGCACCAAGGCCAGCACCTCAGAGCAGAGCGGGGGCACCTGCAGGGCCAGTGTCATCTGAGAGGCTGCAGCAGGGCCACGCACGGGACAGAGACCAAGATGGGTCACGAGAAGGCTAGACATTGCTGCAGGACAGTCTGTATCAGTCTTCTCAGCAGACATCATAGGCTTTTCTCCTGTGACCAAGAACTCCCCTCCTCTGGGCCTCGGATGGGGAGGGGGCTGTGGTGAGAATTCCTCAGAACTGATCAAAGCACAGGCACCGTGGGGCAGGACGAGGGCCCGGGATTTGGGTCTGTTGTGTTACGTGAAGGGCAGTTCAAGGGTTCCAGAAGGCAGGGAAATAAATGGTAGCTGGGATGGGTCTGGTATGTAATTGCCCGCTCTCCTTTAGCCCTCGAGACACAAGGTGAAGGATGCTGAGGCTGGCCTTCCCTACCCCTTCCTGCAGGAATAAGCTCGAAGCCCAGGAAACATGGCAGTCAAGACCCTTGGCCCTAGATGGACCCTCCTTACCCCTCACTACAACTCACCTGTCCAGTAGCTCTTACCCTAGAGCCTCAAGACAACTGGATTAACCTGACCATGTCAGTGAAGCCAAGAGAGATGCCAAGACCCCCAGCTTCCTTTTACTAACCCAACAGGGTACAAGGCACCCTCCCGTGCCTCCTCTTTCACAGTCACCTGCAGCCCAAGGGGCAGAATAGCCAGGAAGGGGGCAGGATTCCATTGGGCCGAAAAAGAAACAGGTTCACGAAGGTCCTGTGACTTGCCCAAGATACTCGGCAAGCAGGGGCACAAGTTCAGTCCAGGGCTTTTGGGTTCAAATCCCTGTGCTCCAAGGCTGTGTCTGTCTTCACTCCTAGGCAGGGGGGCAAGGGCCTGTCTCCCTGTCCCATGGGGATCTGTCTCCCTTTTTTGTCTTTGGACTTTAGTTTCCTGGAACTAAAATTATTGGCACTCCCTCTCCCACCAGCCGTGTGAGGATTAAACGGGACTATTTGAACCCTTTTACAAAACACAGCCTATTAGTGTTCAGGGGAAAGCATTCTGGACAGAAGCCCCAACATAAAGGAAAAGCCATCTTGCTGGTGGGTGACCTTGGACAAGTGCTGTCCCCTCCTGGGCCCTGGCCTCCCACCCCTGCATCTCCCCACTGCAGAGACAAGGAAGTCACCCCTTTGTACCTTGTGAACGGTTTCTGGAATGAAAGCCCAGGTGCTTATTTTCCAGGGCCAAGAACTCAGCCTGTATGGTTGATGAGCTCTGCTCTCTGAAAAACTGGTTGGCCCATGACATCTTTCTTGATCTCCATGGACTCCACATGCATTTGGAAATAGAAGTTTTTAAAAAGCCACAGGGGGGTGCCTGGGTGGCTCAGTTGGTTAAGCGTCTTGATCTGGGCTTGGGTCATGATCTTACGGTTCAGGAGTTGGGGCCCCGCATCGGGCTCTGTGCTGAGAGCCAACGCAGAGCCTGCTCAGCATTCTGTCTCTCCTTCTCTCCACCCCTTCCTCACTTGTGCTTTTAAACTTCAAGTTTAAAAAATTAAAAAAAAAAAAAAAAAAAGCCACAAGGGATAGATAGAAGCACCCAGAAAGGGCACCTGCAGTAATAAGGGTGGGGCAAGAGACCAAAAACCCATACAGTGACCAGCAGCCAGGATGGACCAGGTGGAGGGGGAAGGGGCTAGTGTGGAATGAAATGGTTGAAGCTACTGGGCAGAAAAGAAGCTGGGAAGGGGGCAATTGGCTGCACAAAAACGCAGATTTGCCAGCAAGGATGGAACTCTCCACTGGTTCCTGGTCCCCTTCACCTGCACTCATCCTGGTAATCATTACAAGTGTAGGCAAGTCCCCTTTACCCCCTGGAGTCCAGCAGGTCCAGATATGTGCTCTGGGAGCCAAAAATGGTACCTTGAGGCCGTCTGACCCTTGCCAAAGACAGACACGCACACATGCTCGCCTCAGGGAGGACTGTGTATTGGGAGGTTGGTGGGCCATCCTGGGAAGCTGGTTCGAAGAATTAAGGCAGGATTCCCACAGACAGCAGAGATGGCCGGCTGCTGGCGGCTGAGGTTATTCATGGATTATGCCCCCCCCCCCCACCGCAAAGGCAGGGTTCAAATCAAGTCAAATGGTTTAAAAACCTATTATGTGCAAGACATTGAGGGAATCCTCAATAACATGACCAAAGCTATAGCAAGGAAAGGTGCACAGAGGTCCTTTGGGCTGGTGGAAGAAAGTCCTAGGCACTGACTGGATATGCTTAGCTGGAAGAATGATCTGCTCTGGGCAACCCCAGGGGATCCCAGGGACCCACCTGCCCCTATCCTGGCACACAGTCAATAAAACAAGGGTGAACTTCACTTAGCTGTGCAGCCAGCCCAGGCACCAGTCACCCAAGCTGCTTCCTAATCTAGTCCCATCCTGGGAAGAAGGATTCAAGAAAAGAGTCTTAAAATGTGTTAACTTCTAAAATCAACATCCTAATAACTTGGCTAAGGCTGTGCAGCTGGTGGCCCTAGGGACGCTCCTGACCTCTGCAGGCCAGCTGCAAAGGCCACTGGGCTGGTTCTGGCCAACCACCAAAATGTTATGGACTAAGCAGCAGCAGTTTCAAGGTCACGGTCCCACCCCTACCCCCATCAGAGGTCATGTGTTGAAAAAGTCCCGTCTTGACCACACTTTCTTGTAGAACCTGACGTCCTCGGATTTAGGAGGGAGGCCTAAAACTTCCTCGGTTGGCTCCAGGGATGGGTGATGCTGTTGACGTGAAGGCCGCTGATGGCATTCAGAAAGAAGAGGAAGGAGGCCGTGAACTCGCACCAGAACATCAGGGTGAAACCAATGAGCGTGACCTGGTTCCAGAGGAGGATCACGAAACTCAGGAGCCCCCCGGCCGAGAGGATGAAAGAGACGAGGAGGAGGACACAGCCCACAGCCCACTTGCGCCGTGAGTGGAGGTCTTCACACACCTGGGACACCATGAGGAGCTCCAGGCCCAAAATGGCGACCACCACAGCCAAGGCGCCCACGCTGCGGGCCAGGACCATGCCCACGGCCAGCCCGGGCACGTGGGCCTGACTCATGTCTCTGAGGCAGCGTGGCCCCGTCTGGTTGGAGGAAGTGCAGAAGTGCCAGAGCCCAAAGAGGCGGTCCTCAGCCAGCAGCCAGTGGCCATCGCAGATGGAGACGGAGGAGAGGACCAGGGCCAGGGCGGCGCACACAATGATGAGAACCCGGATGAAGGATTCCAAGAAGGGCCGCTGGGGCCTCCGCCGGGCCAGCAGCCTCTGGGCCTAGAAGACACCACGGATGGCATGTCAGGGGAAACCCTTGCCCACGCTCCCGGCTTCCCATAGCCTTATTTTCTGTTGCCGTCCCCTGGGAAGCTTGGGACGCCCACCTTTGCAAGTAGCTTCCCTCCCTCCCAGCCCCTCCTTAACTTGCAGCACAGACCCGCCTTCTTGGGGAGCCCTTCCCCCACTCCACCTGCTCCCTGTCCTCTGTTCAAGACCCAGAAGCACGGACTGTCCAGCTATTCACCAGGCACGGAGGGTTCCCTGACCTTTCTTTCTCTAACGATCTTTATGAAGAAGAAATCCAAATTCTACTGACCAGCAAGGCGGCAGATCCTAGTCTGTTCAGAATTCAGAAAACTTGTCAGACCAGGCCAGTGTGACCTTGAACTTGCAGCGCCCTGTGGGTTTCTTTGTATGCGAAGCAAGAACCCTGCCTAAAGCACTGTGAAGGTTGTTAAAAGCACTGGAGTATTAGTATTCTTTTTTTTTTTTTTTTTACTTAGCCTTTTATTTTTAATTTTTATTTTTTTTTAATTTTTTTAACGTTTATTTATTTTTGAGACGGAGAGAGATAGAGCATGAACGGGGTGGGTCAGAGAGAGAGGGAGACACAGAATCCGAAACAGGCTCCAGGCTCTGAGCTGTCAGCACAGAGCCCGACGCGGGGCTCAAACTCACGGACCGCGAGATCATGACCTGAGCTGAAGTCGGACACTTAGCCGACTGAGCCACCCAGGCGCCCCTTTACTTAGCCTTTTAATACAAGGCTCCGTTTTCCCTCTCCCAGGATTTCCCAGTAGACTTCACTTTCACCCTACTCTCCGCCCAGCTGGTTCTGCACATTCCAGGCGAGGTGTTATTACCTTGTTTTCCTCAGTACCGAAAGCGATGTTTGCACCTTACCCTTTAGTCTTGCTCAGCCTGAACCTGAACCCCACCCAGCGCTGGCCAACTGAACTGTCTAGCAGCTTCTGGGCCTGGGAGAGCCATGGAGGCTCTCCCTCAGCCTCTAGTTGCAGCCGTGGAAGAGTGCACCCACCCCTCTCTTCTGGCAAGCTGGGCCGGGTGTCCAGTGAGGTGTCCCTTATCTCACAGCCCTGGGACACCACCCAGGCATGGGTCCCCTCCTCAACCCAGAAAGCAAAAAATAAAAAATAAAAAGAGAAACACTTTGAAGAATCAAACTCCTTAAGACACACCATAAGCCCTGCACCTTCTGCCCTGCCTCCCCCTCCTGCTTCACCTCCCAGCACTCGCTTCCTGGCCCCCTCACTCAGACACGGCCCGCACTCGTTCTAGGCCCAAGGACAAGCCCAGAACTTTCTTCCTCAGACCTACTGGTCCCTCTGCCTATAAGAGTCTTCCCCCGACTGTCTCCTTTTCTCCATTCTTCATGTCTCAGTGGAAATGTCACTTCCTCACAGAGATCTGTCCTGCCTCCCCAGCAGGTTCCCTCCTGTCAGGAACCCTGTTTTCTTCTCTGTTCCGACCACCAGTCATCCATTTCCTTTTGATTTGTGCTTATATGTTGTCTAGCTCACACAGACACCGCTCACCAAGAGGGCAGGGCCTCCCATGCAGGCACTGCTGCGTCCCCAGTACCTGGCACAGTGCTTGTCCTGGGCATTCAGTAGGTATGCAACCACTGTCACTTCCATCTGAAACTCCTACCCCAGCCCCCCGCTTTTTTGAAAGTTTATTTACCTATTTCTTGAGAGAGAGAGAGGAGAACATGAGAGGGAGTTGGGGCAGAGGGAGAGAGAGAGAGAGGATCCCAGGCAGGCTCCACATGCTGGTGCAGAGCAGGAAACGTGAAATCATGACCTCAGCTGAAATCAAGAGACTGAGCCACCCGGCCCCCCTGGAGCTCCCTTTAAATGAATCTCCTGCCCCGTCATAAATTACCCCCTTGACAGTGCCTATGGAAGCAGGTTACACCCCACTTTGGGAGGTAAGCAGACAGCTCATGGGGCTCTGTCACTGCTGGGAAACTGAACAGGGACTATGGGGTGCACCCTATACATGTGCAAATGGAGGCAAGTCTGGGTCATGCTTTTCAGGGAGGGCCAGGAAGCAAAGCCACGCTCTGGGAGACTCCTGCTTCGGTCAGAGCCCCAGCAGGAACATCAGACTGGTTGCTGACCTGCCCACCTAAGTGGGAGCCACCGTGAATTTTCTGCCCCAGGGATACATGAATAAGGACCTGATTTGCTTTCAGCACTTCTGCGTAAGCAGGGGCTTGTTTTACTCAAACCTGTGAGGTTGGCAGAGTAGGAAGCTCCCGTGGGGGCGGGGGGGGCGGGGGGCAGAGTGGGGAGGTGGCATAAAGAGGGAAACTATGTCACCCAGAGGCCAGATGACTTACCCAAGATCTCTCACCTAAATCATAATAAAGCCTGTTACGGCTGCCTGGACAAACGTATAATGTGCAGGATGCATTCAGCCAATAAATACCGACTGGGGCCTTTCAGGTACAGGGTCTTTGGTTAGGGGCTCAGTATTACTAGTGAAAGGAAGGAGTAGAGAATGTAGAGGGATGCCCCAGGGGTCAGGGCCCCAACTCCCCTTGCCTCCTATGCAGGGTTCTAGGTGCCGCAGGGGGGGAATAGGGGAAGCTGAGCTGGCCAGCTCGGGCCCTGTCCTCACTCAGCCACAACAGGTCATTCTTTTTTTTTTTCTTAATTTTTGAGATAGAGCGAACGAACACGAGCAGGGGTTGGGGGCAGCGGGGGAGGAGCACAGAGAGAGAGACACAGAATCCGAAGCAGGCTCCAGGCTCTGAGCTGTCAGCACAGAGCCCAATGCGGGGCTCGAACTCATGAACCACGAGATTGTGACCAGAGCTGAAGTTGGACGCCTAACCGACTGAGCCACCCAGGCGCCCCCACGACAGGTCCTTCTTACCACCTGGACACATTGGTAGTCCAAGAGTCTGTGTTGGATTTCATCATAAAAAAACAGCATGACTACTAGGAAACAAACCAAGGAAAATTTGAAGCCTCTGTGTCTACAAACCATTAAAGGTGTTTGTCCTTGGGCAGCTTCTTAACCTCTTTGGCCCTTGGGTTTTTCATCTACAAAATGGGGTAGGTGACCGCTGCAGGAAAGCAAGAGCCGTGAAGGTACCTGGCCGGGTTACAATGCCCCTAGAAGTTGGCTGGTAAGGTCCTAGGATGGGAGAGCCCTGGAAGCAAGGCCTCAATCAAGTCACAGAACACAGGACCCAGAAACCTTTTGACCCCAGACATCACGCTGTCTAGACAACAGGTATGTCCCATCCCTCCCTCAGCCCCTCCTTCCTTGGGCACAGACTGGACTTTAGTCTCCCGGCCCATCACACTGGGATCAAAGAGAAGACAGCTCACGTCAGTTCATTTCTTCCCCCTCCCACCTCAAAGCAGGGCCTCCTTTAAATTCTCTGATCACCAGGGCGCCTGGGTGGCTCAGTGGGTTAAGCGACCAACTCTTCATTTCGGCTCAGGTCGTGATCTCACAGTTTGTGGGGTCGAGCCCCAAGGACGGCTCTGTGACTGGCAGACAGTGCAGAGCCTGCTTGGGATTCGCTCTCACTCTCTCTCTCTCTCTCTCTGTCCTTCCCCTGCTCACGCTGTCTCTCAAATAAACTTTAAAAAACAAACAAAAAACAAAGAAACTCTCATCACCAAGAAAACTCCCAAGAATTAAAAGACATCATGCATATAAAGGAGTTGGGGAACTATTGATAACATGAGTAACAATAATAATATATATTGGAGTCTTCATTCCTCACCACCCTGCACCACACTGGTCACTGTTGGCAGCTCCACGGGCCTTCAGTGACCTAGGGCCTGAAACCCTCTCCTGGAGAGGCAGCTCGTAGCAGTGTGGTCAGTGCAGGGCCAGTGGACAAGAGGGAACCAAGGCAGTCGGGTCTTGCCCCTGCCCTGCCCGCCTGCAGCTGTGGGACCTTGAGCAAGGAACTTTAATCTCCTTTCCTCGGAGGAAACAAATGTGAGTGTTTCTCTTTTCCCTCTCTAACCCTCAATGATTTCTATGATCTGTAGGACAGGGTCACTTGACGCTCCTGGGCCACTGAGTCCAAGGCTAAGGGCTTCCCTTCCGCAACCCCCCAGGACCCCACCTGCCCTCCCTCACTACTCATCCTTCACGTCCCCAGCCCCCGCCTCCATACTTGCCTCTAGTCTCACTGCCCACTCTATGCAGGCCCAGGCCAGGCCCCTGTCATTATTCACCAGAAATTTCTTCACCAGTTTCCTAAAGAGTTGGCCTGCCACCGTCCTTAGGGCCATAGCCCACGCCTGCACTGGCCTGCATGACCCCTGCCGGCCTGCTTTTTAGCTCTCTGTCCCCGGGCATGTTATTTATCCCCTCTTTCTCTGGGTTTCCTCCCCTATAAATGAAGATAACATCATCTACCTCCGCTGGTTGTCTGGTGGGGCTGGAATGAGCTATCACTTCAAATGCTTACAACAGTCCCTGGGGCTGATCTAAGGGGCTACTAGGCAGCAATGACTAGAGTCATGCTGGGACAGCGCCCCACCCTTGGGGCAGAGGCTCCGGGGTTGAGCCATCGCCCACGAGCTCCCACAGCCTATCCAGCTCCCAAGGCCTATCCCACGGCCTCGGCCTCCCCCTCTTCCTCCGCTTACTAGGTCCCCTCCACCTGCTGCCAGACTTCAGGCCCCTCTGGGCCCAGCACACAACGCCCCTGCCAGTTAATCCAGCTTGCAGCTTCTGCACCTCTTAATTTAGCACTCACTTCCAGATATGTCTTCTAAATCCTTGTTTACAAGGATTTACAAGGATCTGCAGCTGCACCTCACGGGGAGAGACCACACCCGGGGAGAGACCACACCCGGTCCCACCGTCCTCACTGCCAGTCCCCTTCTTCCCAGGGCCTGTCCCAGATGCTCCCTCATCAAGACTCAAGATTATGAAGGAAAACAAAGACAAGGGACTCGATGCAACCCGCCGTCCTTCTCCAAACGCCTGTGTCCGGGGGCTTGGGGGGTGGCCACGATTTCTCCTGTTAGTCAAAAGTGGAAAGGGCAGGTACGATTTGCAGCCAAGAAGTCCTGTTTTGAATCTCGACTATGTCGTTTGGCTGGCTACCGTGAGCAAGTTACTTCACCTCGGGGCCTCAGTTATTTTGTCTATAAATTGGGCGGAACAGCGTCTACCAGAGTCACAGCTGGGGGTGGGGGGCGGTCTGGGCATTTGCAGGCAAAATCAACTGAGCCTCTCTAATCGTTAGAAGGTTCCAGCCAGAAGACTCTGGGGGAGGCGAGTTGGGGAAATGCCTCCGCGGAGAAGCAGCTTGCTCGCCTGGTAGCTAGCAGTCGCGCCACTGACTTGCCTTTGGACAGCAACGCACCAGAGGGCAGGGGGCAGGAACGCGTAGGTTCTGGGCCAACAAAAACATCTTGCACCAGTGTGAGAAGTCAGACCTTTGGGGATGCGAGTCCCTCTCCCTCCCCTCGCCACAACCTTCTCTCTCTGTCTTTTATTTTAATTTTTAAAACTGGTTTTTATTTAGTTTTGCGATAGAGACAGAGTGCGAGCAGGGGAGGGGCAGAGAGAGAGAGGGAGACAGAATCCCAAGCAGACTCTAGGCTCGGAGATGTCAGCACAGAGCCCGGTGAGGGGCTCAAACTCCCTAACCCCGAGATCTGGACCTAAGCCGAAGTCCCCCACTTAACTGACTAAGCCACCCAGGCGCCCCTACAACCTTCTCTCTTAAGTGCCTGCGCGCCCCAGTGAGTCTGTCCCCGCCCCAGCACCCCAGATGCGTTTGGAGAAGCGGAGAGATGGTCTTTCTAGCCCCCACCCCCGAGAAAGTTCTGGCTTCCCCGGAGTCGCATCTTCATGTTATGTAAGACAAGCCTCACTCTGCAAGTGGACTGTGTCCATCCTCCGCCCCAGACGCGCCTCTCCTTTTTAAAAAGGACCCCTCTGGAAAGCCTAATCATAGTTACTGGTGACCCCAAAGAGAAGCAGAAAAATCCACCGCAAGAGGCTTGGGGGCCTCGGGTGCTAGCAGGGCCCCGAGCGGAGGCCAGAGGAGACCGCGCTGCAGGAACAGCGTCGGGGGGGGGGGGGGTGGGCAGCGCCCCCAGGTTGCTTCCCGCCCACCTGCCTCCGAACCCCACAAGCTTGCAACAGAAGACCCGCAAGGCGGGGATCCGGGGTTCCGCGCCAAGTCCCTTCCCACCTCCCGGTGGGGCAGACCCCCGGACCGCTCCGGAAGGGTCGGGGGGCAGCCGGGCCAGCGCCCCACCGGGTTCCCGGGGTTACCTGCACCGCGATGGCAGTCATGCTGCGCCCGTGCTCCGCCGCGCGCTCCTCCTCGCGCCCTCCGGCCGCTCCGCAGCGCCGCCAGCTCGGGGCCAGGCACCCCTCCCGGGGGGCGGAGCGGGGCGGCTGGAGGGCGGGGGAGAGGGAGGGGGCAATCAAAGCGGAGCCAGGGAGCCCGGGGCGGGCGCGTCTGACCCCGCCGCCCTCCGCGACTCGGCTTACGCTGAGTCAGCGCGGGCGGCCCGGAGGAGCCCCCGGGCAGGGGCGAGGAGGAGGGCTCGGGACCCTGTGGGCGCGAACCCTGCCCGAGCCGACAGGGGTCCCCTGAGAATGAGGGAGGAGCATCCGGCTCTCGGGGCAGGGCCGACCGGGCTGACTTCGGGGCGGGAGTTACTTCCCCGCTCCTGAACCTGGGGCGTCGACATCTGGGACTCTGATTCCTCGAGGGAGGGCCAGGCGGGCGCCGGAGGAGTCCGCCCCAGCCCCAGCTCGTCCGGAGGAGGCGCTAAGGTCCAGAGAGACTAGGCACGCGCCCGGGCTCTGCTGCTTTCAACCACCCGCTGTGTGGCCTTGGGCTGCTTGTTAAACGTCTCTGAGCCAGGGATAATAAGTAAAACATTTGTGAAAGATCGGGGTCTTGCGAGGCCCTCAGTATGTGTAAACGGAGTGGGACCTTCTGGAGCCATCCTTGCATCACTGTTCTCCTCCCCGGAGGGGGATATACAAACCTGCTTCCCTCCTGGCCTCAGGAACCATCGAAAAGGCAAATACAACAAGGCATTGTGCTTCCTCGACTTTTTTTTTTTTTTTAATTTTAATGTTTATTTATTTTGGAGAGAGAGACTTTAATTTTAATGTTTATTTATTTTTGAGAGAGAGACAGAGTGTGAGCGGGTAAGGGGCAGAGAGAGGGAGATACAGAATCCGAAGCAGGCTCCAGGCTCTGAGCTGTCAGCACAGAGCCTGCTGCAGGGCTCAAACTCAGGAACCATGAGATCATGATCTGAGCTGAAGTCCATCGCTTAACCAACTGAGCCACCCAGGTGCCCCTTGCTTCCTCAACTTTTGACGGAGCCTGAGTTCCAGAGGAGGCAGCCCATAAAGTCCCCACACCGGAATGGAGTGGCAACAAAGTCCAGACTAAGACCCTTCTTTCCCTCCGCAGTTTTAGGGGGCTGTGTGTTGGTGAGGAGGGCGACTTCTGCTTAAGGCAAAGTGAGATCCTCTTTCTCCTTAACTGAATCAGGGATAAATGAAATGATTGGGCTCAATTAGGCAGGCAGGCAGCTTCCTGGTGACTTTACCCAAGGCTATTTGAAATAACTACGTTTCTCCTGGACCTGAAAATTTCTAGATGCTAAGAAAACCCAGAAAGCCATGTGAGAAAGGGGGAAAGTTACAGTGGTCTGAATCTCCCACTTAGATGTTCCTTTTGAGTCCCTCACTGCCAGGTTCTCCTCCCTCCACAGCCCTGGGCTCTAGAGGAGGGATTCACCCAGGAAAGGAGGGCCTGGCCCTGTTGGGGTCCCTTTACAGAGCCCTAGGATGCTCTGTGGGAGGGAACTTCTGGGTTTCTGGGGCCTGAAGAATTTCACATGACCAGGAAGGGAGTGCCTGGAATAAAAATCAGGAAGAACTGTTAGGTTGGGTGATCCAGCCCCATTGTGCGCCTCCAAATGCCTTCTACGATTCCATGTGTGGTCAGGCATGTTTGGGGATATATTGTCTGTTATGCTTTCTTGGTAAGAATAGAAAGTCTTGAATCAGTGGAATTTAGAACAACATGTCCTGTCAGCAAGACAGCTGGAGAAGCAGAAATGGCTTAGGAATAATAAGGAGGAAGTAACTGTCATTTTACGGTCTTAAGAAGGCCTGGACACAGCCAGGAGTCTGGATGGAGTCTGTGCTGGCCCTTTGCATTCTAAAATCCGTGGTGCCTTGGTGCCCAGGGCTTGGGACTCAGTGGGTACACAGCACTCCCTTCGTGTACCACTCTACCCCTGGGGAGATGGAGAGAGAGGCAAATAACTCACCAGATGACTGTCCGTCCAGAGGGGCAAGGGTTTCCCCATGCCGTGGGGGCCATGGCAGGGGCAGAGGCAAGGGGTGGGGTGACAGGGTGGGACCCCCAGGAATTAAAACCAGAAACAGCATGGGGGTGAGTGGGTGGCCTCTGGGACAGCACCACCTGCCTTATTCCTTGACTGTCTCTGCCTTTCCTCTAGGTGGTGTGACAGATTCAATACCCGTTCCTCCCTCTTCCCGACTTCTAGGCCTGGCCTGTGCTGGAGAAACAGGGATGGCGTAAAGAAAGGAAGGAATCGGCTCCCATTCCACCCCTCTGACCACACTTGTTTGGTGGGAAAAAACCCAGGCATTGTTCTCGGAGACTTCCAAGGCGGAGACACAGGTACTGATTAATGAATCAGCAAGTAACAGATCTATTAGTCAGTCAACAAGCACTCCCCCACCTCTGGGCCTTTGGACTTGTTGCTTTCTGTCTGAAACGTAGTTCCTCGAGATACTCACATCTGACTCACCACCTCACTCTTTTGAAGTCTGGGCTTAGAGGTCACCTCGTCAGGAAAGCCTACCGTGACCACCACATCAAAAACAGCCCCCTCTATTCCCCTTTTCCTTCTCTTATCACTAATCACACATGCGCTTGCGTGCACACACGTATCCTCTCCCTCTGTAGTGTAAGCTCCGAGGGGCCAAGGACTTTTCCATCTTCATTGGTATATCCCTGGTGCCTAGGGCAGAGCCAGGCACATAGTAGGTGCTCAATAAATATTCACTGAATACATAAATGAATTGAATACCTACTACGTACCCACCACTGTCCTAGCCAATGAGGGACAAGGAAGAAAAAGACAAAGTTTCTGTCAGTGGTAAAATGCTTGGGTTGTAGGGTTAAAATCTGCTTCCCTCTCATTTCTGCTCCCTCCCTGGCCTCCTCAATTCTGTCTCTATACTCCCTCGCGCCTTGGGTCCAATCCATCCTCCTGCCCATAGGCCTCATCTTCTCTGAGCTGGATACCTGTGGAATGGCCTCCTGCCTGGCCTCCCTGCCTCTGCTCTCACCTCCTCTGTCCCTTCATGAGGCTTCCCAGCCCCTTTCCCAAAGCCCACGATGCTCGAGGCTGGAGTTATCTGCCCCGTGCCCACCCCTTGGTGCTCAGGTCCAGCTCGGCTGGCCTGCTTGCCGCGTGGGCCCAGGGCAGGAAGCTCCGTCTGGTCTCAGGGCTTCTGTGCTCACTGTTCTCTCCATGTGGCAGGTCCTCCCCCGCTGGGGAGCTGGGGTTGCTGGGCAGGGGCCTCCCTTGACTCCCCAGCCTGAGCAGCAGCCCCCACAGGCTTGCCCCTCTAGATCGCCTTTTCATGTTCTTAGTCATTAGCTCAACTTCTCTCTTCGCTGCTTGATTTTCTGTCTTCCGCTCTAAAATACCAGAAGCCCCCTGAAAGTGGAGACTGTCTCTCACGGCCGCATGCCTGGTTCCAAGGATAGGGACTGTCCGTAAAGCTTGCAGACTGAGTGACCAGGCTTCAGATGCATCCTGGGCCAATCACTTCCCCTCTGTGTGCCTCTCTTTGCTGCCCAAAGGGGAAACGTATCCATCTCGGTGTCCTGAGGGTCACATGCGACAATGTGTGCAAAGTGCCCTGCAGACCGCTCGGCATCCAAGCGCCCGATAACCTGTGGTCACCTCCATCCCTTGTCCCCGACCCCAGGGAACCTCAGATCAGAGAAGGGGCTCAATCCCTAAGTGTCAGCCTGAAGAGGGAGATCCCTGCCCTGGAGTTTTCTCCTCTGAGAGGTTGGCGTTGGGGGGCAGGGGCTCCAGGTCTAAGGGGCAAGGCAGGCAGACACTCCGGAGACCCAGAGGCGATGACAGGGATTCTGCGGTTCGTTGGGTGGCTTGAAAGCTGATGACTAACCCTGCCTGCCCCGTGCCCTGCACTTCGGACCTCTCCAACTCTTGCCTGGTTTCTGGCCTTGGAAAGAGAGCCGCACCACCGGGCTGCCCCTCCCCTCTCCCCTCTGCACCTCCCGCTGCCCTGCCTTCACCCACCAGGTCTTACTCTTCTCCCAGCCCCCTCCTCCTGTCCAGTCTGGCTCTCCCTCCACCCAGGCGTCCTCCTGCCCTTTGCTTCCTCTGCTCTGCACTCCAGCCCTGCATTATGACCTCCTCTCAGGCAGAGGATTGCAACACAGACCTTGTTTACCGGATTCTAGTGGGGCTGGGGGCCAGGGGGTCTGCCTCTGTCTCACCTTCTTTCCAGGCAGGCCTCAGGTGTAATGTTTACCCTGCATCTGAAGAAAGGGCCTGAGGCAGGCTTAGCAAGCCCCATGGCACCAGCTTCTGCTGGGGAAGGTGGGGAGAACTAGCTGTGGTTGAAGCAATGAATGAATGAAGCAGGAAACACACACACACACACACACACACACACACACACACACAGAGGCACATGCTTTTTGAAGGGCGTGGGAAGTGATGTACAGGGACATCTGAGGGTGGGGGTCTCTGCTTTCCAAAGCAAGTCCTTCCTTGAGATGGGAGCCCTCCAGGGCACCAGGAGCCAAAGATTTCCAGGCAGACCTCATACCTGTGCTGGGGAGGCTTCTAGCACCTTCTCTTCAGACTTGGACTTTGGACTTGTTGGCACACACCGAGACACCCAGTCTCTTGGGGACAGTCCCCTGTTAACGAAACACACTCAGAGAGGTTGCATAGAGAGAGCAGACTGCCAGCCCATCCCTGCCTGAAAAAGGTGGTGTTCTGCCCTATTCAGGGCACCTCGTTGACATCAAAGTGCCCGCAAATCAAGATTAGGCAGCAGGAATCGGTTGGTGAGCACAGACTGATGACAAAGGGAATTCAATGGTGTAGACACGGCTTTGCCTGAGCTCTGGGGAAGCCCAGGAAATACTCTCCCCCAGTTTATTAGATTTGATGTTTACAAGAAAGGCACTCTGGGTCAAAGGATCTGGGAGGGAGGAGTGATAAAGGAGACAAAATTCTCTAGGGAATTCATTAGGGAGGATTGTCTCCCCAGGAGGAGGGCGGTGGCCTCTATGTGCTGGCTGCTTACATCCTCTGTCCTTGGACATGTTTTGTCCACAAAGTGTTTTTAATTAAAAGCAAAAAAAAAAAAAAAAAAAAAAAAAAAAGTCAATACAAAAATCAGGAGACTTGACACTAAATTCCTGACTTTTAGCTTTGCTAGGAAATACGACAGCTTGGAACCCTGAGGGTCCCTTTTCCACATGGAAACGATGGCCACTGTGGATAGATGTTCTTCGGACAGACCGTGCTCTACGGGACCCACTCGATCTTACTCCAGGCTCTGTCCACGCCTGTGTGTTGCCTGCCTGGCCCTTGTAGGGTTTCCGTTTGTAAGCCCAGCTCTGTGTTGTGCTGGTAAAGTAACCCAGCCATGCCTTCCGAGTCTGCCTGTTTCCACCCCCCCACCCCTGGCTTCTCTGGCTTGGCCCTGGTTTTTGTTCCGTGTAACTCTGGCCTACCCCAGACCCATCCCCGTCTCTCCTGCCCAGACTTATGACCGTCCTGCTACAACCCTCACTCCTATGGCAGTGATGTCTCCCTCCCTCGTTCAGGGCCCGGACACAGAATTCCCTTTGTCCAGTAGAGCCAGTCTGCTCAGTTGAAAGAGAATCAGACATCTCTCCCGTGCTCTCTCTCTCTGCCCTCCCCCGGCTCAAAGAATAAATAACATTTAGAGGGAATCAGACAGCCCGAGTGCTCGTTCCTCTGGGGCTAGGGGTCAACCCAGTCCAGAAAAGCTGTGACCAAAGGCTGGGGACAGGGTCACATGGTATAAGATATGGCCTCCTGGGCAGCAAATGCGGTGGGCAAGAAAGGGACGGCAGCAAGGCAGGGTATATACCGACCAGCCAGGCCTCTGATTCATCTCTTTGCAAACTTCCAAGCCCACTGCCTTGTTTTCAGCTGGCATCTTCTTATCGATGGTGAAGGGACCCTTCTTCCTTTCTTCCAAGTGTGCCCTGGATGATATTTTGTCTCTGACCCTTGCAAACTGATTTTATTAATGCATTTCAGGATTTCTAAATATGGCAGGGGTGCCTGGGTGGCTCAGTCGGTTGGGCATCCGACTCCGGCTCAGGTCATGATCTCACGGTTTGTGAGTTCGAGCCCCGTGTCTAGCTCTGTGCAGACAGCATGGAGCCTGCTTTGAATCCTGTGTCTCCCTCTCTCTGCCCTCCTCCGCTCACGCTCTGTCTCTCTCTTTCTCAAAAGTAAACATTAAAAAAAATTTTGTTTTTAAAGAATTCTAAATGTGGCATTCTCTAGCTCTTACATATCTCTGGATCTTTCCACCCATCTCTGTTTTTTTGGACCCTGGTTTAGGGCCCAATCAACCATTCTGCTCCAAGCATGGCCCGGTGGCATAATCCTTGCATTCAAGATCCTTCTGGCATTTACCTTTCTTTTTTCATTT
This sequence comes from Neofelis nebulosa, assembly GCF_028018385.1. Lineage (NCBI taxonomy): Eukaryota > Metazoa > Chordata > Mammalia > Carnivora > Felidae > Neofelis > Neofelis nebulosa. The sequence goes on along the minus strand of NC_080783.1, from coordinate 103,246,360 downwards.
CCCCTCTGGCACCCGCTTTTATATATTTGCTATATTTCCTTAACCATGTGAACATCCATGTGTGTGCACGTGTGCTTTTGTCTCTCTTAAGTGGCATTGGGCTATAAATCTTATTCAGGGTCCTATTTTTTTTTTCCACCCAACCACCTGATTTAAGACTATCCCTGTTAATGTACCTATAGATCTAATTCAATGTTTTCCAGATGCTAGGTTAGGTTCCAAGAGTGGCTACTGAAAACGATTTGGCAGAGGCATCACCAGCATTTATAAGAAATGAACAGAACTTAACAGAAAATATCAGAGTGGCTCAAACATATTAGGTAAATCTTATTTCGTGAGGTTTTTTTGTTGTTGTTGTTCAAAAATAGATATGGGGCGCCTGGGTGGCTCAGTCGGTTAAGCGTCTGACTTTGGCTCAGGTCATGATCTTGCGGTTCATGAGTTCAAGCCCCGCATTGGGCTCTGTGCTGACAGCTAGGAGCCTGGAGCCTGCCTCGGATTCTATGTCTCCCTCTCTCTCTCTGACCCTCCCCCATTCATGCTCTGTCTCTCTCTGTCTCAAAGATAAATAAACATTAAAAAAAATTATTAAAAAAAATAGATAGATAGTCATGAATTACAACATGAGAAGTATTTCTTCCTGTGGGTCCCAGTAAGAAAAGTCTGAAAGCTCCTGGTCTAGCTCATTGTTTCTTACTGCTATAGAGTGCTCTATTCCCCCACTGTATTGTATTTGCTTATCTTTTTTTAAAATTTATTTCTGAGGGATAGAGACAGGGCATGAGTAGGGGAGGGGCAGAGAGAGAGGGAGACCCAGGATCTGAAGCAGGCTCCGGGACCTGAGCTGTCAGCACAGAGCCCGACGCGGGGCTCGAACCCACGAACCGTGAGATCATGACCTGAGCCGAAGTCGGACGCTTAACCGACGGAGCCACCCAGGCGCCCCCCCGCCCCGGTGTATTTATCTTTTTGATGAGCAGTAGGGTTACTTCAGCGCCCCCACCCCATGCTGACCACTGATGAATATCTTGATTCATGTTCTGTCGTGTGGAGAATTACCTTCATGCTATGAAAACCTCCAGGTACACTACCAAGCACGTTGATCCAAAGATTACAAAATCTTGGACGGCTCATAGACCAAGTTGGGATACCTGACTCACAGGGAGGATTAAATCAATATAAAGCGCACAGAGAGAAGGTAAGACATGGGATGGGATACCTGGGACAGGGTGCGGGGCAGGGCATGTGCTACCTGGCTCCTGAGTATGCAATGCTTACATGTCCTATGTCTCCATCTCTCTCTCTGACATTAGCCTTTTCACTGAATGTGAATTATATGGGCTAGAATTGAGGTTTGAGTAAGGGGCCCAGCAGAGAGAAGGTGCCCTGGGGCAAACACACAGCCTTGCTCTATTAGAGTCAAAGGGACAGTGGGCCTGACCCAGCTGTAACTCACCAGAGGTCTGATGAACAGCCCTGGGCTTTATCTGGCAGAGGGACCCTGGGGCAGAATGGGTGCCCGCCTGCATCAAGATCAAGAATGTTAGGTGTCTTGGATGCCTTGTGTAGATCTAGCGTATTATAAATAGACTGCGCCCCATGAAAATGTAACATATCAGGAATAGTTCCCATCTTCTCTTCCTTCAACCCCTTTCTATCTATATTCGCAGTATGATCTTTTGGTCCATCTGTTCTGTCCTATCTGTCTGTACTTAACACCTTCCGAGTTTCATCCTTCCCGTTTTTCTGACAGAGCTGAATGTTCTCAAACAACTTAGCAAATGCACATGCCCTGTTCCCAAGATACTGGGGCATGAAGCATCTGCGTATGTACTTGAAATTGTTAAGTGTGCCCGTCGCTCCTCAGAAGGAGTCCTTGGCGCCTACCAGCACCAGCAGCTGCATCAGACTTTCTGTCTCCCCACATCCTTGTCAACATTGGATTTTATCCTCTTTGTTAAAATTTGCTGTTTTGGCAGACGGCCTCTCCTCTGCTGTCCTGCCTGCCAGTCCCTTGTTGTATATTCAATAAACTATCTCTTTAAAAAAAAAAAAATTGCTCTTTTGATGGGTATAAAACAGGGCACTTTCATAGCTTCAAAAAATGTTCAGAGTTCTTCATGATAGTTTCTTGATTGAGCAAAGTACATGTTTGCATGTGGATTCCCAGATTCCTTGCAAAAGCCTCCTCCAGTCTGCTTCCCATGACTGGTGACCACTGGTCTAAACTGTTGACCCTATGGGGTGCCTGGGTGGCTCAGTCAGTTAAGTGACCAACCAACTTTGGCTCAGGTCATGATCTCACGGTTCATGAGTTCAAGCCCCACGTCAGGCTCTGTGCTGACAGCTCAGAGCCTGGAGCCTGCTTTGGAATCTCTTTCTCCCTCTCTCTTTGCCCCTTCTCTGCTTGCACTCTGTCTCTCTGTCTCGGTCTCTCTCTCTCAGAAATAAATAAACATTAAAAAAATTTTTTTAACTGTTGACCCTATCAAAGAACCATTGTTCTCAATTTTTATCTGTCTGAGGACCTGTTGATGTGCTCTGTGGGGGTGGTGGGGTGACAAGTACATAGTAGGGGCCCAGAAGGCCCCCCAACTCCAACTTCCAAAATTGAGTAGAATTCATGAGATAGGTATATATTACACATTTACACATTTATTTGTAGGTATAAAAAGGTTTTCCTAACCATGGAGGTAATATGTTCCAAACGTTCTCCCCTTGTGATTTTCAAGCTTTCCTCTGGAAGTTTCTTGCTTTGACTGGGGCGTGCCTCTCCTGGAAGTTGGTTATACATGGTGAACATGCCTGGCCCACTAGAGCTGTATCATGGCCCCAAGGCTGCCATCGTGGAGGACTGGGGTACAGGAGGGGAAGAAGAAATTCTCTTTTTCCCTGAACACAGGCTCAGGTCTCAAAGAGGTTAAGAGTTTCAGACTTGAAGGGATCCAGAATTCACCACTGGGACATCAAAACCTTTTGGAGCGGAAGATATTTCAAGATAGGTTGTTCTGTGTGTTTGTTTTTTTTTTTCCTGAACCGTTTTGTCCACCTAAATGCAGAGCTTCTCGAAAGAACTTGAAGGGAAGGAAAAACTTGTTTTCCCTCTACCCATCTTTGGTTCATTGTCTGGGGCCCTGTACATTGGACTGACAAAAGACAGATTAACAAGAGGAAAACAAGTTTGTAAGCATGAATATTCCCCACATACACTGGGGAGCACTCAGTGATTAGTAACTCAAAGGGGGGTAAGTTAGAACTTGGCGATGCAGCATTTTAGTAAAAGAACAATAGATTTTCATTTTATTTTATTATGTTTATTTATTATTGAAGTATAATTGACATACAATGTTATATTAGTTTCAGAGGTACAACTTAGAGATTCGACAATTTTATTTATTTATTTATTTATTTATTTATTTATTTTTTACCTTTATTTTTGAGAGACAGAGCACAAGTGGGGGAGGGGCAGAGAGCGAGAAGGAGACACAGAATCTCAAGCAGGCTCCAGGCTCCAAGCTGTCAGCACAGAGCCCCATGCAGGGCTCGAACCTGCAAACCATGAGATGGTGACCTGAGCTGAAGTCGGACGCTTAATCGACTGAGCCCCCCAGGCGCCCCGAGATTCGACAATTCTATACGTTGCTATACGTTTTTGTTTGTTTTATCATAGATTTACTTATCCACTTTAAAATTTCTATTACAAACATATACTTTATAATATGCATAGTATTTTATAAGTGTAGTATATTATAAATAACAATAAACATTGGAGGTGTGTGCTCAACCTTTTTTCTGAGAGGGCTGTAATGTGAAATATTGAGTAGCTGTATTTCCATGACCCTGGATACTCCAACTTGAAGACATTCTCTGGGGTTCCACATATGTGTCATAACCATGGTAAGTGTAGTCCCTAGCGGTCACCACACAACATTATTACATATTATCATTATTTTTAGGTTTATTTATTTTGAGAGAGACACCACGAGTGGAGGCAGGTCAGGGAGAGAGGATGAGAGAGAGAGAGAGAGAGAGAGAGAGAGAGAGAGAGAGAATCCCAAGCAGGCCCCACACCACCAGAGCAGAGCCCAACACGGGGCTCGAACCCACAAATCGCCGAGATCATGACCTGAGCCAAAGTCTGTGGCTTAACCAACTGAGCCAGCCAGGAGCTCTGTGACTTAGTTATTTTACAAGAGGAGGTTGGCACCTCTTAATCCCCATCTCCTATTTCATTCATTTCCCCTCATTGGTAACCACTGGTCTAAACTGTTGACCCTACGGGGCACCTGAGTGGCTCAGTCGGTTAAGTGATGACTTTGGCTCAGGTCATGATCTCACGGTTCATGAGTTCAAGCTCCATGTCAGAGGGTGAACAAACCACCACTTTGTTCTCTGTATTTCAGTCTGGTTTTGTGTGTTTGGTCTTTTTTTTTTGTTTTTTTTCCTTTTTAGATTCCACATATAAGTGACACCAAAATGGCAAGACACAGGAAAGAGACGGAGTTTCTAGGGTGGCAAGTACACGAGGGGGAGATTAATGGAAGGTCAGGGCTCGGCCGTAAGCTTGTGCTGCAGCGCCACCTCTGGGCTGGTAAGGGTCTACTGTTGATCAAGTTTTGTTCATCCCTGTAGAGAAGGGAGGAGGGACACCTTTGTGAACTTAAGTTCTGCTTCTAGAGAAACAGGGGGAGGGCGGAGAGCTTTTCTTGTATCTGCTTTTTCTCAGTTGCCTTCAGCTCAAAACCATCCTTAGGCCACCGTGACCTGTGGGTGGCTTCTTCTGCCATCCTTCTGACTCAATTGTCACGAATCCCCTCCCCAGAAGCAACCAGGGAGGAAGGAGTCTTATCACTAGAGACTAAAAATCCACATCCTACCAAAACAGACATTGTCACAAGACCATCTTGTCTCCCATCAGCTCTCCTGAGAGCCTGTTTATCTTTCCAAAAAGTCATTTGTTTTCCCACAAGTGCCCTTTCTCTCCTGTTTCCCCTATTAAGAAGCCATTTGTTTTTTCCAGCAGGTACCTTCTTCCCCTCTCCTCTATTTAGGTGGTATATAAGCTTCAAATTCCAACTATCTCTTTGAATCATATTTTGTGAGTGTGTGTGTGTGTGTGTGTGAACTCCTGTTTGTACATGATTGAGCCCTGTCTTTTCTCTTGCTAAGTTGTCATCTGTCTGTTTAATTCACAGGCCCCCATAACAGAGCATAAGAGGGTAGGGGAAAAGTTATTGTCCCCCAACCATATTGGACCATCTTCTTTCTTATTATGAGTCTGCTTCCTGGTGACTTTCTCCCCCCTACACCAGCGGTTCCCCAACCTTGGCTGCTCAATGGACGGAAGTTCAGATTTAATGGTCTGGGCTGGCCAGTTAACAACACTATCCTAGAGTTGCAGCTGGGGCACACCCAGCCCAGGTACCCTCCCCAACATTCTCCAACTTTGCTTTCCCCAACTTCCTTCCCTCATTGACCTGGAACTCAACTGGGTGTGAGGCACTAATTAACATTAAGTAGTAAACGGCCAATTTACTTCCTTCAAGGAAGTAAACTTTTAACATGAAGCTACTGGTTTAGGGAGACAGATCCCTAATTCAAAGACTGTGTGGCAGTGTAGAAAAGTGCACCTAGAGAGAGTTTTAGGCTGAGGGAGACCCTAAACTAGGATTGTCAACCCTAACTGCATGCTAGAATCACCCAAGAAAAAATAAATAAAATAAAGTAAATAAAATAAAATAAAATAAAATAAATAAAATAAAATAAAATAAAATAAAATGGCACTCAAGACCATTCTCCATCCCAGACCAATCAATTCGGTGTTTTGGGGGGGCAAGGCATGGGTGTTCTTCCATAAAGCTCCCCAGATGATATGTGCAGGCAGATAAATAAGGTGTCAATGTGTGCTTTGTGTTATTAGGGGCACAAGAATTTGCTAATGACGAGGGAGAATGGGGCAGGCTGAGGGGCAAAGCACAAGCTAGCGCCCCCCCACCCCCAGGTGGGACGGGTGCCATATTCCTTGGACACTCCCGGCTACCCCCAAACCAGGAGAGGACAAACAAACAAATGGTGAAACTGATAAGAGTCTCCACCAGTTTGCCAGAAAGAGGCAACCCCATCATAGCCTAAAGTTCAAGAACTCCCCACTGTCTTAATGTTAATACTTTGCTAGAGGGAAAAACAACTTTAGCTTGACAACAGCTAGACCTCCAGTAAGTCTTTACATGTGAAAGTCTCTTTGGAGACTCCCTCTTGACTTCTCTCCCATGACTCCATAAAATGGTTATTACCCCCCACACTTGCAGTATAGCTCTTTCTGCCCCTGGGCCCTGTCCCCCCTGTCCCCACGCTTTAACAAAATCACCTTTTTGCATCAACGGGCATCTTCAAGAATTCTTTCTTGGTCTTTGGCTCCAGCCCCCCCAAACTTCATCAGTAATATTTGCTGAGTGCTTATTATGTCCGGGTGCCACACGAGGCATGCTCGAATATATTGTTTGATTTATTCCTCACATTACCTTTTTTTTTAAGTGTATTTACTTATTTTGATAGAAAGCATGTGTGAGCGGGGGAGGGGCAGAGAGAGAGAGGGAGAGAGAATCCTTTGCGTTGTCAGCACACAGCTGAACACAGGTCTCCATCTCATGAACCGTGAGATCATCACCTGAGCTGAAATCAAGAGTCAGTTGCTCAACTGAGTGAGCCATCTCTCTCCCATCGCCCTTTTAAGGCAGGTTAAATACTATTATATCCATTTGGAGATGGAAAACAAGCACAGAGAGGTTAAGCAACACACCCAGGCACACACAGACAGTAATGGCATTGTGGGGGTTTAAATCTAGGCCTATCTGCGAGGTCAGCGCTCTGAACCTCAGCATGAGACTCACAACCCGGGCTCACTACTCACATCCTGGGTGCCCTGAAAAGGCCCGTGTTTATTTGAAGAGTCTCCTCAGTTTACCACGGCTATTTTCTAGAGATTTTGCCGAATCCCCAGCTGCCAAGATGGTGAGCAGAGAACCAGGAAATGCCTCTCTCTGGGCAAAATGTAATTGGAGACTGGAGCAGGCAGGAGAATTGTGGGTCCGTGGCTCTCGGTCTGCCCACCCCACACCCCTGGGCAGAGGGGCTGGGCTGGGTTCTTCTGCCACTCACCCAGGTCACTACTGTGAGGGTTCAGAACGAGTTGCCCCAGGATGTGGTATTTTGGCTTACAAATTACATTGAGCTGAAAATGATCAAAGCACAGAAGACAGGAAGAAATTTTGGCCTTTCCCTTAATTGCCTAAAAGTATGTAGGTAGAGGGCCTGCTCCAGGAAGGCAGTTATCACCAAAGGTAACTACAGGATGATAGGAACTAGGGGTGACGGAGAGGGAGGGATTTAGCAAAGTCTGTTTGTTAGAATTCCTCTCTGTCTCGTTCCAGAGAAGCCCCGCAAACATTTGTTTACCAGACATTTTGTGAATTGTCTTCCTTCTCTTTGAAGTCCCAGACCCCCACCCACTTCTCCTCAGTCCAGGGAGCCATGCATGCCTCATTCTGCCTTACCGTCTTGGAATCTCGCTTTTAGGTGGGGTCTCAGCATGTACGCATTTAAATTTGACTTTCTCCTATTAGTCTGTTTCATGTCAGTTTAATTCTTGGACCACTAGAACCTTGAAGGCTAGATGAAAAGGTCTCTTCCCTAACACCACCGACAGAATTGCCCCAGCAGGGCATAAATTTGCCCAAGTCTGTGGGCAGAGGACCCCACAAATCCCAGAAAATTACAACGCCTCCCTCTGCTGGCCTCTGCCTGAGATTACAGTCAAAGGATCAGTGTTTCATTCCCCCACCAAAGCCTTGCACCCAACTGCCTCCCATACACACACCCCTTCTGGTTACAGTTCTCTGGGGAGGGTGGTGGTGGTGGGGGGGCAGAGAATGACTCTTGCCCACCGTCCATGTCTCTCAATCCCAAAAGAGCCACAATCTCAGAATCCCATGCTCCCTGGCCATGGCAGTGGGCATGTGACCGAAGGCAGTGACAGTGATGTGCCTGAGGGGTGGACACATAACCCAAACAGGACAGTCCTGGGGCATTATATGTGTGCTATGGAAGTCCCCATTCTCCTGGTTCTCTCCAGCTGGGAGCCTGGGTTCTTTGTGGGCTCGGCTCTCCTCCCACATAAGAAGCCTTGTCTACCACTGTAAGGAACAAGGCCGGTGTGCAGAGAAACCCGCTGGGGGTGGGCGGGAGCCTCACATGAGTTCTAAGATCCAGAGAGAGCTGACCACTGCCTTTATCAAATGCAGGCTTTGCTGTGGGATTTGAAACTTAAGTGGGGGGAAAGGCCCTAAAGGAGGAAGTTGGGAGTTCCTTGGAGGCTTTCCCATCTTCAAACTTCCTTGTGGACGTGGCTGAACTAACTAGCCACGTGTTCCCGGGAGTACCCTGGGTCAGTGAGCGCACTACTTGTTAGATTGGTTGAATTCCTGTTTGTCAAACCCTTCTTCTTATGTATGTCTTTTTGTCCACTCCTCAAAGAAAATGCCACATTCTCTCGCTCTCTCCTGAGCTGGGAAAGATGCTTTCCTTCCTTCCAGTCTTTCTGGTCCTGTGTTTTTAAACTGGGAGGGCCTCAAGTCCAGCCTTAGTTTACCTAGTGATGTGGCTGGGGGCCCTATGGCAGGAGCACACCTCCTCCTTCCTCACGTTCACACAGCTGCTGGCTGCAGTGATATGGGAACCTACAGGGGCAGGATTTCCCACAAAGGGCAAAGGCTTGGCTTTCATTGCCCTTAGGGCTGGGGTCCCCCATTCAGCAAGGCCAAAGGAGAGAGCAAATTTTAAGGCCTGCATCATTTCTGTATTCTAGGGATGGTGGCAAAATTCTTCTGCAGGAAAAGATTTCCTATTTTCTTCCTTCCTTCCTTCCTTCCTTCCTTCCTTCCTTCTTCCTTCCTTCCTTCTTCCTTCCTTCCTTCTTCCTTCCTTCCTTCCTTCCTTCCTTCCTTCCTTCCTTCCTTCCTTCCTTCCTCCCATCCTTCCTTCCTCTCTTCTCCTCCCCTCTTCTCTCCCTCCCTTCCTTTCTCCTTCCCTTCCCTTCCCCTCCCCTCTTCCTTCTTTCCCCCTTCCTTCCTTCCTTCCTTCCTTCCTTCCTTCCTTCCTTCCTTCTCTTTCTCTCCTAATGATCTCTCAAGGGTTTGGAACAAGGATTGTTGGGGCCAGACACACTAGGGCAGGACTAAAATGGGAACTCCCATTGGTGGGCCCAGTAGCAAGTTCTGGAGTGTAGAAATATGGTGTATCTTTTTGTTTTTGTTTTTTAACAATCAGAAACCTAATTTTTTCCGACGTATCAAAAGAGCTGGTGTTTGGGCATCCAGGGTTGATACAGAAGGAGAAGAGTCAAGAGCGAAAGGTGCATCTCAGCCCCCTCTAAAAGGATTTTCTCAGATGCATCATCTAACAACCTTGGCTTTTCCTTAGCCAGGACTGGCCATTTCTATCTGTGCATAGACAGGAATTTATAGTTTTTGACCAGCACACTGCTTTCCCATACAAAACTGATGTCCTCTTGTAAGAAGGAAAGGAGGGATGGATATTAGGTGGGTGAGAGGCAGTGTCTGCCACGGGATCACACTTGGTCCATGCTGGAACGTTCCAAGATACGCGTCGCCCTTTGAGTCTCTACTTAGTGGCTCTCCTCACTGTTCGCATTTATTTCCATTCTCCGTTCAGGTCCCAGATACAGATAGACGTTCTGCAGGGGGCTGGATGGCATTATTAATCTGAGTATCTCATGCAAGGAAGATACATGTACAAGCTGTCCACCCGCAGCTCACAGCCAGTAGGATGGCTACTGTCAAAAACGCAGAAAGTAACAAGTGTTGGTGAGAGAAATTGCAGCCCTCGCGCACTGTTCCTGGGAATGCAAAACGGCACAGCCACTACGGCCAACAGCGTGGTGGTTCTTCAAAAGATTGAAAATGGAATTATCGTGTGATCCAGCAACCCCATGTCTGGGTTTGCACCCCAAACAACAAAAAGCAGGGTCTCAAACACATATGTGCACACCCATGTTCAGAAGCTTTATTCACAATAAGGAAAAGGTAGAAGCAACCCAAGTGTCCGTCAATAGATGAACAGATAAACAAAATGTGGTGTATACACACAATGGAATGTTATTCAGCCTTTAAAAGGAAGGGCAGGGGCGCCTGGGTGGCTCAGTCAGTTAAGCGTCGACTTCGGCTCAGGTCACAATCTCGCGGTCCGTGAGTTCGAGCCCCGCGTCGGGCTCTGTGCTGACAGCTCAGAGCCTGGAGCCTGTTTCCGATTCTGTGTCTCCCTCTCTCTCTGACCTTCCCCCATTCATGCTCTGTCTCTCTCTGTCTCAAAAATAAATAAACATTAAAAAAATTTTTTTTAAATAAAAGGAAGGGCATTCTGACACATGCCTCTGCGTGGATGAACCTTGAGGATTTCATGCTACGTGAAATAAGTCAGTCATAGACAAATACTGCATGATTCACTTACATGAGGTATCTAAAACAGAAAAACTCACGGGGCGCTGGGGTGGCTCAGTCGGTGAAGCGTCCGACTCCGGCTCAGGTCACGATCTTGCTGTTCATGAGTTTGAGCCCCGCGACAGGCTCTGTGCTGACAGCTCAGGGCCTGGAGCCTGCTTCGGATTCTGTGTCTCCCACTCTCTGCCCCTCCCCTGCTCACGCTGTCTCAAAAGTAAATAAACATAAAAATAGCAAAATTCATGGAATCAAAGAGTAGAATTATGGTTGCCAGGGCCTGGTGGGGGAGAGTGGGGGAATAAGGAGTTAGTGTTTAACGGGTATTGTTTTGCAAGATTCAAAAGTTCCAGGGTCGCCTGGTTGACTCAGTCGGTTAAGCGCTGGATTCTTGATTTCAGCTCAGGTCGTCATCTCACGGTTCATGAGCTTGAGCCCTGCATAGGGCTCTGCACTGACAGCATGGAGTCTGCTTGGGATTCTCTCTCCCTCTCTGTCTCCCTCTGGCCCTCTCCTGCTCACACTCTCTCTCTCTCAAAATAAATAAATAAACATTAAAAAAATTTTTTTTGATTAATAAAAATAAGAAAAATTTCCAGAGATGGACGGTGGTGATGATCGTAGATCACTGGGAATGTACTTAACACGATTGAACTGTATACTTAAAAATGGTTACCATGGTAAATTTCACATGATGTATATTTTACTACCATTGATCTGATTTGAGGAAATCTCAGCAGTGTTCACGCCAGCCCCGGGGTCACTCTTGAGCTTTTATTCGTGGCACCCCAGCCACCCACGGAACTGCCCAGATGGGGTGAAACTCCAAGAGAAACAGATCCGTTTCCCAGAGAGATTACTAACTCTCAGACGCCATGTCAGTGCTCTGATTTGGGGCAGGAACTAGTCACCATTCTTTGGTAAGAACTTTCAGGTCAAAACATTGTACCAAACGTTTGTCGAAACTACGGTGTCCCATTATGTCACCAGAACATTTTGGGACCAGCCACTTGGCAGTGTCCGTATGAGCTCTTCTAGGGTGAATGAATTATTTCCTTTAAGATTCTTGGAGGCGTCCGTCTGTCTTTCCAGGCACACTCCATCTTCAGTCACCCACGACACCGAATCTATACCACTGTCACAAGCAAGCCCTGAAGGGGCACGCACGAGTTGTGTTATGTCCACAACGTCAGCTGTATTACTCAGCAAGGTTAACGTGATTGTAGAGAGGTTTCAGGATTCCAAACTCAATGGCATTGCACCACACATTTCACTTGGCTGCATACGGGTCACACAAAGCAAAGCGCAAGACAAAGTCACACAACAAGCAAGGTACGATAAGGAGTAAGAAGTTAATGACCCAAGCGCACAGTGAGTCTGTGAGCACACAGTGGAGGTGAGGCCCAGATCTGGTCCGATGCGGTATAGCTCAGCAATCCGCACACACTCCTTATTTTCCTCAGGCCGCGGTGGGCCGCTGTTGCATTTGGAGATTCACGGGGCACAGCCTTCGGTGGCAGTCGCCTTTCAAATGCAGCCCGATGGGGAAGGGTCAGTGTCTGGAGGTTCTGACAGGAGGCCGCAAAAGTTCTTCCTTTTTAAAGTTCAGTCAGTGTCGGGCCTTTGCAGATCTCTGGTTCTAACGATTATCAGCGTTCATCCCTTTCTTCCACGCTCTCCTGGCTTTCTTGGTTACCAGCTGTGGCAGTTGTGGGTGTTAACAGCCTGTGTTGATTTTGCTGCCGTCTCGTCTTAACTGCAATGCCCTTGGCTGCTTACACAGCTGCTTGACGTGAGTCACTGCTTGACGTGAGTGACTCCATCTTGCTCTCTATAGCCATCTTCAAGAAGTCTTCTGTGAGGCTGTGGTGGTTATAGCATCTGGCCTGAAATGGCTTCCTGAACATTCCTTCAAAATCCAGAAATACGTTGAAAGAACCTCCAGCCTAGGAAAAAAGTTTGCAAGGGTTTGGGAGTTTTGTTGTTGTTTTGTTTTTAAAATTTTTTTGATGTTTATTTATTTTTGAGAGAGAGAGAGAGAGACAAAGCACAAGTGGGAGAGGGGCAGAGAGAGAGGAAGACACAGAATCTGAAGCAGGCTCCAGGCTCATGAGCTGTCAGCACAGAGCTCGACGCGGGGCTCGAACTCACAAACCATGAGGTCATGACCTGAGCTAAAGTCAGACACTTAACCGACGCACCCAGTCACCCTGATAGATTTCTTTTTTTTTTTAATTTTTTTAATGCTTATTTTTGAGAGAGAGAGAAAGACAAAGCAACAGCAGGGGAGGGGCAGAGAGAGGGGGAGAATCCAAAGCAGGCTCCAGGCTCACAAGCTGTCAGCATAGAGCCCGATGCGGGGCTCGAACTCACGAACCGTGAGATCATGACCTGCACCGAAGTCAGATGCTTAACTGACTGAGCCACCCAGGCATTCCTCAAGAGTTTGGGAGGTTTTAAAGAGCTGGGAAGATCTGAGTCACTCCAGAGCATCCATTCTTTACCTCTTTTGCAAATCAGAGCCTCTGAAAAAAATCACAAGAAACCTGTTATAATATTATGATTTATAATAAGAAATGTATATTTGATCTTTGTCCCCATTCTGACACAGAGTCCTGAAACCCTTGGACATTCCTAAGTGGGGAGAGGTGATAAAGGTGTCTTGTTGTATAAATGAGTGAATGCACCTAAGGATGGGGGCTGGATGTCATGAGAACCAACCTTGTGACTGGAGGGTTGGAACTTTCAGTGCCCCCACCCCAGCATCCCAGGCGGGAAGAGGAGCTGGAGGTTGAACCAGTGGCCAATTGCCAATAATTTAATCAATTGTGCCTGTGTAATGAAGCCTTCATAAAAACCCAAAAACAGGATCAGAGAGCTTCTGGGTTGGTGCTGGGACAGTGGTGCAGCTGGAGAGACCATGGAACCCCCCACCTTTTTACACGCCTCACCCCACATATCTCTTCCATCTAGCTGTTCCTGACTTACATCCTTTGATGATAAAGCGGTAATCTGGTACCTAAAATGCCTCTCTGAGTTCTGTGAGCGGCCTCTCTGAGGTCTGTGAGTGGCTCTAGCAAATGAATTGAACCCAAGAAAGAGGTGGTGGGAATCTCTGATTTATAGCCAGCGGTCAGAAGCCCAGGTGACAGCCTGGCTGTAACTGACATCTGAAGGGGAGGAGGGCAGTGTTGTGGGACTGAGCCCTTAAGCTGTGGAATCCGATGCTGTCTCTGGGTAGATAGCATCAGAATTGAGTTGAATTGTAGGACACCCAGCAGGTGTCAGAGAATTACTTTGGATGGGAAGCTCCCTGACCTTCCACACATTGAAAGGTGAAGACCTCTGGGGCACCTGGGTGGCTCAGTCGGTTAAGTGTCCGACTTCAGCTCAGGTCACGATCTCACCGTCCGTGAGTTCGAGCCCCGTGTCGGGCTCTGGGCTGATGGCTCAGAGCCTGGAGCCTGCTTCCGATTCTGTGTTTCCCTCTCTCTCTGCCCCTCCCCCGTTCATGCGCTGTCTCTCTCTGTCTCAAAAATAAATAAACATTACAAAAAAATTAAAAAAAAAAAAAAAGAAGAAGAAAGGTGAAGACCTCTAGCCAGATCAAGACCCTTGGGGCGCCTGGGTGGCTCAGGTGGTTAAGTGTCCGACTTCGGCCCAGATCATGATCTCATGGTACGTGAGTTCCAGCCCCACGTCGGGCTTTGTGCTGACAGCTCAGAGCCTGGAGGCTGCTTTGGATTCTGTGTCTCCCTCTCTCTCTCTCTCTGCCCCTCCCTAGCTCACACTCTCACGCTCTCTCTCTGTGTCAAAAATAAATAAACTTAAAAAAAGAAAGACCCATGTGCACTGGTTGTCCATTTTAGTGTGTTCTTTTGGGAAGGGCAGTCCTAGGTCTAGTTAAGCCCAGGTTAAGGGCTTGGGTTCCAACTTCTAAACAAGTGTTGCATAGACAGAAAGTGTGTTCATTTCTCTTATCAGGGAAGTGCAATTAACGAAGAGAATCAGAGGGTGGTCTTCAGGAAAGGGTGAGAGATTAGGGAAAGTGGGGAAGGGGATTCTGCAGTGGCTGACTAGTCTGCTGGCCCTTGAAGACCCCTAATCTTCAAAATCTTAGGGCCACTCTTTTCTCCTTCTAGGACCAGCCTTGTCTTATCCTTGAGGTTCAGGAACCAGATCTGCCGTGTCCCATGGCCATGTATCACCTTCCAGGCTAAGGTGGGCCCCTATCCCTGCGGCTACTGGAGTGGTGGAGACCTAGCTGTCTTAGTCAAGGGTCACTCCTCGTCCCTCAACCCCACTCCAGGTCACATGGTGCCTTTGGGGGACTGGAATCTTTCAACTGCAGTGGAAAGACGGCCAGTGATAAGAAGAAAACCACAGGTCCAAATGGTATCACTTAGGCCATCACCACATCTGGCCAATACCTAACCTAAATGCCATTTTAACCTCTCCCAAAAATGTAAACCTTAACCTGACAGTTAGGAGTTTTCTGGTAAGCACCATCTGTCACTTGGGGCCCTCTCCATCCCCTGAAGGAAGATGAGGTAATCCACATAGTAAGTTCCCCCTACGATGCTATGGAATGCGTGGCATTTTCGCTAACACCGATTTCAAGCCCGCTCTATTCTATATCATAAACGCTTTTAGATCATAAGCTCTGTTGCCCATTCAAGTCCAGGCTCAGTCTGGAGAAGGGAAAGGCCACCTTGGGCTGACAAGTGGAACAAAGTGGAAGGCACCAGAGAAACCCGCAGCAGCTTAAAGAGGGATTGTAAGAATCAGAGAAGGAAAAAGCTCTCCCATGAACCCCAGGAGGACACAGGGCCACAAAGAGTCCCATGTTTGGTGTAGGCCAACTGTGATTCCTCGCCAGCAAGCACGGAGTAAGGAACGGCTCTTGACTTGGCTATTCTCCGTGTCTCCTGTCTCCACAGGCAGAGCTTTCTGTCTTCCGGGCGCCCCGTACAGCATGAGGTACAGGAGCCTCTGCATAGGGAGCACTCAGTAGGTGACACCTTGCTCTTCACCAAGGCAGCCAGCTTTTGTCAGATTCCATTGGACCAGAGCTGGCCCCTGCAGTCACGAAGGGCCCCATGCTCAGGAGGGCCCTTGCTTGCTTGATTCAATTTTCGGCTGCCACCATCTTGAAATTCTTAGCAGTGTTTGTACAAGGGGCTCTGCATTTCCGTTGGCTCTGGGCCCGCAGCTTCTGCACCCGGTCCTGCTTGCGTAGGAGCAGATACAAGGGCAGAGCAGGGCCAGAGCCAGGACTGGAGAGGTGGGGAATCCAAATCTTTCCTACCCCTTCATTTTGCAGAGGGGGAAACAGAAATTCCAGGGGCAAGAGACCTGAGGGAGTTTGGTTAGGCTCCAAAGGGAGGCTCTCCACCTCCACACCAGACTCCTCAACGTTGAAGCAGCTCCCGGGAATAGCCCGGAGGCAAAGGCTCAGTGTCTGCTTCCTGCAGCTGCGGCCCAGAGCAACGGGGCATCCGGGTAGTGGTGTCAGATGGACTGGGATTTGCCAAATGAGCCCACTGACCCAATCAAAGGGACTCAGAGACTCAGAGCACCGTGCAGCAAGGCTTCAATCAACGTTCTTACAAGAGCAGGTGTCTGATGGACAGGCACACTTGGGGCGGTTACAGCAGACAATTTATCTCCCAGCATGAAATCCCTCCCCTGATTCCTCATCGGCTGATACTCCGCAGGTCACAGCCTTGCCAGGAAGTCGCCTATGCCCACGTAAGGCAAAAAGTAGTCTGGTTGGAACAAATGTACATTTCCTTGAGGCGACGCAGAGACCTCAGTTCTTCGGCACATGCTCATTGCAAAGCCTGTGAAAAATAAGCCTGAGAAATGGAGAGGGGAAGAAGAACCAAGAAGTGAAGTGTCTTAAGGGTTTGGGGCTCCATTGTCGGGGGAAGGGGTTTGTACATATTTCTAATAGGTTGTAAACCTATTGTTGACTAGACAGCACAGCTTTTATTTGGTATTTCTGAAAATGAGTCCTCTCACTTGCTCCTCACAGAATCCAATTCCTAGCTGTGGAATCTTGGACAAGACTCTTGGTCCTCCTGTGTCCTCATGGGAAAAATGGGAATAACACTCATAGCTGATGCAGGGACTCTGTGAGGCATGGAAGGGGTGATCACACCCTGTAAGCCTTTAAACAATTTTTTTTTTTTTAAGAGAGAGAGAGAGAGAGAGCTCATGATCAGGGGAGGGGCAGAGAGAGAATCCCAAGTAGGCTCCCCCAGAGCTTGAAGTCACAAACTGTGAGATCATGCCCTGAGCTAAAATCAAGAGTCAGATGCTTAACCCACTGAGCCACCCACGTGCCTTGCCCTATAAGCATTTTTGATAAGTGTTAGTTCACCTTGCCCGTGTGCACGTAGAGCCCAGATGGCTGCGGGACCCAGAGCATTCAGGGGGACCCTTAGACTCTCAGGGTCTGGGCTGTGTGGCCTCCGTCATGGGCTAGCCCTGTCCTGCACCGTGAGGTCTATTTGCCTGAGTCTCCCCTGGCACCTTGTGTCCAAAAACTGAGACACCTGCCCGGAGCGGGCGTCGTGGAGCAGGGCACTGGAGGTTCCTTACTGGGTTGGTCTTTACCCTTGGTCACTGGATGTTGAGGACCTTTTGGGAGGGAGGCTGTGGGGGCAGGGGCGGGGGGACCACTAAGGGAAGGGAGGAAGCTTCCACTTACTGCCTGGGTACTAAAAGCAGCTGATCTATCTGGGCTCAGGGGGCGGCTCACAGTGGCAGTCAGCAAATGCTCCCGGAGTTGAGTGAATGAACAGAGAACTGAATGATATACCTGGGTGGAGAAGAAACACTCCTTCCAAGAGCCTGCAGGCTGTGCTTCGGTTTGGCTCTGTATTTCAAAAGCCGAGCAGAAATTCCCTTGAGGCCCTGTATGGATTGGCGTGTGTAGCCGGAGGCGTCAGGAACGAGGGACCTTTGCCCTGCACTGTGGGTGTCTCCAGACTCTTGGAACCTGCAGTGCTTAGGAAAGCACTACCTTATCACTCCTGCTCTCTTTGCCTCTTGCCGCCGCGGGGGGGTTATAGCTCCAAGCTGGCTTGATTTGTTCCTTCCTCCTGGGTGGTGGTTCAGGACGGGTCAGGAGGAGGCAGAAGAGTGTAGAGCAGCGGTTCTCAAACTGTAGAAAATCTGGCACCATATATATATATATATATAATGGAGGAGCCTCAAGTCTATGAGGCTCACACAGAAAAATAGGCTGCCAAATTAACATTCATCATTATTTGCTCAGTTTTCCATTAATATTAACTTGTTTACTTAGTTTAGTTTTGAAGACTTTATTTTTAAGTAATCTCTGCACCCAGCGTGGGACTCAAACCCCCAACCCCGACATCAAGGGTCGCACACTCTTCCGACTGAGCCAGCCAGGCGCCCCTTCTACATTTATGTTTTAATCGGTTGCCACTAAAAAAAAAAAAAAAAAAAAAAAAAAAAAAAAAATGTGTACGGGAAAGCAGTTAACGTTGAGAACATTCTAGTCATTAACTTGGGAAAGCCTTGTTTCGCGGTGGAAAGACCTTGGGCCCCTTAGGAGCAAACTCAGGGTGACCAACCGTTCAGGTTTGCCTGGGGCTGAGGAGGTTTTTTGTTTTTGTTTTTGTTTTTCTTTTTTTAGGACACAGGACTTTCAGTGCTAATACCTGGGCAGTCCTGAGCAAACTGGATGCATGGGTGCCCTATGCAAGCTATTTCTGTCCTCCAAGCCCGATGTGCTCACCTGCTGAACTGCTGTGTTAAATGAGCACAGAGCCAGGAGTGAGGGGATACTCAGCAGGTGTTTACTGTTAGAAGCTGGTCGCAGTGCGGGTTTGGCCTCCACGGGGCTCAGGCATCCTCACTATTCGGGGTAGTTAAGAATGGCTGGGTTACTTCTAGAAATCTGGCTTCTCAGGGAGTCAGGGAGTCAGCCCAGGGCTTTAGGAGATGTAGAAGCACCTTGGCTTTCCTGAGAGCGGCAGAAATTTGGGGAAAACACGGCTCCTGATGGTGGGAGAGGCCTGGTTCCGTATGGGGAGATTCAAGCCCGGGGGCTGGGCTGCAAATTGGGTAATTGATTCTTCATGTGCCTAGTTTTTAAAATTTCTACATAAAAGCAGAGATAAAACCCCATGTACTTATCCCCTACTTTCAACAATTAGTAACTCAGGGCCACTCTTGTTTTATCTCTATGTTACTACCTACTCTCCTTCCCCAACGGTTTTTAAGAAACTACATCATATTTCATATATAAATACTTCTGTGTGTATCATTAAATGTAAATTTAAGAGTTCTTAAAAAAAAAAAAAAAAAGAAAGAAAAACATAACCTAGGGTGCCCGGGTAGCTCAGTCAGTTGAACATCTGATTCTTGATTTTGGCTCAGGCTGTGATCTCGCGGTTCCTGAGTTCAAGCCCTGCATTAGGCTCTGTGTTGACTATGCAGAGCCTGCTTGGGATTCTCTCTCCCTCTCTCTCTGCCCCTCCTCTACTCCCACCCTCCCTCTCTCTTTCTCTCTCTCTCTCAAAAATAAACATTAAGGGGCGCATGGGTGGCTCAGTCGGTTAGGCGTCTGACTTCGGCTCCCATCATGATCTCACAGTTTGTGAGTTGGAACCCCGCATTGGGCTCTGCACTGATAGCCTGGAGCCTGCTTCGGATTCTGTGTCTCCCTGTCTTTCTACGCGCCCCCCCCCCCACCTTATGCTTTGTCTCCCTCCCTCAAAAATAAATAAGCATTAAAAAAGACAGAGAGAGAGTGATTTTGTTCAAATTAGGATCCAAACACAGTGGGCGCATTGCACTTGGTTGGTTTGTCTTGTAGGGATTCCCCCCGCCTCTCTATGTTCCCCTACAATGCGTTTATTTGGACAAAGCTGGGTTTTTGCCCTATGGCAACTTGTACATCTGGATTTTGCTGGTTTCAACCCTCTGGAGCCCTTTTACATGTTCTTCCTCTACCTCCCACGCTTCTCGTCAGCAGAGAGTTAGATCCGGAGCCTTGATGAGATTGAGGTGAGATTACTTGCAAGAAAAGACAGAGGTGGAGCAGTGGGTCCTCGTGTGCTGCTCTCTGGCGACAGAGAACTCTTGAAAACGCACGAGTCTAATTTACCCACGTGTGGCAGGACCTCTGGAAACCTTCGCGTCCAAAAGACCAGGAGCCTCAGCAGCTGTCCCTCACAAGGTACAAACCTGGCCTCCCTAGGCTCCCGTGCCCATCCCTGGCCAGGGGCACCCGAATCCCTCTTCCCAGTCACAGTGGTGGGGGAGTCCGCTCCAGGGCGGCTCTTCCCCAGACTCTCCCTGCCCCCCAGGACAGACTGAGGTGGGGACAGGAGGCACTGGATGGTCCCCGTTTCTATCTCCTGCCCTGGAGGAGGCGAGGTGGCGTATTCGGAGGGTACCAGGGGCCTGGGGCCAGACACCTGGGTCACAGCCATTCTGCCACTTAACTCACTTAACTTTCTGGATCCCGATTGCTTAATCTGTCAGCTGGGGATAATTGCATCTACTCCGTGTAAGGGCTTAGAATAGCCTTCCCAGTACACAGCTGATAAACGCTGCCAAGTTTAGCGGACCTTCTTGCGATCAGCTCTTCCATCTGCCTGAACACCCAGGTGAACCGCTCAGACAGTGCGGGTGGGAAAGGCAGCGGCCTGGGTTGGGAGGGGCCGCGGGGAGGTGGCATCACCCAGACACAGGTTCCCCGGCTCGGCTCTCCGATGCTTGCACGAGGAGTGAGTCATCTCTTGGAGTTAAGCATTGCTTTGTTCCCCCATTTCTCCTTTTGAAAAGCAAATACTCCTAGACAGCATTAAATCCCAAGTAATTTCTGGAGTTGGGAGGGAGGGGGAAAAAATGCAGAAAATGGAGACTTGGCAGGGAGTGTCTGTCTATAAAGGCAGCTCCCCTTCCCATCCTCCGGGGCAGTAACTCACCAGGTGAGAGGGTCGGGGCAGACTGAGCTCAGAAATGAATGGGGCTGTCCCAGGTTGTCCCAGGACGTCCTGGAGAACGGCCGCGTGGGCACACAGGCCTTCCAGAATCATTCTTAATGACTTGTGTGTGTGCGCGCGTGGGCGTGTAGGGTTATGAAAATCTCCAGGGTGGGATGGAACACGAGTATTTAGCGACCACGTCATATTATAACTTAAGTTTGAGAGAGGAAAAAAGCCCTTCTGAACTGCAGCACCGCCTGCAGAAGTAGAGCCCGACGCAAAGTATCAGTGAAGCTGTGATAAGCTGGTAAGAATGAGGAGCAGGAGCACAGGTTTCAATGAGGCTGGAAAAACTGCGAGGCTGGCTTGGCCAGTGGAGGTGTCGGCGCGCCCTCTAGAGGCCAGGTGCCCAAAGTACAGCGCGAGCCACGGTCAAAGCGCCCTGCGGCCCCGCGGCTCTGCGGGGCCCGTGGAGCTCAGCTCGCGGAGCGCGGCAGCCTACGCGGCCCGTCCAGCAGGAGGCAAGACTTACACAGAAGACAAGGCGCTGGGGGACGAGGCAGTGGCCCAGGCAGATGTTCGTCCTGGCTTACCCTGCCATGCCCCCAGTCCACTGAGGGTGGGAACTGAGCATTGGGGGTGGTAACGTGCAGATTAAAGGCACTGGGTTTCTCCTGGTTTAAAAGAGGCTTTTGCAAATATTTAGTTTTCAGATTTAAGACTCTCATCAGGCCTCTTCTTTGAAGGAGACTTCCCTCCCATCCTTCCTTCCTGGGAGACCAGAGGCTGAGGGTGCTCTCTGGCCTGGGGCTGTGTCTGGGGCACCCCTGGATTCCTTACTGGTGTATGGATGGCTCCAGGAACTCAGGACCTGCTGATGTCTTCGGCCCCAAGCCCAGCACTCCCGTGGCCCTGTGCTCACTTGCCCTCACCTCGTGGTTGCTGGCACTGCTATCCTCGAGGCCTGGTTGCCTGGCTTATAAGTCCTGCCTATGTGCCTCTTCCTCAGATTCCCTTTGCACCTTGCAGAGGGAGTCAGCGCCTGGGTTATCCTTCTGGGACCACGAGCGCCTCTGGGTCCTGGAGCTGTCCCATCCCAGCCCTCAACATGGGCACACTGTTTTCCCTGGCAGAGGCCTTCAAGCCTTCCCAAGATCTGCCCGAGTGCTTGGAAGTGGGGCGGGGGGGGGGGGGGGGCACCTGTTTGAAGCACCCCCACCCTCAAATACCACAGTATTTTGCGCTTAGGGGACTTGATCTCCCTTCTCCATATTCAGCCACAGGAGGGAGAGAGGAAGAGATTCTTAGGACTCACCTCCTGCCCTCTCACTCTCTTTTGCCAGCTGCCTTCTCCCTCCCTCCTAGACCTACCTAGAGGCTCCTTTTTGTCCCAGGGAGTGAAATCACCCCTTCCTTAGGCCAGATCTGCATTCTCTTTACACTGTAGTTTATATGAATGATCCACTCTCCACCCTCCAAGCTCTGCTGTTGATAAGTAATGGGAGGGAGGCTTTTGGAAATCAGAACCTTTTTTCTCTCCATCAAGTCAGGTTTTCAAGATTGCTGTCTTTTTAGGATTAAAAACACACACACACACACACACACACACACACACACACACATGAATTTGGAATGTGAGCAATCACACATTCGAAAGACGCTTCTTTTCTAGGTCTATAACTTCAAAAATGACAGCAGAAGATTTATTATTTTGCTTCATTTCTATGTACCCAGTTTTGGTACTTCAATATAATTCTGCACTAAAGGCAATCAGGACTCCATTAGAAGGTTAACGGATTCCAGGGGCGCCTGGGTGGCTCAGTCGGTTGAGCATTCAACTTAGGCTCAGGTCATGATCTCACGGCTCATGAGTTCGAGTCCCGTGTCCGGCTGTGTGCTGACAGCTCAGAGGCTGGAGCCTGCTTCACATTGTGTCTCCCTCCCTCTCTCTGCCCCTCCCCCGCTGGCACTCTGTCTCTCTCTCAAAAATAAGTAAACATTAAAAAAAAAAAAGAAAAAGAGGAGGTAATGGATTCCATGTCCAGGGAGGAGAAGACAGGGATGGGCCTGACCTACCCTGCCGTTGGCCTCCAACATCAGAAGGTTACAGGGATATGGGGTGGGCCAGAGGGGCGGGAAGTGCTAACAGAACAAAGGGTCTGCATGCAACCGTTGGCCACTTATCACAATTTGCGGGTCAAGCTGAATAATAATTGTAGTTGATAAGAGCAAGTTTCGTCTAAAAAGACCTGAGGCTATAGTGATATGTGGGAAAGTTTATATGAAGTATATACAAAAAGACAGTGTTTTAAATGTATTTCAGTGGTAGGGAGAGTGTGATGTATGGATCTCTTATTTCTTAAGTCTCTGTCAGTTTATAAAACAATGTCCAACGTGTTCTCTATGCTTGCAAGTGGGGATGGGTGAGTACAGGAAGCGTGAGCAGGTGAGAGGCGACCAGGATGGGTGGCGTTGGGAGTCACGCAAAGTCACAAAGTAGAAAGAAACCTGAGACTGTGTTGCAAGATGAAGGATGAGGTAAGTCTCCAGAAGGAGAGACTAGCTGCCTCGATGTTAGTCCTTGAGTTCTGGGAGATGAAACCTCTAGTTATCCTGCTCAATTAAAACGAGTCCTCAGAAAGCAAGGGTGCTTTCTCCCCTCCTCCCTTCCCCTCTTCTCTTTTTCTTACCTTTTCCCTCTCTTCCCCCTCATTTTTCAAGGCCTCTTGCTGTATTCCTAGAAGCTGTCAAAATAATCACCACCATAATTCTTCTATAAAGGTAAACGAAGAAGTGTAAGGGTGATGATTAGAAGATGATCCTGTGGTACTGATATTTATTTATTTGTTTATTATTATTTTTTTTTTTTGAGAGAGAGAGACAGAGCATAAGCGGGGGAGGGGCAGACAGAGAGGGCGGCACAGAATCTGAAGCAGGCTCCAAGCTGACCGACGCAGGGCTTGAACACACAAACCATGAGATCTTGAACCCAAGAACCGTGAGACGGTGAGATCATGACTCACAAGTCTAAGTCGGAGCCTTACCCAGGCTCTGCATGATCAGCACAGAGCCTGACATGGGGCTCGGACCCATAAACCATGAGACCTGAGCCAAAGTCCGACACTTAACTGACTGAGCCACCCGTGTGCCCTGTGGGGCTGGTGTTTTAAAGCACGTATCAATGTAAATGTAGTAGGTAGTTTTGTAGCTATTGGATTTGTGGATATTTTTGTAACAGTCTAGGTCTTTTCCTTTCCTTTTTTAACAGATTTGATTTTTAAGTAATCTCTATACCCAATACAACCCCAAGTTTAAGAGTCTCTGTCACCGACCAGCCAGACTCCCTTAGATCTTTTTCGTGAAGGGCCCAATAGTAAATATTTTCAGCTTTGCGGGCTACACGGGATGTGTTGCAACTGCTCAGCTCTGCTGTTGTAGAGCAAAAGCAGCCACGGACAGCATCCAAATGAAGGGCGTGGCTGTTGGCCACGAGAGCCGTGTTGTGTGCCAATAAAAGTATTTATGAAAGCAGATAGTGGGCCGTACTTTGTGTATTGAAAGCTTCAAATAATCAGTTGTGATCAGACTATAATTTTGGTTTAAATTGTTTAGGATATTTATTTGTTTGCTTTTTAGAGACAGAGAGTGGAGACTGCCTGCGGGTACATGCATGCACGAGCAGGGAAGGGGCAGAGGGAGAGGGAGAGACAGAGAGAGACCATGAGATCATGGACCTGAGCCGAAATCAAGACTTGGACCCTTAACCGACGGAGCCACCCAGGCACCCCTAGGATATTTATTGAATTCAGTTTGTAATCAGTGTTCAAACATTTATGAAAAATTATTCTCCAAATGTGGTTTATTTAAATTCTGTTGTGTTTAATAAAAGCGTGAATTCCCATACAAGTGATGGGAAGTACTCCTCTCTGCTCTAAAAAGCCATTCTGATATTAAAATATTCTACCCATGGAAAAGCAAAAAATATTCCACCCATGTAAATGACAGAATGTAAAGTCCCACATCTTTCAATTAGTAAAACAATTCCTATGTAGGTGGTGTGGCAGAGACTGGCTGGCTACAAAGCAAACCCATTTTCTTTCTCTCCGAGCACACACAACCAAAATACATTTCTCCACCTCACCTAGAATTAGGGTACTGTGGGACTGACTGAATGGTAGTCAATAGACTATCATCCCAAGTGAGGTACATCAATTCCAGACCTGGCCCATAAAAACCTCCACCCTGTGGGGCACCTGGGTGGCTCAGTTGGTTAGGCATCTAACTCTTGATTTCGGCTCAGATCATGATCTCATGGTTCATGAGATCGAGCCCTATGAAGCCTGCTT
Source organism: Neofelis nebulosa (assembly GCF_028018385.1). NCBI lineage: Eukaryota > Metazoa > Chordata > Mammalia > Carnivora > Felidae > Neofelis > Neofelis nebulosa. The sequence continues at coordinate 103,221,532 of NC_080783.1, read as the reverse complement.
AAGATTCTTTGTCTCCCTCTATCTCTGCCCCTCCCCTGACTCTCAAAATAAATAAATAAACATTAAAAAAAAAAAAAGCCTCTGCCTTGCCTCCCAGGCCACACACTGAATACTGACAACTCCAAGGCTATAGGGGAGGACAGAGCCAATGTCTGGAAGGTGCCATCCACTGAGTGGGAAACCTGCTTCGAGCTTCCCATGAGTGAGCCATAAAATTCTATTGTATTGAGCCACTGAGATTTAGGGCTTAACTGTCACAGCCAATAATGTTATCTTAATTACGGTAATGGCAGATAGCGATGGAGATTTATTAATTTATTCTGGAATATCTTCGAAGGGGGTAGGGTAAAGGAAGGCAAGAAGATGGAATTTTGACAGTCATCTGTCCATACATGTAACAAGTATTTATTGAGGATTTATATGGTTAAGTTCTGAAGAGACAAAGATAAAGGCACAGCCCCTGTCTTCAAAGACCTCATCCAGGAGGGAGCAGGCAGTTATGCTAACAAATAATTGTTTTTGTGTTTGTGTTTGTTTGTTTGTTTGTTTTTAGTGTATTTACCAGAATGGGGGAGAGAGAGAGGGAGCAAGCAGGGGAGGGGCAGAGAAAGAGGAGAAAGAGAATCCCAAGCAGGCTCCTCACTGCCAGCTTGAATGTGGGGCTCAAACTCACGAACTCCGAGATCATGACCTGAGCCGAAGTCAGAAGCTTAGCCAACTGAACCACTCAGGTATCCCTAGCAAATAATTGTAATACAGCACTTAGAGTGTCCTGTGATAGAAATAGATCCATGTGAGTTCGTAGGATAGAGGAGGGAGTTGCCATTTCAGAGCAAGGAGAGACCAGCTTCTTCCAAGGGCATTCATGGCTGCCACAGCCTGGGGCCAGCTGGAACTATAACTTACCAGGGGGAAGTTGGGGAGGGCAGGAGTACCAGGAGGTGGGCTAGAGAGGCAGATATCCCTCAAGCCCCACCAGGTAGGTGGCAAGAAGCAGGTGGTGGGGTCCAGGATTGGGCTCTGCATAAAAACTACAGGATTCAGCAAAAATCTACTCTCACAGCACTACCATCAAGAAAAGGCTGCCAGGGGTGCCTGGGTGGCTCAGTCGGTGAGCGACCCACTTTGGCTCAGGTCATGATCTCACAGTTCGTGAGTTTGAGCCCCGCATCAGGCTCTGTGCTGACAGCTTAGAGCCTGGAGCCTGCTTCGAATTCTTTGTCTCCCACTCTCTCTGCTCTTCCCCCACTCATGCTCTGTCTCTCTGTGTCTCCTTCAAAAAATAAATAAAAACATAAAAAAGAAAAAAAAAAGAAAAGGCTGCAAGATGAGCTGGGCCATGGGCTTGGGTAAGCTTGTGGGGACTCCTACAAAGGAAGATGATTGGTACCGTCATAGTTCTTCCCTTGGCCCCCAGAGGGCGCGCCAATGCTTCCTACGAAGGCTCACTCTTGGAGTACAGTCGTGTCCACCCAGCATCGGTTTTTTTGTGCGGTTTCAGTTACCCCAAGTCAACCACCCACCGGAAGCAGCCGATCCTCTTTCTGATGTAGAATCAGAAGGTCAGTAGCAGCCCGATGCTATGTCACCATGGCTGCGTCATTCACTTACTTCCATCTCATCACGTAGCCATTTTATCAGCTCATATCATCACAGGAAGGGTGAGTACAGGACAATCAGATCCTTTGAGAGAAAGCGAGACCACATTTACATAACTTTCATGACAGTATATTGTTACAATTGTTCTATTTCATTATCAGTTATTGCTATTAATCTCTTACCGTGCCCAAGTGATAAGTTACACTTTATCGTGGGTATGTATGTATAGGAAAACACAGAGCGTACAAAGGGTTCAGTATGATCCGCGGTTTCAGGCATCTACTGGGGACCTTGGGATGTATCCCCCATGGATAAGGAAGGACCACTGTATAAACAGAGGGTCTACTGCGTGCAAGGTGCAGCTCTAATCCCACTGTCTAGTAGGCATGGGACAGCAGATACATAAATAGATCATTTACACACCATGCCTGTGACTGGTCCTCCGAGAGACATGTACGTAGGATATCATAGGATCTCGGAGAAGGGGTTGGCTATGTGTCCATAAAAGGGAAAGACTCCTTTTCCTTACCTTCTGGGGTTAGTACACCAAGTTTTGTTTCCTCCACACAATAAAACCTGGCTGCTTTATGGGGCAGATGCTGAGTGGCAGGCATTTTGTACATCTAAACACATCAGATTTTGTTGAATCCTAATAACAGCCCCCTTTCCGGATGAGTAAATGGAGTCATGGAGAGGTTAACTAGTAAGTGGAGGTGCCGGGATTTGAATCCAGACCTGCCGGCGCTGAAATAAATCCCTTGCTTAAGGCGTTCTGTTCTAGGGTATCCCAGGAGCTGTATGCTTTGCTCATCAGGCCCCCAACTTGCTGACCCAAAATGTCCTCTGCCTTTACCTTGCTTATTACCTTTATTTCTGGAATGCTAGTTGACTCATCATATGTTGTCCCAAGACATGTCTTCCATAATACCTTTATAGGCTTTTAATAGGCAAATTTGAATAGGCTTAAAATATAAGATGTATTTAAAGTACAACATTATATTTTCCTCTGATCGCATATTTTTGTTTAAAAATATTAGCCTTGTTGAGGTGTACTTTAATACAACAAAATGTACCCATTTAAAGTGTATATTTCGATGGATCTTGACAAATTTATTTATTTATTTATTTATTTATTTATTTATTTATTTGAGAGAGAGAGGGAGTGGGGGAGAGGCAGAGAGAGGGGGCGGGGAGACAGAGGATGTGAAGCAGGCTCTGTGCTGAGAGCAGAGAGCCCAATGCGGGGCTCCAACTCAACCAACTGAGCCACCCAAGCGCCCCTTGATGAATTTATACACCATGTTAGACCGCCATAATCAAGATAGAGGACATTCATACTATACAAAAGAATTTCCACGTGTCCCTTCTCAGTCAATTCCCCATTTCCATCTTGGCCCAAGGGAATCACTGATCTGGGTTCTGACCTTATAGATTAGATTTGTCTTTTCTGGAGTTTCATATAAGTGAAACAAAAAATACCTACTCTTGTGTCTGACTTCTTTCACTCAGCAAAATGTATTAGATATTCATCCCCAGACCAGTATTTCTATATTACTGTGGAACAGGAGTTTCATTGTGTTAGTATGGCACGATTTGCTTTTCCATTCTCCCATTATGGACATTGGAGCTTTCTCGGTCATTGACAAAAAAAACGGCTACGGACGCCTGTGTACTGGGTTTTGTGTGGGCACATGTGTCCATTTGTCTGTAGTCGATACCAAAGAGAAGAATTGCTCAGTCATCTGGTAAGATTTTTGTTTAACTTTATAAGAAACTACTAAATTATTTTTTAAGTTTATTTATTTATTGAGAGAGAGAGAGAGAGAGAGAGAGAGAGAGAGAGCATGAGTGGGGAAGGGGCAGAGAGAGAAGGAGAGAGAATCCCAAGCAAGCTCTGTGCTGCCAGCACAGAGCCTGACTCGAGGCTCAATCCCATGAACTGTGAGATCACGACCTGAGCTGAAATCAAGGGTTGGGTGCTTAACCGACAGAGCCACCCAGGTGCCCCAGAAGCTACTAAATTATTAAGTGGTTGCACCATTTTATATTCCCATTAGCAGTGCATGAAAGTTCCAGTTGCTGCACATCTTCAACGCTTAGTAGTGTTAATCTTTTGTAATCTGAGCCATTTTAGTGGCTATGTAATGTTACCTCATTGTGGCTCTAACTTGCATCATTCTGATAACTAATGATGTTAGGCATCTTTTCTTGTGCTTATTGGCCTTTTGCATATCTTCTTTTGTGGAGTGACTATTGAAACCTTTTGCCTAGTTTACAGTTGGGTTACTCGTCTTTTTTTTTAGTGGGCTGTAAGAACTTTTTGCATATTTGAGATACAATTTCTTTGTCAGATAAATGTATTTGTAGTATCTTTTCCCAAGCTTAGGCTTGCCCTTTTATTTTCTTAACTATGCTCTTGAAAGGGTAAAGGTTTTAATACTAATGAAATGCAGTTTATCAATTTTTCTCTTCTAGGGTTTGTACTTTTTGTGTCTTATCTCAGAAATCTCTGCTTACCCCCAGTTTTCAAATGTTGTCTCCTATGTTTTCCTTTAGTAGTTTTATTTTTTTTAATTAAAAAATTTTTCAATGTTTATTTATTTTTGAGAGAGAGACAGAGCATGAATGGGGGAGGGTCAGAAAGAGGGAGACACAGAAATTACAAGCAGGCTCCAGGCTCTGAGCTGTCAGCACAGAGCCCTACATGGGGCTCGAACTCACAAACCGTGAGATCATGACATGGGCCAAAGTTGGATGCTTAACCAACTGAGCCACCCAGGCACCCCTCCTATAGTAGTCTTATAGCTTTATCTTTTATATTTGGGTCTAAGATCCATTTTGAATTAGCTTTTTGTACCTGGTATGAAATACGGGACAGATTTATTCATTTTTTTTTCCCCATAAGCACATGAGTTGTTTCAGCTTCATTTGTTAAAACAAATGAAGGGTAAGGATAGCCTTACCCCCACTGAACTGTTTTGGAGCCATTGTCAAAAATCAAATGACTAATAAAACTACAGTAATTAAAAAAGTGTGGTATTAGGGCCAGCCAGATTAGGCACGTAGAACAATGGAATAGAATAGAGCCCAGAAATAAACCCACATGAATATAGTCCATTGATTTTTGACAAAGGAACAAAGGCAATCCGATGGAGAAAGGGTAGTTTTTCAACAAATGGTGCTGGAAGTATGGCACATTCACATGCCAAAATAAATAAATAAATAAAAAATATATATACATATATATATGGGTTATATAGAATATATATAAATATATATATAGAATATATATATGGAATATAGAAATATATAGAGAATATATACATATATTATTCTAGACACTGACCTTACACCTTTCATAAAGATTGACTTGAAATGGATCATAGATCTAAATGTAAGATGCAAAATTATAAAACTTTAAAAAGATAATGTAGGACATAAACCTATGGCTTTGGTGAGGACATTTTAGGTACAATACCAAAAGCCCAACCCATAAAAGAAAATTTTAAATGCTTGCTTTGTGAAAGACACTGTAAAGAGAATGAAAAGACAAGCCACAACCCAGCAGAAAATATTCGCAAAAACACATGTCTGATAAAGCACTTGTATCCAACCCAGACAAAGAACCCTTATAACTCAACAATACGAAAATAAACATACTGATGCCAATACTACCCCCACTATTTTGCCCAATTAAAAAGCGGGCAAAGGAGCTCCAAAGACACCTCATCAAAGAAGATAAGCAGATGGCAAGTGAATATGTGAAAAGATGCTCGACTTCATAAGTCATTAGGTGACTGCAAATTAAAAGAACAAGATATTACTATACACCTGTTAGAACAGCTAAAATCCAAACACTGACTATACCAAGTGCTCACATGGATGTGGACCCAAGGAACTCTCATTCATGGCTTGTTGGGAATGCAAAAATGGTGCAGCTACTTGGGCAGGCAGTTCGGCAGAGGGTCCGAAAGGATGCCTTCCAAAGATGATATGCAAATGGGCAACAGGTACCTGAAAAGGCGCTGACCATCACGAATCAGAGAAATGCAAATCAAATCCACAATGAGATATCTTGTCACACCGGTTAGAATGGCTGGTATTCAAAGACAAGAAATAACAAGTGTTGGCGTAGATATGGAGGAAAAGGAGCCCTTGTTCATGGTTGACGGGAATGTAAATCGCTGCAGTCACTATGAAAGCTTTTTGAGATTACTCAAAAAAAAATTAAAAACCGAAGTACCATATGACCTAGCATTCCACATCTGAGTATTTATCCAAAGGAAATGAAAATTCTAACTCGAAAGATATATGCACCCCATGTTTATTGTAGCATTATTTACACCGAGAAGTGTGAGCCAGCCAGGGTCTATCAGTGGATGAATGGATAAAGAAACCGTGGCACCTAACAGATGTCGGCGAGGAAGCGGAGAAAGGGAAACCCTCTTGCCCTGCTGGTGGGAATGCAAAGTGGTGCAGCCACTCTGGAAAACAGGATGGAGGCTCCTCAAAAAATTAAAGATAGAACTACCCTATGACCCAGCAATGGCAATCCTAGGTATTTATCCAAAGGATACAAAAATGCTGATTCAAAGGGACACATGCACCCCAATGTTTATGGCAACACTATCAAATAGCCAAATTATGGAAAGAGCCCACAGGTCCATCGACAGATGAATGGATAAAGAAGATGTGGTATATATATACATACAGTGGAATATTACTCGGCAATTGAAAAGAATGAAATTTTGCCATTTGCAACAACGTGGTTGGAACTGGAATGTATTATGCTAAGCAAAACGTCAGTCAGAGAAGGATAAATATCACATGATTTCACTCATCCGTGGAATTTAAGAAGCAAAACAGATGAACTTAGGGGAAGGGAAGGAAAAATAAGATAAAAACGGAGAAGGAGGCAAACCATAAGAGACTCTTAAATATAGAGAACAAACTGAGGGATGTATGATGGGCCTTAAAGAGGGCACTTGTTGGGATGAGCACTGGGTGTTATCTGTAAGTGATGAATCACTAAACTCTACTCCTGAAATCATTACTACACCACACGTTAACTAACTTGGATTTAAATAAAATTTTGAAAGAAGCTGTGGTACATGTGTACAATGGAATATCATGCAGCCATAAAAAGAAGGAAATCTGGCCATTTGTGACAAGGTGGATGGACCTCGAGGGCATTATGATAAGTGATATAAGTCAGACAGAGAAGAACAAATCCGTGTGATCTCTCTCATATTTGGAATCTAAAAAACAAAAACCAACCTCATAGAAACAGAGAACAGATTGGTGGTTGCCAGAGAGGGAAGGAGGGAGTGAAATGGGTGAAGATGATCAAAAGGTACAGACTCCAGTTATAAAATAAAGAAGTTCTGGGGATGGAATGTATAGCAGGGTGGCTATAATTAATAATACTGTATTGTATATTTGAAAGTTGCTGGTTGCCAGAAGCAGATGATGGTGGGCGGGTGAAATGGGTCAAGGGAGTCAAAAAGGGTAAGCTTCTAGTCATAAAATAAATAAGATAAGGGGATGTAATATACATCATGGTGACTATAATAATACAGTATTGTATAATTGAAAAGCGCTAATTTTTTTTTAAATGTTTACTTATTTTTAAGACAGAAAGAGAGAGACAGAGCATGAATGGGGGAGGGTCAGAGAGAGAAGGAGACACAGAATCTGAAACAGGCTCCAGGCTCTGAGCTGTCAGCACGGAGCCCGACGTGGGGCTCGAACTCACGGAGTGTGAGATCATGACCTGAGCCGAAGTCGGACGCTCGACTGACTGAGCCACCCAGGTGCCCCTAACTGAAAAGTGCTAAAAGAGTAAATCTTAAAAGTTCTCATCGCAATAAAAAAATTCGTAACTGCATAGTGATGGATGTTAACTAGACTTATTGTGGTTATCATTTTGCAGTCTGTACAAATACCAAATCATGTGGTACACCTGAAACTGATATAATGTTATAGGTCAGTTATATCTCAATGAAAAAAGATTAAAAAAAATTAATTGGTCGTATAATCGTAGGTCAATTGCTGGACTCTATTCTCTTCCATTGCTATCTGTGTCTACCCTGATGCTAATACTACTCACTACTGTAGCTTTACAATAAGTCTTAAAGTAAGTAGTGAAAGTTCTCTAACTTACTTTTCTCTAAGGTTTGAATTTCCGTGTAAATTTTAGAATCAGCTGGCAAAGCCTGATGAGATTTTGATTGGGATGGTGTTGAGTCTACAGATGCATTTGGGGAGAACTGGCAGTTTAACGTTGAGTTTTCTGATCCATTAGGATTGTATACCTCTTTAAGTGTTCTTGAATTTGCCTAGCAATGCTTTGAGGTTTTCATTGCACAAGTCTTGCAAATATTTTGTTAAATTCATCTATAAGTATTTCACGTTTTTGGATGTTACTGTAAAAAAAATTTTTTTTTTTACTTTTGATTTTCAGTTGCTCATTGCTAATACATAGAAACAGAAGTGATTTTTTATTTTTAAAAAATTTTAATGTTTATTTATTTTTGAGAGAGAGAGAGACAGACAGAGCATGAGTGGAGAAGGGCAGAGAGAGAGAGGGAGATACAGAATTCTAATCAGGCTCCAGGCTCTGGGCGATCAGTGCAGAGCCCAATGCAGGGCTTGAACTCACCGTGAGATCATAACTTGAGCTAAAGTTAGACACTTAACTGACTGAGCCACTCAGGCATCCCAGAACTGATTTTTTAACATCGATCTTGCATCCTATGATGTTGCTAAACTCAATTACTACTTCTTGTAGATTTTGATAGATTCCTTAGGTTTTTCTTCGGATACAATCATATCACCTGTAAATAAAGATTGTTTTACTTCTTTCTTTCCAATCTAAATGCCTTTTATTTCTTTTTCCTTACCATGTGGCCTTGCTAGAAGCCCCAGTGACTGTTGAATAGAAGTGGTAAGAGTGAACATCTCTACCTTGTCCCTGTTCTCAGAGGGAAGGCTTTCAGTCTTTTTCCTTTGAGTATGATGTTAGCTCGAGTTTTATTATCTATGCCTTTCATAAAGTTGGAGAAAATTCTTTCTGGTCTTAGTTTGTTCAGAGTTTGTATTATGGATGGGGGATGCCATCTGTTAAATGCTTTTTCTGCGTTTATTGAGGTGATCACATTTTGTTTTTTGAGTCTTTCAATATGGCGAATTGCAGTGATTCGTTTCTGAATGTTGGGCCAACCTTGTGTTCCTATCATAAATCTCGTTTTATTCTTTTTATATATTGCTGGATTTGATTTGCTATTTTTTTAGTAAGGATGTAACATACATCTATGTTATGTTTTGTCTTTTACCGCACTTACTGCAATATTTATGAGATTTATCTGAATTGTTGTGTGAGTAGTTTGTCCATTCATTACTGTATATTACTCCGTATTACTTATCTGTTCTCGTGTTGATGGACCTGTGGGTTATTTTTAGTGTGGGGCTATTGTGAATAGTGTTGTTATGGACATTTTTGTGCAAGTGTTTTGGTGATGCATTTCATTTGGAATACCCTGGAAATGACTTACTGGGCCCTACGGTATAGACGTGTTTCACGTTAGTAGATACTATCAACCAATGCGTAAGATATTTGAGCTGAAATATTTGTGCTACTAGAATATCAACAGTGTATGAGAGTTCTGATTGCTTTACATCCTTGCCAACTCTTTTTAAAAATTTTTTTTTAACGTTTATTTATTTTTGAGACAGAGAGAGACAGAGCATGAACGGGGGAGGGTCAGAGAGAGGGAGACACAGAATCCGAAACAGGCTCCAGGCTCTGAGCTGTCAGCACAGAGCCCGACGCGGGGCTCGAACTCACGGACCGCGAGATCATGACCTGAGCCGAAGTCGGACGCTTAACCGACTGAGCCACCCAGGCGCCCCTTCATCCTTGCCAACTCTTGACATTTATTTGTCTTTTTCCTTTTTGCTATTCTGGTGGCTGCATACTTGTGTCATATTGTGGTTTCAAATTGCCCTGATGACTAGCAAGGTTGAGCACCTTGTCATGTGTTTACTGGCCATTTGCATAGCCTCTTTTGAGAAGTTCAAGTGCTTTGCTCTTTTTTTCCTTTGTATTACTGTCTTTTTATTATTGATTTGTGGGAGTTCTTTACATATTCTGTATAGGAGTATTTTGTAGGATAGACATTCTGCAAGCCTTTTTTTCCCCTCTCTGTGACTTGCCTTTGGACTCTCTCAATGGCGTTTCCCACTGTTGTTTTAAATTCTATTTATTTATTTTTTTTTTTAATTTTTTTTCAACGTTTTTTATTTATTTTTGGGACAGAGAGAGACAGAGCATGAACGGGGGAGGGGCAGAGAGAGAGGGAGACACAGAATCGGAAACAGGCTCCAGGCTCCGAGCCATCAGCCCAGAGCCTGACGCGGGGCTCGAACTCACGGACCGCGAGATCGTGACCTGGCTGAAGTCGGACGCTTAACCGACTGCGCCACCCAGGCGCCCCTTAAATTCTATTTAAAGGAAAACGTTTTTTTCCCTGGTTACACATGAAAACTAGATTCCCAGTAAGCCCTATAGCTTGCTAGTTTTTTTCCTACATGACAAAGTGTCCTTAGATGAGGTGAAAAAAAAAAAAAACCTCCCATAAACAATACAAATGTATGAATTCACCTATATGAACTTGTAGAACAGGTAAAACTAATCTAGGATAGAAAAAAAAAATGAGAGCAGCGTTTGCCTCCGGGAGCATGGTGAAAGATATCGCCTGGGAAGGGGCATGATGGAACTTTCTGGATTATAGCAGTGCTCTATATTTTGATAGGGATCTGGGTTGCACAAGTAAATGCATTTGTTAAAAGCTATCAAGTGGTATATTTAAGATGCTTGCATTTTATTGGAGATAAATTTTACCCCAAAGACACAATAAAATTGTAAACAAATGTTCAAGTACTCAAGTACTCAAGTACATACCTGTTTAAGTATTTAGGGGGAAGCATACTAACATCTGCGACTTACTCTGAAATGCATGGAAAAGAATTCAGGGAAGAGGTGCCTGGGCGGATCTTAGCTCAGCTCAGGCCTCGATCTCAGGGTGATGAGTTCAAGTCCGGCATTGGGCTCATGTTGGCTGTGAAGCCTACTTAAAAAAAAAAAAAATAGAAGAATTCAGGTTGCTGGATAAAGGAGTGGATGAATTGCTAGATGATAAAGCAACTGGAGTAAAATGCTGTGCTAAAAGTCTAGGTAGTAGAGACATGGGTGTTCACTGTGAAAGTCTTTCAACTTTTCTGTGCGTTGGAAAGGTTCCCTAACAAAATGGAGAGAAATAAATAGTAAGTCGAACACCCTCAAAGTCCCTTGAAGTTGAAAGGAGGCCAGCTTTTCACCAGCTACTGCAGACCTTCCCTCCGTCCGTGGGTCCCATCTGCGCTGGAAAAGGGTTTCCTGCCTAAGAGCCCCTGACACGTTTCCCTCTGTCCGTGCAGGAGCTCAGATTCATGTGTGAGTGTTTGAGTCTTGATGGCTCCATTCAGAAGGGTGACTCTATCACCGCCACACCACCTTCGTTCGTGGAAAACCCTTGGCCTTCTGCTCCCTCCGGCAGAATTAGACTTTGGAGAGCAGAGCTGGGACTGAGACAGAGCCTCCAATTGCAAGAAACCATTTTTTACCCTCCAAATTATAATTTTAAAAACGATAATACTCTGGGCACCTGGCTGGCTCAGTCAGAAGAGCATGCAACTCTTGATCTTGGGGGGTCGTGAGTTCGAACCCCATGTTGGTTGTAGGGATTACTTAAATAAATAAAAACTTTGGGGAAAAAAATAAAATGTTAATACTCAAGGCTGGCAAGGATGTAATGATGAAGGGCCCTTTTATACATTACTATTAAGAGCTTTTTTTTTTAAGTTTATTTACTTATTTCTTTTGTGAGAGAGTGAGAGAGACAGCATGCAGGCAAGCCAGGGAGGGGCAGAGAGAGAGGGAGAGAGAGAATCCCAAGCAGGCTCCATGCTGTTACTGCAGAGCCCAACTGGTCTTGATCCCACAAACCGGACCCATGACTAGACCCAAACTCAAGAGTTAGAGGTTTAACTGACTGAGCCACCCAGGTGCCACACCAGTAAGAGCTTCTTCTGTACCCAAGGGATACAGGAGTACTGATGCATAGGGGCACTTGTACCCCAATGTTTATAGCAGCACTCTCAACAATAGCCAAATTATGGAAAGAGCCTAAATGTCCATCAACTGATGAATGGATAAAGAAATTGTGGTTTATATACACAATGGAGTACTACGTGGCAATGAGAAAGAATGAAATCTGGCCCTTTGTAGCAATGTGGATGGAACTGGAGAGTGTGATGCTAAGTGAAATAAGCCATACAAAGAAAGACAGATACCATATGTTTTCACTCTTATGTGGATCCTGAGAAACTTAACATAAACCCATGGAGGAGGGGAAGGAAAAAAAAAAAAAAAGATGTTAGAATGGGAGAGAGCCAAAGCATAAGAGACTTCTAAAAACTGAGAACAAATTGAGGGTTGATGGGAGGTGGGAGGGAGGGGAGGGTGGATGATGGGTATTGAGGAGGGCACCTTTTGGGATGAGCACTGGGTGTTGTATGGAAACCAATTTGACAATAAATTTCATATATTGAAAAAAAAGAGCTTCTTATGGACATAATTTATATATGTATAAAAAGATTCTATATTCTGAATCAATAAGTTATATCCAAGGATGTACCTATATATAAGTGAAAAATCAAAAATTTTTTAAAGATCTAAATATGAAGATATTTTATAAGTTATAATAATAGCAAAAATGGGATATTACCTATCAGGGTACTAATTAAATGGCAGTTCAGCAATATGTTAGAAATACTATGCAGACATTTTTCATGACATACTCTTTTTTTTTTTAAATATAATTTATTGTCCAATTGGCTAACATACAGTGTGCAAAGTGTGCTCTTGGTTTTGGGGGTAGATTCCCGTGGTTCATTGCTTACACACAACATCCAGTGCTCATCCCAACAGGTGCCCTCCTCAATGCCCGTCACCCATTTTCCCCTCTCCCCCACCACCCCCCATCAATCCTCAGTTTGTTCTCTGTATTTAAGAGTCTCTTATGGATTGCCTTTCTCCCTCCCTATTTGTAACTATTTTTCCCCTCCCTCCCCACCATGGTCTTCTGTTAAGTTTCTCAACATCCATATATGAGAGAAAGCATAGAATATCTTGTCTTTCTCTGACTTATTTCACTCAGCATAATACCTTCCAGTTCCATCCACGTTGCTGCAAATGGCATGATTTCATTCTTTCTCATTGCCAAGTGGTATTCCGTTGTATATATTAACCACATCTTCTTTATCCATTCATCAGTTGATGGACATTTAGGCTCTTTCCATAATGGGCTATTGTTGAGAGTGCTGCTATAAACATTGGGGTACAAGTGCCCCTATGCATCAGCACTCCTGTATGCCTTGGATAAATTCCTAGCAGTGCTATTGCTGGGTCATAGGGTAGTTCTGGTTTTAATTTTTTTTAATGTTTATTTATTTTTGAGAGTGAGAGAGAGACAGAGTGCAAGCAGGGGAGGGGCAGAGGGAGAGGGAAACACAGAATCTGAAGCAGGTTCCAGGCTCTGAGCAAGCTGTCAGCACAGAGCCCAACACGGGGCTCGAACCCACGAATCGTGAGATCATGCCCTGAGCCAAAGTCAGAGGCTTAACCGACTAAGCCACCCAGGTGCCCCTATTTTTAATTTTTTGAGGAACCTCCACACTGTTTTCCAGAGCGGCTGCACCAGTTTGCGTTCCCACCAATAGTGCAAGAGGGTTCCCGTTTCTCCACATCCTCGCCAGCATCTGTTGTTTCCTGAGTTGTTAATTGTAGCCACTTTCATGATATTCTCTTACAGGAGAGAAATGAGGTTATAGAACTTTATACATGATGTGATCCTCACGATATGTTAAAAGATTATGAGAGATTATTTGTTCTCCTTTTTATAGTTTCTGGTATTTTCCAAGTTATCTATAATACATGCACACTGTTTTCAAATTAGAAATGGAATTTCATTTTATTTTATTATTATTTTTTAAAATGTTTGTTTATTTTTGAGAGACAGAGTGCAAGTGGGGGAGGGGCAGAGAGAGAGCGAGACACAGAATCCAAAGCAGGCTCCAGGCTCTGAGCTGTCAGCACAGAGCCCGATGCAGGACTCGAACCAACAAACTGTGAGATCATGACCCAAACTGAAGTCGTATGTTTAACCTACTGAGCCATCCAGGCACCCCAGAAAAGGAATTTTAAAGGCAGCAGTCTGAAACTGGGACATGAAAGAGAGGTCTACCGGGGATTCATAATATGATGCATTTAAGGAGACTGTACCTTGAAAGGTTTGTTTAAAAACTCTTAAAATCATTTGCAGAATATTTTGCTTATAATATGAAGACAGTGCCGATCTCCATTTAGGCTCATTTTGATGGAAATGTTAAGTCAGTGGGTAGAAGGAACAAAGATTACCACTGACGAACAGAACTTTGTCTGCATTGGGCTGGAGCAAATGCGTTACAAAATTCCCAAGAGTATAATTGCAAGCAAGGAACTGTCCATAGTGGCAAAGGTTGCTGCCATTGCTGTCTTGCCACATGGATGGCACTAGCTGCAAATTCCTACCATCCGCAGAGGAAGTGAAGGGTCACTGGAAGGGAAGGGAAGTAACTTTCACTTAGAGAGTCCCTAGAGTTTGCTTCGTGATGTGAAGTTTGCAAGCATTGTCAGTCGTCTAATCCTTAGAGCAGCCTTGTGAGCTGTGCATTATATTGTTGTAGCCAGGAAGTGACAGAAACCCACATCAAACTAGCTCAAGCAAAAAGGGGATGTAATGGTTCAGTTATCTAGGAAGGACAGCTTGATGGAGGCCTCATGTGTTAAGGTCATGAATCTCTGGAAGGTTCTACTCCTGCTAATGACTGCAACCGTGTCTTCCAACGATGGGACTTTGACGCTTCTTCCATTAAGAAATGGGGCTTGTGTTCTCTCTCCTTGAAATTGGGTGAGCTTATGATGATGGCAGAGGGGATGCCGTGTGACTCGGGAGGCGAGGTCGTAGAGATTCTGCCAGCGTCTCTTGGGACACTCACTTTGGGAACTCGTGCTATGAGGAAGCCAACTCCATGTGGAGATGACTGGGTAGGGGTGCTGGCTGACAGCCAGTGTCAGGCACCGGGTGTGAGCCTGAGTGAGGAGGCTCTCAGAGGACTCCATGCCCACCATGGAAAACCAGGTGAGCCATTCTGAATGACAGCCATCCCATGGAGCCCAGTCAAGTCCAGAACGAGGAGAATGAGAATGACATATTGTTGTCATGAGAATGACATATTGTTGTTATTTGTAGCCACTAATTTTGGGGGTGACTTGTTACACACTAACAGAAAAGTGTTTTCTGGGGCACCTGGGTGGCTCAGTCGGTTGAGCATCCGACTTCGGCTCAGGTCAGGATCTCGCGGTCTGTGAGTTCAAGCCCCGCATTGGGCTCTGTGCTGACAGCTCAGAGCCTGGAACCTGCTTCGGATGCTGTGTCTCCCCCACTCTCTGCCCCTTCCCTGCTCATGCTCTGTGTCTCTCTGTCTCTCAATAATAAATAAACGTTAAAAAAGAAAAAGAAAAGTGTTTTCTTTCAGTGTCCAAATGAAGTCTGAGGTCAGATCTAGTCTGTTGAGTCATGTCCACCCCCGGTAATCACTGTGGTCCAAGGAGTGGAGTTCTGTGACCAAGGTTGCCACCCGTACATTCTCCCCTTCCCCTTTTAATGACACCTAGTTCTCTTTGGGTTGGCCAGGTGCCCAGCCTGTCTTATAGCTAGGCAAAGCTACGTGGCTAAATTCTGGTCAATGAGATATAGGCAGAGACGTATGTGGTTCTTTAGGGACAGATCCTGTATTTGTTTCCTATAATCCTGCCTGATCTCCTGTTGCTTAATAATGTATTACAAATTTAGTAGCTTAAAGCAACACAAATTTATTGTCTTATGGTTCTGGAGGTCAGAAGTCTGACACGGATCTCACTAGGCTAAAGTCAAGGTGTCAGGGGGTCTGTATGTCTTCCCGGGGGCTGTAGGGGAGGCTCTCATTCTTTGTCTTTTTTCAGTTTCTCGAAGCTGCTGCATGCCTTGGCTCATGACCCCTTCCATCTTTAAAGCCAGCGATACTACGTCACTGTGATATTGATTGTTCTCTCTCTTTCTTCTACATTTAAGGACCCATTGGGCCCAGCTGGATAACCCAGGATCCTCTCTCTATTTTAAGGTCAGCTAATTAGCACTCTTACTTCCATTTGCAACCTTAATTGCTCTTTGCCATGTAGCCTAACATATTCATAGGTTCTGGGGATCAGAACATGGACATCCTTGGGGTCTCATTATTCTGCTTACCGTAGATGGTTAGAGGAGAGTGGGTGTCCTTTTGTCCTTTCCTCCCCCTTCCTGCTATCTTGAATGGACTCAGATATGTCCACTTCTGGGACGAGGTACTGTGGTTGGCAGCCTGCCAGAACCACTTTCGGCAGTCGCTCAAATGAAAGAGGGAAGGGATGCTGGCTGGGCCAAAACACCAAATGTCTTCTGTAAGCATCTGCTACAATAATGCTGCATAACCAACACCCCCCCCCCCCCCGAGATCTGACGACATTTATCATCAGTGGGTAGTAGCTCACAGGTCTTCAGCTGATGGTGGCTCAGTCGGGCTTCTCTGCGACAAACCGGGCTTAACTTTAGGCTGTGGGTTAAGTTAGGTGTGATCTATCTGTCTCTCATCCCCCTGGGACAGCGGCTCCTCAGGAATATTCTTCTCATGGCAGATGGCAAAGCATATGAGGGCAAACCAAGCCAAGTAGGCCCATTTACAGCTCTTGCTTGCCTTGTGTCTGGTCACATTTCATTGGCCAAAGCGAGTCTCATGACCACACCTCGTGTCAATGGAGTGAAGGTGAAAATTCTGGCCATTTTAGTGGGAGGGTCTTCAAGGTGAGGCAGCAAAGTTGCAGGGGTATGTAATTCTCTTCTTTCTCTTTTTTTAATTTTTTAAAATGTTTACTTATTTTTGAGAGACAGAGCATGAGCGGGAGAAGGCAGACACAGAGTCCAAAGCAGGCTCCAGGCTCTGAGCTGTCAGCTCAGAGCCCAACGTGGGGCTCGAACTCATGAACTGTGAGATCATGACCTGAACCAAAGTCGGATGCTTAGCTGACAGAGCCACCCAGGCGCCCCTGTAATTCTATCCATGAAGGATACAAAGGGTTGGGAGCCATCATCCACTTGGCCACGATAGTGTAAAGCAAACCATTTCCCTCACCACTGGGGGAGGCTTGGAGGGATTTTTCTTTAGGTCCACTTGACCTGAGGGACTACTAAAGTAATTTCTTTTCCTCCCACTATTTAAAAAAAATACATAAAACATATAGAGAAGTGCAGAGACTAATATATCACATACTAGAATATGTTCTTACAACCCAAATTTGAAAGATCATTTTTACTCAAAAGAATCCCCTAGATTCGTATTCTGTTCTTTATATACATATATATACATATATGTATACATATACATACATAGTTATAATTTAGTATATATATTTCATATATAATATATACATTTTTAAGTGGGTTCCACATCCAACATGGTGCTTGAACTCATGATCCTGAGATCAGAAGTTGCATGCTCTACTGACTGAGCCAGTCAGGTGTCTCTATTCTTTTACTACTCCTGGAACATCAAATTTTTGAGACCCCCAGATAATAAATGCATTAGTTTCTGATCCAGAATCCTGGTTCCCATACACTGTAATATTACCATACTTACTTTATGTGGACGTAGTCCTGACTATTCACGGTACCTGCCTGTATCACTTAGGAATTGTATTTGGCTGTGAGTAATAGTACCCTGAAAAAAAGGTGACGTAAATACACAAGGGATTATTCTTTGAAAGAAGGAAGTCTTCAGGTGAGCAGCCCAAGGATGATCCAATACTTCTTCAGAATCATCAATCATCAGGAATCGGGATCCTTCTCTGTTTCCATTCTCGAGATTTCCTCATGGTCCTATATGGCTGCTGGAGCTCCCTCTATCATGTCTGCTTGTATATCTTTTTTCTCTCTCATCACTCCCTGTGTATTCTTCTAAAATTAGGTACTTGGTTGGAGAGGATGACCTTTGTGGACCCAGGAGAATGTCCTTTGGTCAAGTACATTAGTGGTGGAGTACATTTGTGACCTACAACTTCCCAGATTTCAAACCTATTCTCTCCAGCTTACTGTTCCCATTTTTTTTTCTTCCTCCCTATAACAGAATTACATATCCATGTTCTTTGCCAGGAAACTCTGTAGTGCCTCCCATTGGAGTAAGCAGAGTAAACATTCCTGCCCTTCTGCCTTTGGACTTGGCCATGAGACTTATTTTGATTAATGAAATGTGAGCAACTATGACCCAGGCAGAATCTCTGAATGTGCTTGCATGCCTTGGTTCAGCTTCTCGAACTTTCTGCAATCTTCTAGGAGAAGAACACACTCCCAGATACCTGCTAGTTCAAGAATAAGGAGATACATGGACCAGACCCAAACCCAAACCTCAACCTGGATTCAGGTTCAGCTGATCTCAGGGAAGCCCATCAGGGTCATAGCTGAACAGCAGACCCATGAGTGAGAAGTATTTGCTTATTTTTATAAGACTGAGTTTTGGGAACTCTTTGTTACAGAGCATTACAATGACAAAAAGTTGACTAATACATCCACCAGGCAGGTCAACTCAAGAAAAAGAGTTAAGGATACTATTTTACACCTTTTGTGTTGAAAGTAACAAGAAGCCAGCTCATATCAGTATGAAAAGGGAATGTATGGCTCACATTTCTGAAAAGCTCAGGGGTAAATCTGGCATCTTGCCAGCTGAATACAGAACCCAGATGATATTGCAGAGCTTTGTGTTTCCTCCTACCTCTCTTTTGCCCCTGCTTCTCTTTGAATATTAACTTTAGTTTTTGTTATGGTAAATAATTTCTAACATGCTGCTGGAAGCTCAAGCTTATGATTGGGAATCTCTACAGCTAGAGATTCCCAAGGATGCGGGAACTTTCCATTGAGACCTGGCCAATCAAGGTGCTTCATGCTCCTGGCTATGGGATTGGTCCACTCATGGTCAGGTAGCCCAAGAAATCATTCTTGCCTAGAATTTTCGTGCTGGGATCCTTAGGAAAAAGTATCTGTCCTATATTCTAGGGTTCTATTGAGCTAATTCCTCAGGAATAGTGGAGCAGAGATATTTCCTCAAAGAAGGGATGCTGGTCCAACTACACATGAACACAAAAGATACACAATTTAAGACTGGGAAGAGTAGGCTACTTCAGTCAGAACCTCTCAAATCCTAAAACCCTAAAAAAAGATGAATTCATTCTTTATTCAAAACTCTTCTGTTGACCAATAATAGCTATCATGTATTAATTTGTCTTTTGTGTATTAGGCATTTATTCAATCCTCGCTCGTAGAGATGAGGCAATTTACATTTTTTCCCAACATTTATTTATTTTTGAGAGACAGAGAGTGAGCAGGGGAGGGGCAGAAAGAGAGGGAGACACAGAATCTGAAGCAGGTTCCAGGCTCTGAGCTGTCGGCACAGAATCTGACATGGGTTCAAACTCGTGAACCCTGAGACCATGACCTGAGCCAAAGTCAGAGGCTTAATCGACTGAACCACCCAGGTGCCCCAAGATCATCCTATTTTATACACAAACTATCTCGGGCTCAGAGAAGATAAGAAACTTGCTCAAAGAACAAAAGTGGTCACACCGCGATTCAAATTCAAATCTGTCTGCAAAGCCCAGGCTCCTTCCTCCCCAACATATTACCTGATGTACTGGCAGGGCCACACTGAGGCAAGACCATGTTAAGGGTGGGGTAATCACCTCTCCAAAACCCCTCCCACTTTGCAGTCCTCCTTTTCTTTCGGCACCTCTCCTACTCAGTGGCGATGCTCTGGGGCTGGTGGGTGAATTCTGTGTGGTCACCTGGGAAGCAACTGAAGCTCTACCTGTTCATGATAAAACTGCTAACCCCCATGCTTTAAGGCCCTGGATCTCTAACACAGATGAACCCAACCGAGAGTGTTCGCAAGATAGTCCTCCAGGTAATGGTGTCACATTTGCACTTGACAAAGACCTTCAGGGTCTTACTTCTAGAGGGCTGCCGGTGGAGGGAACCAGCCCACAGGCAGCCACACAGAGTGGGCAGGCACATTAGTTTCCTGGGGTTCCTGCAACAAATCACATAAACTAGGTAGCTTAAACCAATAGAAATTTATTCTCCCATAATTCCGGATGCCAGAATTAAAAAAAAAAACTTCTTTTCCCCCAAGGGCAAGAATGTCTTTGTTGAAGTGGGATGCTGGGGCGTGGGTGGGGGGGGAGGGAGACTCTCAAAGGCCTGGGGCTCTCCCAGTACTCAGCTGCATGCCCCACTGGGGCTGGCAGATCCAAGTGGTGGTGACAGCCCGGGGCCAGCAGCCAGGATCAAGGGCCCCAGAGATTACCCCTCCCCACAGTGCTGTGCCACATGCTTGCTTTCTCACCAATTTCCCTGGAAAGACTTTATCAGACTTTACAGCTACATACAAAAGGAAAATATCCGTAGTCTAGAGCTATGTTCATTCATTACTTAGCAAGGATACTCACCCCAAATCATAAAACATTAAGAAAAAGCTATCGGTTGGGGCACCTGGGTGGCTCAGTAGGTTAAGTGTTCGACTCTTGATTTCGGCTCAGGTCATAATCTCGTTGTTCGTGAGTTTGAGCCCCACGTTGGGCTCCACGCTGACAGTGCAGAGCCTGCTTGGGACTCTCTCTCTCCCTCTCTCTCTCTGCCCCTCCCTCCCTCATGCTTGCTCTCTCTCTCAAAAAAAAAAAAACAAAAAAAAACTATAAAGAAAATTACAAAAAAAAAAAAAAAAAGGAAAAGCTGTCAGTTGATCAATTCCTGGTCTTCCAAGGGTTGAGTTGTATCCAAGGCGGGGCAGTGGTGGGGGTGGTGTTGCAAAGCAGGGGGCGGATTCTCTGGATGAAGGCAGAGAGGGCATCCCAGGGCACCTCTGTTGCCCTGCAGTTTGTGGTTTACAGATCTTTCGAGGCGAAGATGGCACCTGAGCTGTCTTTAAACTCTAGACTCCTGAGGGAGCTTTGCTTATTTTCTGGTCTGTTCTTAGCTACCCCTTGTTCTTTCAAAAGAGAAGTCATGCAGAATCACACAAATAAATAAGAGAGGAAACATTCTGATCTCTTCCTTGGGAGCTGCCAAGGGCAGAGGCGTTGTCTTGCCTTGACCCAGGCCCCAAAGGCAGAGCTCTGCTAAAGCCTGCCTCTGCTGGTTATTCTTCCTGCCCTGTCCTCAACTCCAAACACCTGTAATTTAATTTTAAACACCTTTAATCATCTGGCTACTTAAACCACCCCCTCACAACTTCCCAGCCTGACTCACATCAAGGCAGGCATTTCCGGTGCCTTCTCTTTCCCCTCCTATGGCTTTCCTTCCTGTTTATTCTGGACAATGCCCTTCTGCTCAGCCTCATTTTATTGATGAAGAAACTGAGGCATATAGTGGCAGAGCAAGTCCCTTATTGATCTTTGACACTGGTTCCCAGGCTTTTGGCTTTTGGAACTACTCTTGTGTAGGGAGAACATCCTGAGACAACCTACACTCACTTGCATTTGCAGTCACTTCCCACTTCATGGAGCCTGGCCAAGGTGGGGAACAGCCTTCTGTGGCTCTAGGCCAGGACCTGTCCGGATAATGGGGAAGGAAGTATCAAGGGGGAGGATGTGCATTAGGAAAGGCCTCCGGGCTGCTAGGAAGTTGTGTCTGCCAGGCATTGTGAGGTTCTTTACCCATTCTATCAGCCCATTTTCTAGATGAAGAAAATGTGGCTCCAAGAAGATTCGTGATCCGGCACCTGAGAGATGGCAGTGGGAGTCACGGGTAAGTCTGTCGCCAGAGGCAGATTGGAGGTAAGAAGTACCTCAGGGGAGCTGTGGGTGCCTCACCGAGGAGAGGGGAGGACTGGGTGCCCTGCCCTGCTCCTCTGCCCTCCTCGTTTGTTCCCAAATGACACCCTGTGAATCCTCCCTGGGCTGTATATGGACTTCTGCAGAAGCCATTGGAGCAGGCATGACCCCTGAGCCCACTGGTGATGTGTTCTTAGAACACCACAACTTGCTACTTTGGTAGAAATCAGTACCACTACTCTATAGTGTGTGTGTGTGTGTGGGGGGGGCTGGGTGGGGATGGGGGTGCTTCAGGGCTCCCCAAACCTCGCAGAGCCTCAGAATCACCTGAAATGCTTAAAAAAGTATGTTTCACTGGGGCCCTGCTCCATCCTGGGAGATGTGACCTGTCTCCCTGAGCCACTCCGCAGGAAGACTGGCACAGGTGGGGCGTTTCCTAGCACCTTCTGCTAGCCCAGTGAGGCAAGTGTCACCCTTGTCCTCTGAGCGACAGTGGAGATGCAGGTCTGAGTGGCAGCCAGTGGCCACGAGAGAGAATGTGACAGAAGGGGACAAGCAGGGCCTTCCTGGACAGAGACTCCTGGGTTTGGATCCATTCACGTCACCTGGGCCTTAATTCCCTCATCTCAATAATGGGTCCAGCACTCCCGATTACAGAGCATTGAGGTGTGGTGCCCACTTCAAAGCAGGATTAAATTCACCAACCTGAGTGGGAGGCTGGCCCTGCGGGTTCTCACAACTGACAGCCAGTGACTGGAGGCCGTGCCAGTTGTGGGCGGACAGGCCTTTTGCTTCTGGGCTAGGTCCTTGACTCTGACAGACGTTGATTGCGAGGGACTTTCCCAGGGACAAGAGTGGTTTTCAAACTGGCGGGACAAAACTTCTGGATGAAGTGCCACACACCGGGGACCCGCTCTGTGGCAGGAGTTTCTCACACAATTTCATCTCACGCGGACCCCCACCCTCGCGGTAGGCGTGCTGGGCCTGAGCCCGGAGCCAGGTCTGTGTGGACAAGAACCACGCCCTGGGCTCCATTCAGGGTGGTTTTTCCTTTGGTTTACACCAGAAGCAGCCAAAAACTGATCAAAGCAGATAATCCAGATCATAATAGGTGTGTGGCTATGGCTCCCTACCGCCTCCCTCAGGGATCATGGAAGCCTGGGAGTTCTGCGGCCTTGGTGGCTGGCACCACCAGGCTGGTGCAGGGCAACCGGGTGGGAGGAGAACAGATCTGTGGGCCTCCTGCCCCACATGCCCTCAGTCACATTAGCGCCCAGGGGAGACTTCCACCTAAATGGCATCGCTACTCAGGAAGTCACTTCGCTCCAGTTGCATGGCTAGGCTTTGGGACTTTGACCCCATGGGGAGCAGGTTCCTGCCTACCCCTGAGCTTCTGGGCCTAGTTTTCCATGTGCAGGCTGGGCTGGAACCGGACGGTCACCATTCTCAAAACCCACTGATGTAGTCAGGTTCACGGAACGCCTCTGACCACATCTCCTTCCCAGCAGCCGCCTATCACATTTGATGACGGTCAAATTTTGTATTTTTCAACTTCATTATCAAGGCTTCTCACTCTCTAGTCCCATTTTCCATCGAAGGTGTGCCATACTCCAGCCATATCAGACAGTTGCCCTCCCTGCCGTTCCAGCACGGGTCACGCCTGGGGGGCCACCTTGTGTGGTACGGGCACCTGAGCCAGGGAGACGTGCACGTGAATGCTGGCTCTCAGATTATTCACCAGCGGAGTGACCTTGGGCAAGTCACTGTAACTCCTGTTCTTCTGGCTGAACCACGTCTAAGACCAGGGCACAGGCTTTGGAGGGAACGGAGAGCTGCTTGGCCTCGAGGAGCTTCTCCTTGATTTTAGCCTCCGCAGCCACAGCTGCATGGTGGGAAAACCCCAACCTTCCTTGCAAGACCGTGGAAATGAGTGGAGTAGAACATCTGGTGAGGAGGGCCTGCCAGCTGTCTCTTTTTTTCTTTTCAGCAACCTACACCCGCCAGGGTCGAGCTCCAGCCTTTCTTCTCTGTAACCTTAACCCCTGGCCTCCAGGGTCCTGATCTCCTTTTTTCCCTGCTAAGCACCCACACCACCCGACTCGGTTATGCCCGCCCAGCTGCCTGTGAGCCTGGGGCTCTGCGGATGCCCCATGGCAGGTATACAGTTCATTCCTGACAGGGGCCTCTGGCCTTGTTCATTTGCTCTGGAACCACGGACTGGATGGACCTCAGACGAACCTTAAATATTTGTCAACCCTGCTTTCCTCAGAGCTTGAGGCCAGCAATGTCCCCAGCACAGGACTGGCAGTCCCTGTGGCCTGAAGTCTCAGCCAGCGCATGCAACTGATGTGGCTGGAATGGGGAGGAACAAGGAGTTAGGAAAAGCTATTTCTCTAATTCTTTTCCTCCCCATCAGAGGTGTGTGCACTTCAGGCTTAGACTAGGTGGGTCCCCTACCTCGCACCCTAGCAGAGTGGAGGATGAGCTCCAACGCTTCCAGACAAAATCTTTAGAAAAAGGAAGTGAGGAAGAGCCATTAGAACGGAGGAAGTGATTTCAAGAACTCAGATTACCAAAGACTTAAAGTAACAAATGCACTTTTAATTGATCTACAGATAAAAACTACTCAGAGCACGTCAGTAACCATTTCAGCCCCTACTCTGTTAGGGCCCTATCCTGTAGAGTCTTCAGGATCTAGGTTAATGGGCTATTTTCATCATTTCACGTCATCCACAGCATTAGAAAAACAAGGCATTGTTATCAGTTTAGATGAAATGCATTGCCGGCAGCCAAATCCAGTTCCTTATATTCCATATTTTTTCTTTAGCTCTTCTACTTTGTTGATGTAAGCTTTCATGGCATCTTCCTTGGAAGTCCCTGGAAGGAGTCAACAGGGTTATTGGTCAGAGAGGCAGCACGGTAGAAAAGCAGCAGACTGGAGCCCTAGACAGCCCCCAGTTTTAATGCTCTGAGGCTCAGTTTCCCTTGTAAAGTGGGGATTCCACTACCTGCACCTCACAGGCTTGGCCTGAAATGCCTAAGGAGCCTGGCCCACGGTGAATGCTCCACAGAGCCCTGAACCCATAACGTGTGTACAGCTGTCCTGAGGCTTGTCATTGGCCTGCCGGCCATGTGAGTCCCCCACTGCTGGAATGAGCGGTCAACCTGAGCCTGGGCAGAGAGGCTGGACACTCTGGACAGGCAGGAAAGCCTAACTAACACGGGGAGCTGTAGTGACTTTAGTTGTCCTGCTTCCTCTCATGGTTGGCTTTGGCCTATCAAGTAGCCCTCTGCCGGGCTCTTATCTGCCAGATGTGGCCATGAAAAAGCAAAGCCAGATGCCCTCTTCTCCCCAGAGGGAAGCTGTGAGTAAAGTTTCATGAACTCTGAGTGAAAGCAGCTGGCTCATGGAGTGGAAGGAGGCAAAGTTTTGCCTTCGTGCTGTGGTCCAAAGGGCACTGACCGTACCCCTTAGTAGTAACACCCAGTTTCCTGGGTTCTGCGGCGAAGGGGAGATACGCCGGGAATCCGAGTGCTTTCTGAAGCACTGGAGAGTACACGGACACTGGGACAGAAAAGCCCAGTGACAACGGGCAGTCAGACGGGCATTCCTGTCCCAGTTCCTTGCAAATCCTAGGAGTGTATTTATTGTATTCTGGCCCTTTTTGAATTCAAGGGTTTTCCATTTGCAGGAAGACAGAGGGCTTATTCAGAAACGAGCTAGCAAGAACACAAAAGCTGGCAGGCACTTCACTGCCAACTTGCGGGTCCTGCTGCTGCAGGTGGCACGTGATTAAGTCGGAGCCGGGCTCCTTCTTGGCTGCCGTTGCTTAGCATATAATAGCTCCATTCAGGGGCCTACGATGTGCCAGCAGCCTGCCATGCGTTAGCTCATTCCTTTCTTTTATGTGCCTTTCTGGCTGGAAGGGAGCTGGGGAAGGCTGCTTGGGTAGGGGGTCACTACCCGGCCTTGTCGGGGAGAGGAAGGTGCAGGAATATACGGAAAACCCAGGCCAACTAATTACCTCCCAGCCTTTTCTCAGCAAGCCCCAGCCCCTCGTCTCCCGATGATGCCATTGCGCAGAGATGGGCTCTTGGAGGAGCCATACATGGTATTAGGAGAAAAAGTAGGTGGCCCAGTTTTTTTCCATTCTGGCTAGGCTAGGCCGGTTTCTAGCATGGGCCTCATCCACTTTGTTTTCTCTCTTCACCCCTAACACTTCATAATGAAGAGTGTTTCATTACTGGGCTTTACAAGCCGGGGAAACTGATGAGAACAATCACCTTTCAGCTGATTCCAGGCATCCCACTTGGCCTTGCCTTTGAGATCCAACAGTCCAGGCCGTTCTGAAACAAGGGAAGAAAGGACATTAGATCCGCTTCAAGCCTTTTTTTAAAAAAATGTTTTATTTTTGAAAGAGTGCATGTGCATGCGTGGGGGAGGGGCAGAGAGGGGCGGGGGCAGAGGATCTAAAGCAGGCTCTGTGCTGAGAGCAGACGGCAACCTGATGCGGGACTTGAACTCATGAACCGTGAGATCACGACCTGAACCGAAGTCCAACCCTCACCCGGCTGAGCCACCCAGGTGCCCCGGATCTGCTTCAAGTTCTAACGGAGAACATTACCGATGTTCTTGCCCTGAAAGCCATCTTTCACTTCATCTGTTCCTTCCAGGCTCTGTTATGGAGTTAAATGGGTCTAGTATAGTGGGTTCTGTCTTTAGAAACCCAGATGTACAGAAACCCAAACTTATGGTCTAAAGAAAATAGTAAGAGAACTTTTCATTACTAGATGGTCTTTGTTTTAAAAGTTAAACAACTCCAAGATTTCTTTTTTCTTTTTATTTAAAAAAAAAATTTTTTTTTAATGTTTATTTATTTTTGAGACAGAGAGAGACACAGCATGAGCAGGGAAGGGGCAGAGAGAGAGGGAGACACAGAATGTGAAGCTGGCTCCAGGCTGTGAGCTGTCAGCACAGAGCCCGACGCAGGGCTCGAACTCATGAACTGTGAGATCATGACCTGAGCTGAAGTCGGACGCCCAACTGACTGAGCCACCCAGGCGCCCCTCCAAGATTTCTTTTAAAAGGCATACTTAAAGACATTTTTTTTTTTAAAAACACGTACTACATCCATTTATATGGCTTGCTATATAAGCTATATAATGCTATAAAGAGGGCTACTATAAAGTTTCCCTCCCACCCCTGCTCTCAGCCACCCAGTTCTTCTCCTTCATGCTATTATTGCTATCAGTTTTCTGGGAGTCCCTTCCTGTGAACAGTCTGTTCATATCCTTGCCCCATTTTTCTACCAAATTGTTAGTCTAATTCTTGATGATTTGTGGGCAGTTGTTCCCCCTGAAGGCAAAGCATCCTTAAAGTTATACCATGATTTTATGTTCCCAGGCCTGTCCTCAGCTGCACCTGGGAAACACCCTCGCCACCTCCCCGCTGACCTATTTTACTGCCATGCCGAGAGCAAAGGCAAAAGGAGCAGTGGCAGTGCCCACCGCCGGGACCACTGTGTCTGAGAAACATCAAGTCTCCGCAGGTGCTTTCAGGGAGGTATTCCCAGGGGTACCAGGAGGTGCACCTGCAGAGTCATCATCTAGGAGAGCAAGCGCACTCCAACAGCCCTTTTTGTGCAGATGGAGACATACATTTGCACTAACTCAGGGCCACCTGCCTCTTGTGGCACCTGATAGGTGACTTGTGCGACTGAGGACCGAGCTTTGGATTTTTTTTTTTTTAACTCTTTCTAATTTCAATTTAGATGGCCACACGTGGCTAGTGGTGACTGTATCTGGACGGTGCCGCCCTAGAAGGCGCCGAAGCCTCCGCTGTCAGGAAGTGAGAGTTACTCAAGCCAGTCTTTGTATGCTCCTGCAAAAGAAGGGCAGAGGCCAGTGTCTGTGAAAATCCTGTCTGGCAGAAAAGCATCTCAGCCCCTCCGGCCACCCCCACTTCATCTCTCTCCCTCCTCCCTGGGAGGATAGAGAATTTATAAACCTAGCATAAAACTCATCTTTGCCCCTAGACCTCTCTCAGCTAAGCCCTTCCTGTGAACTTTGATTTGGTGCTGCTCATGATCCTTAGCTCTGGGCACCATCTCCTGCTTCCAGATGGCTGGCAGCCACCGACTTGCTCCACCCTCCACCCCAACTGCAGTGGAACTGGGGGCCATGCCACCCTCCTGAACAGACAAGGGGGTGACCCGACCTCCTTCTGGGCTGCCATGGCCACCGCCTCTGAGCCCTTGCATAGAGTGAATCGTGCTGTTGCCTCAGTATACAGCTGGGTTTCAGGGACTTAGGGGCAGAATAAAAACCGTCCAAGGGGGGAAAGGCTGTCTTCAGACTATGGTAGTCTAGACTGTGGCCTCAAAATCTGTACCAAGATTTTTTGATAGGCGAGAAATGGTCATCAGGGCTGTGGTCAGCAAAACGGCTTCTGACCTGCCACAGGAAGCCAGCTGCTTCTCTGCTCCCGATATCAGGCTGCCAAGTGCTCTGACTTCCGTCCTGACTGTCTGGGGAGGCATGCTACTGAAGCAGTGTGGTTCAACAAAGCTACTACTGGGTTGAGACCAAGTCTCTTCCAAGCTGGGGTCTTTGCTTCTTCCCAAGTAGATGGAAAATGCTGGTGATACCCCGCAAAGTCCTCCCCAAACTCGGGTTTGAATTCCGCGACCTGAGCCACTGAGAACAGTGCAGGGTCTGTGAGTCCCATTCAGGAACGTGATCTTCGTGAGGAGCGGGGGGAGCCCCATGAACTATTACCATGTCCCACGTGAAGAGTAGGGCTTCGGGCGGTTTTGAGAGTGCAGTTCCCACAGATTAGAAGAGCTCCAGCACCCATCAAGGCTGCTGAGCCTGCTTTGACGAGGGGCCTTCCCAAGCTCATCTCAGCATACCTGTGTTTATGTCACCCACAGTTGCTTGTTTGTAGTGGCCGTAGATGAACAACATCTCATCATCTGCTGGCTTGGTCTTGAGGTGCTTAACATCCTCAGCAGCTTTGTCAAACTCAGCCTAAACGTGGGGGAGAGGAAAGGCCTAAATAGAGCTCAGTAATGGGGAGAGACAGGTTGGAAAGGCAGCACTCCTGAGATGCCCCTGAGGAAAAGCAGTGTCTTCTCATCTCCCCAAGAGGGAAGCCAGAAAGATTCAGCAAAACAAGGAAGGGAAGCACATTGGTTCACTCATTCGATGGACAACTATGTACTGGATGCTCTCACTATCAGGTGCTAGAAACCCAGTGGTGAAGGAGGAAAGTTAGGAGGGCCTGCAGTAGGCATTCACTTCATTGAAAAAGCAGCATGGCCAACTGCCTGACCACCCCTGGGCCAGGCCGGGGTCCCAGTAAAGCCTGGACTTGTGGACAGGACTAGCACAGCGTGTTTGAAACAGCTGAGATGGGTACAGTTTTGAGTGCGGCTGGCCAGAGGCCATTGGACCCCTCCCCCCCCCCCCCCCCCCCCCCCCCGGGACCAGGCGTCCAGCGCCAACCTCTCTTCTGGTGTTCCAATTGGAGAGAGGTGATGAGTCAGAGGTCATTCCACACAGCTCGGTCTCAGAAAAGAGGCTACATTCCAAGGAGGGAAAGGCCTCTGGGTCACCTCTCCCCTTCTCGTACGTTGGACACTCGGCCCCTGAGTCCCCTGACCTCTAAACTGTTAACAACCACTTCCTTGCTTTCCCATTCTGCATGGCTTCCCTACTCTTGCCCTGACCTTCCGGATGGGGAACTCGGTCCCCTTGCTCCTTCAATCCATGCAACCCTCTACCTGCCATCTTTCTCCCTAGGACCCTCTTCTCCAACTCTTATTCCTGCCTCACCGCGGAGTCCACCCCACGGGCAACTTTCCAGCAGTTACCGGTGGGTACCTAAGTCCAAACCTGGAAAGTTCCGCTCACAAAGCTCTGTGCAAAGAGAGCGGGGCACGGGTCCAGGAGGCACAGCGGGGCCGGGACGGGAAAGACTCTGCGGAGTTCTGCTTACGGGATAGTACCCCCCTCGGCCCCCCCCAGTTTCTAGCCCCGCCGCACCTTGGCAGCCAGGCTAGGCACAAGCTATACCTGAGACATGCCGGCGGGGTTGCAAGGATTCCAGAGAGTGAGCGAGGCGGCCAAGAGCAGGAAGCAGTAGCACAAGACTCGACTGGCAGCGCCTTTAGAGGCGCAGCCGCAGGCGGCTCCAACCGGGCCTGGCCAGCGACAGGCAGCCAATCAGAAGCCAGCCTCACGCGGGGGGCGTGTTCAGCCTCCGCCGCGCGGCCAACCTCTCCCGAACCCACGTGGGTTTGCTCGCACAGGCGCAGAGTGGAGCCGAACGGGACGCCGGGAACAGGTCTGGGCCGCGGAAGTCGGGCGTGCTAGTGGGTCCGTGCAGGCAGTTCCGAGCGGGGTTCAGCTCCGGGCCGCCGTGGGGGAATGCACCGCGGGGCAGAGAGGAAGGGGCGGTGGCTGAAGAGCAGAGGCTTTTAAATTTGTTTCATTAAATCGTGTATCTGGAGTGAAGAGCCCGGAAGTTGCGGCTCTGGACTAGCAACCTCTCAGGCCTGGGGAGGGCGAGTGCGCTCCGCTCCTCTCGGGGGTCTAGAGGAGACCCTCCGGGATCCGTCCGTGGAGAACTGCTCCGTGGGAAGCTGGACCGGCCCCAGAAAGGCAAAGCCGAGGCTTCTTCCCCTGAGCTTTGGGCGTGTCTGTGACCTGCCCGTGGCTTTAAGTTTGCGGTCCTGCAATGCACAGTTTTGTGTTGCATTTCTCCATCGGGTGCATTAAAAGCTTTGCCAGTGTCTTATTTGCCTTAACAAACCCGGCCCGGACCAGGTACCCAGCAAGTGCCTGTCAAGTGAATGACTCTTCATTGACAAATGTTTACTGAACTCTCTGCTACCTAACTTGCGCTCTTTTAGACCTTGATGATACAGCAGTGAAGGAAACAGATAAATTCCTGCATTCCTGGAACATTGGGGATGATAGTTAACAAAATAAGTAGAAAGTTTGTTAGGGAGATAGGGGGTTGGAAGTTTAGTTTTACATGGGAGGTGGAGGGCAAGGGAAGGTAACATTTGAGAAAGCCCCTCAACAGAATTTCCAGGCAGAAAATAAGTGTAAAGGTGTGACCAGGGAGTGGAGGGAAAGAGAAGAAAGACAGGAGACTGGAGAGTTGAAAGAGGTGGCAGGCTGGCTAGGTGACGGAGAGCGTGGCCTTTATAGGTACTATATGGGTTTTGACTTTTATTTTGAGATGGGAAGTCAGGCTTTTAAGCAGAGGATGAGACTGAGAGGTCAGGTCTTTACAAAGTTAGGGTGATATTCTCCATGGGAACAGAAAGGAGCAGCACAGGTGGATGGCAGAGTTTGAGGATGATAAGAATTTTCTGGTAGTGGTTACAAAGCTGGCTGAAGGGAGGGAATTGATGGAAAATTCTCTGGAGATCATTTTAAAAAAGATGGGGCTCCTGGGTGGCTCATTCGGTGAAGTATCCGACTCTAGATTTTGGCCCAGATCATGTTCTCACCGTTGTGAGATTGAGCCCCATGTCCGGCTCTGCGCTGACAGTGGGGAGCCTGCTTGGGATTCTCTTTCTCTCTCTCAAAATAAATAAAAATAAACTTGAAAAAAAGGAAAGGAGATGATTCCTCTTCAATTCCTAATTTGTGTCAAGAGGACTAGACTACAAATCCACACACCCCCCTCCCCAATTTATGGCCATAGGAGTTTAGAAAAAAAGGTGGGGTGGAAGATTTCGGAGGTAATTTCCTAACTAGTGGTAGGCCAGCCTTTATAAAATGTTTGGGGAGAAGTGGAGGCCAGTAGCAAAGAACAAATCCGGAGGCTCTATTTTAGTCTCTGTGTAATTTTGGTAGAGAAAGCAAAGCCAAACAAATTGACAAAAAGTTTGGAGTTACACTGGGGGAGATTACATTTGAATCTTAAGAAGTATAGTTTTTTTTCCCAAAGTGACAATTCAGAGCTGTTTTTGTTTTTATTTTTTTTAAATCCCCTTCTGAGGCACAGATGAAGCCTGGATTCATTTTTGTTCCATCATGTAGTGCTTACAGATGGGCTAATGGGAATTCAGATTATTGCCTGTGTGGGTCAGATTTCTAGTCAAATGTATCTTAAAGTCACTAGGTTTTAACATTAGGTTATTATGTTTGGCACATTTGAAAAGATTAGGTAGCTCTGACAGTGTAACTTCATATTCCTCAGAGATTGGTTGATGTGATTGAGTTTTGACTGGACGCTGTAGAAAGCAGGACTAGTGTTTTAACATGGTAGTCTCCAGTTTATTTTATCTTTTATTTTTATTTTATTTTTGCTAGAGCGTAAGCGGGGAAGGGGTAGAGAGAGGGGGACAGAGGATCTGAAGTGGGCTCTGTGCTGACAGTAGAGAACCTGATGCGGGGCTTGAACTCCCGAACTGCAAGATCATGACCTGAGCTGAAGTCCGTTCAACCCACTGAACCACCCAGATGCCCTTCCAGTTTGTTTGTTTGTTTGTTTGTTTTAATTTTCAAAAATTTCTCATTTTTTTCTTCAAATTTTTATTTAAATTCTGGTTAGTTAACATACAGTGCATTATTGGTTTTAAGAGAATTCAGTGGTTCATCACTTAATATACAACACCTAGTGCTCATCATAACAGGTGTTCTCCTTAATACCCATCTAGCCCATCCCCCACCCACCTGCCTCCATCACCTTTGTTCTTTATCGTTTAGAGATCTCTTGTGGTTTGTTTCCCTCTCTTCCCCCCACCCCGTATGTTCATTTGTTTCTTAAATTACACATGTGAGTGAAATCATATGGTGTTTGTCTTTTTCTGATTTATTTCTTTTAGCATAATACACTCTAGCTCCATCCATGTTCTTCCAAATGGCAAGATTTCCTTCTTTTTGATGGCTGAGTAGTATTCCATTGTGTATATATACCACATCGTCTTTGCCCATTCATCAGTTGATGGACATTTGGGCACTTTCCATAGTTTGGCTATTATTGATAATGCTGCTGTAAACATCAGGGTGCATGTACCTCTTTGAATCTGTATTTTTGTATCCTTTGGGTAAATAACCTAGTAGTGCAATTGCTGGGTCATAGGGTAGTTCTATTTTTAACTTTTTGAGGAACCTCTATACTGTTCTCCAGAGTGGCTGCACCAATTTGCATTCCCACCAGCAGTGCAAGAGGGTTCCCGTTTCTCCTCATCGTTGTCAACACCTGTTGTTTCTTGTGTTACTTAATTAAAAAAATTTTTTTTTTTGCATTTATTTATTTTTGAGAGACAGAGACAGCATGAGCAGGGGAAGGGCAGAGAGAGAGAGGGAGATACAGAATCAGAAGCAGGCTCCAGGCTCCGAGCTGTCAGCGCAGAGCCTGATGCGGGGCTTGAACCCATGAACCGTGAGTTCATGACCTGAGCCGAAGTCGGATGCTTAACCGACTGAGCCACCCAGGCACCCCTGTGTTACTTAATTTTAGCCATTCTGACAGATGTGAGGTGGTACCTCATTGTGCTGATGATTTGTGTTTCCCTGATGATGGATGATGTTGAGCCATCTTTTCATGTGTCTGTTTGCCATCTGGATGTCTTCTTTGGAAAAATGTCGCTCTTCTGCTCATTTCTTACTTGGATTCTTTATTTTTCGGGTGTTGAGGTTGGTAAGTTCTTTATCGATTTTGGATACTAGCCCTTTATCTGATATGTCATTTGCAAATCTCCTCCCATTGTGTAGGCTGCCTTTGAGTTTTGTTGATTATTTCCTTTGCTGTGCAGAAGAGAAGCTTTTTATTTTGCTGCAGCACCAATAGTTCATTTTGCTTTGTTTCCCTTGCCTCGGGTGACGTGTCGAGTGAGAAGTTGCTATGGCCAAGGTCAAAAAGGTTGCTGCCTGTGTTCCCCGCTAGAATTTTGATGCTTTCCTGTCTCACATTTAGGTCTTTCATCCATTTTGAATTTATTTTTGTGTATGGTGTAAGAAAGTGGTCCAGTTTCATTCTTCTGCATGTTGCTGTCCAGTTTTTCCAACACCGTTTGCTGAAGAGACTGTCCTTTTTCCATTGGGTATTCTTCTCTGCTTTGTCAAAGATCAGTTGACCATATAGTTGTGGGGGCAATCTCCAATTTAAGTGGAGTTGATTTGTTGGTTGCTTGTTTGGAATATGCTCCACATTCCTAAAACAAAGCACTTTTTCACATGATGGTTTTGTGCCCAGGTGAATCCACAAAAGTTGCTTAATGCAGTTGAACTATGGAACTAGTAAGGATCGCAGATCCCAGGGAGCAGGGTGCTAAGTGGTTTTTCTTGTTGTGGAGCCCCCGCTAGGCCAGGTTTTGAAATAGGTGAAGGCATGCCCTCCAGCCTGCTTCCTGCTTCCTGCTTCCTTCCCTGGTTCCTCAGGGACTCATTTTGAGTAATTTCTACCTAAGGAAATGGTGTCTTAAGGCCTCCACTTACTGCTTCTAGTGTATGCAGTTGGAATGACATTTAGCTTTTGACCTAAAGAGATAATAGCAAGCTGGCATCTGCGATTTAGTTTTTTAAAGTAAATTTTAGAGTATGTTTGGGGGTCAGTAAATTATATGAAATTTTTAAATGTTTTATGTATTTTTGAGAGAGAGCGAGCAAGCATGAGTCGGAGAGGGGCAAAGAGAGGGGATAGAGGATCTGAAGCAGGCTCTGTGCACTGACAGCAGCGAGCCTGATGTGGAGCTTGAACTTGCGAACCTTTGAGATCATGACCTGAGCTGAGGTCGGGTGCTCAACCAGCTGAGCCACCCAGGCTCCCCTAAATCATATGAATTTTTAATTCTATATTTGGATAGCATTGGAAGGGAAATTGCTTTGCATATCCCCAGAAAGTGCAAGTTCCTCAGCTTTGTTTATATCCTTGCTAGCAACTAGCACACTTTGTAATTATTTTATTTACAGTCATTTTTTTAATTTTTTAAATTAAAAAAAAATTTTTTTTACATTTATTTATTTTTGAGAGCCAGAGAGAGCCAGAGCACAGGTGGGGGAGGGCCTGAGAGAGAGGGAGACACGGAATCCGAAGCAGGCTCTAGGCTCTGAGCTGTCAGCACAGAGCCCGGCACGGGGCTCGAATGCACAAACTGTGAGATCATGACCTGAGCTGAAGTCGGACGCTTAACCGACTGAGCCACGCAGGCACCCCCATAGTCATTTTTATTTATGTATTCTTCGGTCTGATCTCCCTCCTCTACATAAGCCAAGGAGAATAGGGATTACCCTGTATTGGTCAGTTCTGTATCTCCAAGTGCCTGGCACTTCTTAGACACCTGAACAAAATGGCAGGTGAATGAACAGAGTCATTTGCTCTTTAGGAAATGTAGTCATTCTGATTAGCTGTGAACTTGGAAACTATTAGAACTGAATGTGCAACTCTAGGCTATGGTAAAGTAGATTAATTCTGGTAAAAGGACTATGTAACCTCTTTGTATCACAGTCAGCTGGAAACAGAACACCTGAAATATTAAGAGAAGATGGGGAACCTGATGAGCCAACTAGTCAGCCTAATCGGCCTTCCCACTTAGTGGAGAGGCTCTTGTCATTGCCGCAGCCTGCCCTCACATCCTTGGGGTGCCAGTCTTGAGTACTCACAGGCTACCCTTGCTGGGTCTCAGCGTAGAGGCAGCCGGGCAAGATGCCTTAACAGAGGTTGAAAGCAGTGCTTGCCCAGTGGGTGTGAGTCGTAGTTTTATATTAGGTGTCTTGATGTAAACTAAACCTCTAATTTCTAAAAGGAACCTAGTTATTAAAAAAAAATGGACTACAGTTACAGGAAAGCTTTGCTAGAAGGCAAAGGCTAGAGTGCTCACAAATGATGAATTATCTCCATCCAGTATTTATTTTCATTTCTTGGTATGCGATTCCTGAGGCACGGCTCAAGCAAAGCTGGGAGGAGATTAGTGTGTTTTAAAGGGAAGGAAGCACTTGGGAAATGCTTCTGGGGTAGGAGGTGGGCAGAGTTGGGGGCGTTTGTTTTGTGAAGGTGGAGGAAGGAGGTAAATGCTGAGATGGGGGGATAAGAATGCAGCGTGGCTTTTCTCTCTGTTCCCTCTGGTTTTTTCCCCCATTCTTTTCTCTTCCTGTGTCTCTCGTACTCTTCTGATGGCATAACTCGTTTTTGGTGGTCAGGCAGCTGGAGGTGTTAGCCAGTCCCTCCCCTTTGCCATTCTCTTGTTCCTGTGAGTGTTCGTATTCAGAGGAATTGTAGCAAGCTGGATGTGAGAGAAGAGTGTGTGTGTGAGACCTGTATGTGTATGATTCGCTCCTTGTCCTGTGTCTGTCCAGCTAACATGGTGGGGTGGTATTTTGGGCTGAGGTGAGACTAGGAGACCAGGGCTTGCGATCAGGGGGGGCTGTGATAGGAAGTGTCCTACGTTGTCTAGGAGTAGGGAAGACTTTCTTAAGACTTATTTAAATGTAAATAAACACTGCTGAGATATTGCCTGTATCCTGTCTAGAAATACTTATGACTGGGGCGCCTGGGTGGCTCAGTTGGTTAAGCGTCCGACTTCGGCTCAGATCATGATCTCACGGCTCGTGAGTTCAAGCCCTGCCTTGGGCTCTGTGCTGACCTCTGAGAGCCTGGAGGCTGCATCAGAGTCTGCCTCCGTCTCTCTCTGCCCCTGCCCTGCCCACACGCTGTCTCTCTCTTTCTCAAATATAAATAAACAATAAAAAAAAAAAAGTATTATATTTATGACTAGGGATAGGAATTAGAAATATTAAAATATGATGACAGGTGTTTTGACTGATAATTCCTTTGGAGACAATGCCAATTTTTTAGAGATTAAAAAAAATTATTTATTTTGAGAGAGAGAGAACATCCATGCACGCACTTGCAGAGAGAGAGGAGGGAGAGAGAGAATCCCAAGCAGGCTCTGCACTGTCAGGGCAGAGCCTGATGTGGAGCTGGTTCCCACAAACTGGGAGATCATGGCCTGAACCAAAATCTAGAGTCGGAAGCATAACTGACTGAGCCACATAGGCTCCCCGAAACAATGCCATTTTAAAAAAACAAATACTTTATTTTTATTTTGAGATAATGCACTAAAAAAAAAAATCCCTAATTTTTATTTTGAGGTAATCGTAGGTTCACGCGCAGTCGTTAAATAATGCAGAGATCCCTTGTACCCTTTACCTGTTTTCTCCCAATGGTAACATCTTGCAAAACAATAATACCACAATTGAAGTACTTAAGGTACAGGACATTTCCATCATCAAGGAGCCCTCCTATTATTCTGTAATAGCCACAACTGCTTCCCTTCAGCCCTAACCCCTCCTTAGCTCTGATATGATTATGTGATTTTTCTTCTTTAGCCTTCTGCTGTGGTAGATTACACTGATTACTTTTGAAATATTGAACTAACTTTGTTTCCTTGGAAGAAACCCCACTCGGTCATGGCATGTAATTCCTTGTATATATTGCTGAATTCCATTTGCTAATAATTTAAGGATATTTATGTTTGTATTCATAAGACATGTTGGTTTGTAGTCTAGAATGATTCTGTCATTCATAACAAGTCTGGCCGGTGAGTTGATCCTGACCTGAATGTGTTGCGGTGCAAGGTGGTGTTACTAATCACTTTAGCTACAACTGGGGACAGATTTCTCAAAATAAGCCAAGTGAAAGAAGCTAGACAAGAAAGTATAATCCATTTGAGTCCATTTATTTAAAATTCTAGAAAATGCAAATTAATCTATCATGACGGCAGATTAGTGATTACCTCGGGAGAGGACCGGTGATTATATAGGGGCATGAGTAAACTTTGGTCGGGAGGCAGGGGAATGGATATTTTCATGATCTTGAATGTTGTAATGCTTTTACAGGTGTATACAGAAAGTCAAAATTTAAATAATTTTGTAATATTAATTATTAATATTAAACAATTTTATTAAAATTAAATGATTATCAATTAATATTTATTAATAGTAAATATTAATTATTATGTAATTATTATATAAGCAACTCATTGTATGTCATTTATGCCTCAATAAATAAAAGAACTAATACATGGAAAAAACACACCTGGGGACAGATTTCATACTACCTTTTCTAACTGGAAGACTGGTCGTAGGGAAGACTACCCATAGGACATACCTAAAGCAATGAGCCATTTAATCTTCTGGAAGCTCCCGCTGAGTAACTAGATTAGTTTTGGAGTGATCACCTGTGTTGGTTACCCGAGAGCTTGCTTGTGGTGTTTTCTTGAAACACCCTCGGGTTTAAGATGCAAATAACAGCGCTTTTGAGAAGGAGGCAAGTTAATACTTACACACACACACACACACACACACACACACACAAATCACAGGCCTGGTGGTGCACATGCAAATTTCTTTCCTTGCAAAGAAATTTCTTTACAGTTTACCCTGGGAGCCTTGTGGCTCACAGGTTGTCAAGGCCTCCAGTGTAACCTTTGGCCAGCTGGTGGACTGGAGGGTTTTCACTTGAGCACACATCATTGCATGTGGAACTTGCCTTTGGTGGGGCTGCCTCCTGAGGGCAGTCAGTCCTGTCTGTCCTGTCCGTGCTACCAGCTGAGTGGCATTTGTCTGTGGGAACAGGTGGAGGAGACATCTGGAAATGTTGACAAGTATTTTGCATGGGAGGCATCGGAGCTGGGATGTATGTGTCAGATAGACTTGTTGGTAACAGTGATCGTATGGTGGTCAGAGCCATCTTTTAGGGGTCGGCAGATTCAGGTGTCAGGAGATTGGAGGTGCTTACAGTAGTTTGGGGGAAACTCAGCAGGGTATTTTGCCTCATGAGGACTATTGCAGGGGCAGGCAGTTGTGAAAGACAAAAGATCTCTAAAGAGCTCCCTGCCTGCGTTTCCTGGGTTGTAAATCGTTCTCTCCCTAGATGCTGAGGTTATCTCTCTCCCTCCACCTGTACAGAAATCTGCGTGTTTCATTCCAGCATCTATCACTTCACCTTTCTTCTAATCAACTCCTACTCCCTGAAGAGAATTTTTTTCTTTTTAAATATTCTATTTTTAAGTAATCCCTACGCCCAATGTGGGGCTCAAACTCACACCCTGAGATCAAGAGTCGTACGCTCCACTGACTGAGCCAGCCAGGCACTTCCCCTGAAGGGAATTTTTATAAAACTCACAGAGATGCATTATGTCCCCTACTTTGGACTGCGGTGCATTTGAGTGGGTCATTATTCTTGTGATCTGGGACTTGGTCAATTCAACAAGGGAATCCAGGCAGCTGAACCAGAATTCAAATCCCCTAAGCCCCTTTTGGCGACTTGTCACATG
Organism: Neofelis nebulosa; assembly: GCF_028018385.1. Taxonomy (NCBI): domain Eukaryota; kingdom Metazoa; phylum Chordata; class Mammalia; order Carnivora; family Felidae; genus Neofelis; species Neofelis nebulosa. Next base: position 103,182,604 of record NC_080783.1, on the reverse strand, counting down.
GAGGATGTACCAATTAGGCTGGCAAGGGGGTTTCTGCAGAGGAAAGAAAGAAGCATCTTACAAAGGAATGGCCAGTATGGAATCCCAGGATTTCACATTGGTCTGTATCAACCCCCTCACCCCCACTTGCAATATTGTTTGTTCCGATCATTACCCAGGAAGCTCTGGAGAGAGGCTGATCCTTTTCTGGGGACGGCCACATTCAGGGAACAGACCATTGTACTTTGTATGTTATGTGCTCCAGGAGGAGATTAGGTAGGTAGGGTGAGAAATCTTTTTGAGTTGATTTCTCAGGAGCCTTTTTTTCAGATGATACCAGATGGCTGTGGATGGTAGGGAGGAGTAGACAGTCTATGGAATACCTTGACCGTTAGCCCTTTGTTCCTTAGCATTTGTGATGAAAGATGCACCATTGTCAGACTGCAAATAGTGTGGAAAACCAAACGCATGGCACAGATTCTTTTCAAAGGTCACAGTGGTTTCAGGTGATTTGGGACATTAAGACTATAACCTGGAAAAAAAAAATGTCATTGGGAGTGTGGCTTCCTGAGAGGAGGTCCAAGGTCAAGTGTAAGCAGTCTGCCAGAAGCCGGTGGGGGCAACAGTCTGTGTGGTGTGGCCTCCCTCACCACTGGACCAGCGCGTCAGCCTCTGGCTGGAGTCACAAGTCTGGCACGCGGCGGTGGCCATGTATCAGAGGTGGAGTTCTTTTTGTTGTGCCCGCCTGCGAGGATGGACCAAGGCAGCCGTGCGGGCAGCCCGGGTGGTGTAGATGCCATCAGTAGCTGGAGTGCGGCTCCACCAGATTTGTGGGCATCTGGATGAGTTGCCCCGCTGGTTTGGTCAGCAGTCAGCAGCTGAGAATCGTTGCCACGGTTCACAGCCCAGCGGACGGTTTTCCAAGTGGCAGATCAAACCACTAGGCCTTTGGCGACAGCACAGGGGTCAGTACAAACATCAGATTCATCCATGGGAACATCAACCAGAGCTATGGCAACGGCCTTGAGTTCTGCCCACTGAGCAGAGGGGTCATGTCCATTTTCAGTTCTTCCTGGGGAGGGGATGCAGGGGAACTTGTGGTGGCGTTTCTCTGCCTGTAGCTCCTCCTGATGGGGGAGAATCCCCCCTGGCACTACGGACAGGGAAGTAGAAGTAAGTGTAACCTACCATTTATACATTCACGTGAAAAAACTATATAGTACTTTGGATTGGCCTGAAGGGCCCCATCCACTAGGTCACATTAGTCTCTCTCCCCCACTGCGAATCTTATCCAAACCCCATTGGCTGAATCTGAGTACCTCCTTACACAGGGCCAGGTAGGGTGGTGACTGGGTACCTGTATCCACAGAGCCATAAAAGTTGGAGTCCTTCCCTTCTGAGAAGTCCCCCAGCATACTTAGGTGCATAAGGCTTTCTAGTCTCTCCTAAGGACAGGGAGACCTCAGCCTACCCATAATTGTCCTCCTCCTCCTTTTTTTTTAATAAAAAAAAATTATTTTTATTTTTATTTTTAAAATTTCCATCCAAATGAGTTAGCATATAGTGCAACAATGATTTCAGAAGTCGATTTGTTAACGCCCCTTACCCATTTAGCCCATCCCGCCTCCCACACCCCTCCAGTAACCTTCTGTTTGTTCTCCATACTTAAGAGTCTCTTCTGTTTTGTCCCCCTCCCTGTTTTTATATTATTTTTGCCTCCCTTCCCTTATGTTCATCTGTTCTGTGTCTTAAAGTCCTCATATGAGTGAAGTCATATGATATTTGTCTTTCTCTGACTAATTTTGCTTAGCAGAATACCCTCTAGTTCCATCCACGTCATTGCAAATGGCAAGATTTCATTCTTTTTGATTGCCAAGTAATACTCCGTTGTATATATATATACCACATCTTCTTTATCCATTGATCCATCGATGGACATTTGGGCTTTTTCCATACTTTGGCTATTGTTGAAAGTGCTGCTAGAAACATTGGGGTGCATGTGCCCCTGCGAAACAGCATACCTGTATCCCTTGGATAAATTCCCTAGTAGTACAATTGCTGGGTCGTTGGGTAGTTCTATTTTAATTTTTTGAGGAACCTCCATACCGTTTTCCAGAGTGGCTGCACCAGCTTGCATTCCCACCAGCAATGCAAAAGAGGTCCTCTTTCTCTGTGTCCTTGCCAACATCTGTTATTGCCTGAGTTGTTAATGTGAGCCATTCTGACAGGTGTCAGGTGGTATCTCATTGTGGTTTTGATGTGTATTTCCCTGATGACGAGTGATGTTGAGCATTTTTTCATGTGTCGGTTGGCCGTCTGGATGTCTTCTTTGGAGAAGCGTCTCTTCATGTCTTTTGCCCATCTCTTCACTGGATTATTTGTTTTTCAGGGAATTGTCCTTCTTCTTAAAGCAGATCTCAGGGTAGAGGGTGAGGGGAAGGACTGGGGGTGCAGAGCAGGAGAGGGGCTCTCTGCCAGGAAGCAAGGCACACTTTTAGTTCCGAGTGGCCTGGTGGCTGTTCATCGTCCAACTTAATGAACGTTTCAGTCACCCAGAGCTCTAGATCCTCATTGCGGACATCATTTGTTTAGGCTCTGGGGACTCCTTTGCTGATCCAACAGCTACAGCCACATTGCCTCTCATCTGAGAGGTGGCGTGCAGCATTGCCAAGGACGGTGAGCCACAGCCAAAGCACCACTGGACAGCTTGTGTCAGTGCTACCCTTTGCTGCTTATCCTCTAAAGGTTAATCAGCCCTTACTCCCCAACACCCACCTCTTGGACAAGAGCATTTGCTGCCAGACCCCAGGGGATCTTCTTATATCCCCAAAGCCCACAAGACCTTTGTCTTTTCTGTTCCAGAAAGCCATGTCTCTGCTAGCATCCATCGTCAGCAGCAACTGCCAAGAACTGTGAAGAACCTGACATTTTATCCTAGTTGAAAGCCGACAGTCAGCCCGGTTTGCTGGATGCCGGCAGAAGACATGGTAATCTGGGGTCAGAGACAAAGGACTGTCTCTACACGGCGCAGTCAGCAGCATGAATTGCGTGTTTGTGTCAGCGCCTCTTGGCCCATATATCCCATGGGGGCAATGCAGAATGGTCCAGAAAGATGCTGCCCACTCAGTGGGTTTGAGTCATGGCTGTAGAGTCCTGAGTTTAGGAAATCCCAATCTAGGTGCTGGCAGAGAGCATGAGACTCCTGGGTCACGGACAGAGGACTGTAGTACAGCACAGCCAATAGCATGAGTCTCACGTTTGTGTATTTCCTCCTCTTGCCCCATGCGTCTGCGGCTGTAGAACCCTGAGTTGAGGTAATCCAGATTTTTTTTTTTAAGTGGTACAAACAAACCTGCCTAACCTTAGCCTGGAAGGGGACTCTCCTTTTGTTCTACTGGACAGTAAACAACTCTGCCCTCTCCTCTGGAGGGAGAGGATGTCTGTGTTTCTAGGCTGTTTACCAGACACACATCTGTGTGTAGGTAGTCCGGAATGAAAGCAGCCGTTTCCGCATAAGATGTGCAAAAGTGTGAGAGATCCCTGGAGAATTGCCTCCCAATGCATTGTACAAGGGTTAACGTTCTCACTGAGGGCTGTGAATCAAAAAAAAAGTAGAATTTATATTCAATATACCTTGTTTAAGAAGGAAAGTGTGTGGAATATTCTTTCCAAATAGTTAAGTGTCTAACCCTTTGGGAAACTCGACTGTCCAGGATAGTAGTTCTTAGAGAGTCTTACTTGTCTTGAACAGAGAACCCAAATTGTGATTTTTGTGTATTTACCCCAACTTGAGGGTCACAAAGGCAGGTCTGTGGAATTACAGGTGTTGATTTTTCAGGGGGTGATATACTCACGACATTCAACATTTTATTTATTAGAATTGCTTATGACTCTGCCTCAGGAAAGGGCAGGTGCTAATGGCATTATGTAATAGAGTAGTTACAACACTGAGAAGCATTTTTGTAGTCATCAGATTTAGCTGATATTTATTTTGTACTTAAGGTGTTATGTAAACCCCTAAAGAAGAAGACTGTTTTTTTAACCCACCTAACAAATAGTTGAGGTTGGGGTGCCTGGGTGGCTCAGTTGGTTGGAAATCCAACTTCGACTCAGGTCATGATCTCACGGTTCGTGAGTTTGAGCCCCGCATCGGGCTCTGTGTTGACGGCTCAGAGCCTGGAGCCTGCTTCAGATTCTGTGTCTCCCCCCCGTCTCTGCCTCTCGCCTACTCGCCCACTCTCTCTCTCTGTCTCTGTCTCTGTCTCTGTCTCTGTCTCTCTCTCTCAAAAATAAACAAACATTAAATAAACGGTTGAGGTTAAAAACTTCAAAATCATTCATAAGTTAATACATTGAAAATATGTTTCTCAAATGTCTTATTTCCATGAAAGGTGAATAAACTGAGTTTTCTAATAGTGCTTTGATTTCAGTTATACCACTAAATACTTAGAAGAAAAAGGCCAAGGGGTTTTCAAATGTTTATTTAATCCTCATGTGGTCTTAGTCTATAAATGTATACTTAAGTTCATATTTTAAAAAATTATGCTTTCGAGAAAATTTAAAGCAAATTCCTGTTCAGTTTTTCTCTTTTTATTGTAATGACCAGCTTTTACTATTTCATTGTTACTGAGATCTATTTTTACAATAAAAGTTGGTTCTCCCTCTGGAGGTTAAAAAAACAAAATATGCTTTTGAAGTAGGCCAGAAGAGATTAAAGTGGAATGAGCCTTTCACTCTTAGTCATAGTCTTCAATGTGATGTGATTTAATTTATGAACTTCATAAATAATTCTTATGAACTTTAGTTACACTGAAATATTATATAAAGGTATTAATTTGCCAAGGTTAAGTTCTGTTTAAAAGGTGAACATTTATCATTCGCCATCTTAGGATGCTAGGTGCTCAGTACTTTTAAGAGTAATAAAAATAATGAAGGTATTTTTCCCCCCTCCTTCTGGTCTTAGGCACCCCCACCCCCTGACTTTAGTGAAATGACACATTTGGATGACATTTAGCAATGCATAGGATTATTTACAAGCTTTAAAGCAAACTTGATATATGGCAGCTTTGGTTCTATAATACTTAAATTTAGGAAGTAGATATAACTTTACAAAGATGTTTAGTTTTTCAAAGTGATGCACCCTAGGAATCTGTTAAAATTCAAGATGTAATACACCACTTCTCGGAAACCTGCTGGTTGAAGGAAGGAAGGTCACCCAGTGCCCTCTACTGTCTGGTGGTTATAGAATCTTCCCCTCTTTGACTGCTTCAATGTTGACTACTTTCATACTCTTAAAGCTTCTAATAGTTAACTCGTTCTGGATTCCATTCTTTTACAAAAAGGTCAAGAGCATGCCTTCTTCAAATGCTTTTAAAGGCACATGTACTTTTTTTTTTTTTTTTTGGTAAGAAAGTCTTCATTATTTGCATATTCTTTATTTATGAATTCGCCAACCCACTACAATTTATTTGTAACCCTGAAAGCAATACTCAGAGTCGTTTTTTGGTGGAAATAACATGGGCAGAACAGTGAAAAATAGGAGTTCACCAGTGTTCACGCTCCCGGCTGAGGTCAAACAGGGGGACCTTCTTGTTTCAGCTCTCAGGTTGTAAACAAGTGGCTGGTTTATGTTCTGTTTAGTGCCATACTTTTCACATCGTTGTGCTTTTTGTTGGTGAACCCACTCTCCAAAATGGCTACGTGTAGTGCTGAAGTGCAGTCTGGTGTTTCTGAGTGCACGAAGGCTGTGATATGCCCGAAGAAGAAAAATACGTGTATAAGATCAACTTTTTTTTTCCCAGACCCGAGTTACAGTGCCGTTGGCTGTGAGCTGAATGTTGATAATAAATCAACAATATAAAAGAGGCATCTTTAAACATCAACACACATAAAGCAAGGTTATATTTTGGTTGCTTGATGAAAATGTTGTGACCGGACATCCCAGAGACTCATGAGAACCTAACCCTGTATGTCCTTAGGGACAGTGGTTCAATATTCACTGATTCACTTTCTAGACCTTGTCTACTTCAAATAACCGGAATTGGCTGTAGTTCGTTAGAGCTGATAGAGATAACTTAAAGTTAACAATGGAGTATTCTGCGAATATGCATGTTTTGTGCTTGTCCTAATGCTAGGCTCTGAGCTTTTCACCTCAGGACCCTGTGCCAACTGGCTTATAGTGCTTCAGCTTGGAATTTTGCCACGAGGAGGGGGAGCCGGCTTGGAAGGAGAACAGCTGGGCCTTCAGGGAAGCTGGCATGCAGCTTGGCTTGGCTTTCCCTGACCATTCCCTGCTGAATTTCCACCTTTGCTGGTTGTGCTTCTGGAGCCTGGGTCGGAAAAAACAGCTCCAACCTATCCTGTAAGGACCCGGGAATTCTGGTCCAGGAGGGAGGCTGCTGGGCTGCGTCCATTCTTGGCTCTGAATGATGCGCTGGTTACCTGTTAGGGACCTGGGAGCTCCAGGTGAGGGGGTTCCTACACACATTTTGTGTTTGCTTCTTTGCTTTCAAGAATTTATTTATTTATTTATTTATTTATTTATTTATTTATTTATTTATTTTTCAGTTGATGGACATTTATTTAAAAAAATTTTTTTTTTTTAAATATGAAATTTATTGTCAAATTGGTTTCAACACTTAGTGCTTTTAAGAATTTAGTTTGCTTTGGATACGGCTTTTACTTCATGATCCCAAACCAGCTGGGGAAGTACCAGAACAGGTTTTTTTTAGGCAGGGAGGTTTAATGACCTTCCTAAGCCCCAGGCACTGTTATGTTGCTTTTGTCTGTCTGCCTGTCTTCCTTCCTTCCTTCCTTCCTTCCTTCCTTCCTTCCTTCCTTCCTTCCTTCCTTCCTTCTCTCATGCCCCTCACCCCTCGGTGCTATAACATTTCAAACCCCCACCTTACATCATATAAAATGTACCCATATGCTACATAAAACCTGACATATAATTATGAACAGAGCCGAGTTGCTGTTGAAAGGTTATATGTTGTAGGTATTTGATTGAATGTTAATTTTGATTTTTTAAAACATTTTCATATTCTGGAATAATAAGGTTTTTTGTTTTTGTTTTTGTTTTTTTTAAGGTCTCAAACACTTTCACGGGCTGTGGAAAAGCTCATAGACCCTAGGTACCGTGACTGCGCAGGACTGATATGGCAGGGTGTCCGTAGGAAAGGCTTCAGATTTTCCTCATTTCCTCAGCCCTTCAGCTGCACATTACTTCTCCTGACATCGTTGGGGGGCTCTGATGTGCCTCAGGCCACACGTATTGCTGGGTCTACAAAAATAAGCCATGGAACCTTCTTTCCCTCAAGGGGCTTGTACGCTAACCTGCTTTAACAGTTGTCTTCCCTGCGGCATGACCCAGTGCTGTGGGTGAGCAGAGGGGCTGTTGGCTCAGCCTGGGGCAGAGGCGGAGCTGGCAGCAGAGATGTCCCGGAGCAGGTGGTCTGGACTGAGTTTTTTTTTTTTTTTTTTTTTTTTTTTAATTTTTTTTAATGTTTATTTATTTTTGAGACAGAGAGAGACAGAGCATGAATGGGGGAGGGTCAGAGAGAGAGGGAGACACAGAATCTGAAGCAGGCTCCAGGCTCTGAGCTGTCAGCACAGAGCCTGACATGGGGCTCGAACTCACAGACTGTGAGATCATGACCTGAGCCAAAGGCAGCCGCTTAACCGACTGAGCCACCCAGGCGCCCCTGGACTGAGTTTTGAAGGATGCTTGCTTGCACGGTGAGGCAGAGAGGCGAGGGGCAGAGGGAGTTTGGGGGGAAAGCCGGGGGGGTGGGTGGAAAGGTATGGCAGAGGCTTAGAAATAGCGTGGTATGTGTGGGAAACTATGGGCTGTCAATGATGCTGGAGTGATACATGGAAGGTGGACTGTGGTGGTGACAGGTAACATCAGAGACGAGGGAAGGGCTGGGTACCCAGGGCCTTTGTGCCATCTTGGACAAGGTTAGACTCGTCCTGGGCGTGTGTGACCTACTTCTGGTGCCTGGGCTGCGTGTGCTTCAGATTTATTTGGTAACCCTTAATGCATTATTGGTTGCCTGAGTCTCTAGCCTTGTCTATCCTTTACAGTATTGATAAGTCCTGGGTTGTTTGCTTTTGTCCAGTTATCTCTTCTTAAACGGAAATGGCTTCATTTTAAAAATACCTTTTTCTTGGTGCATACCACATGAAAGTAAGCATACAGGGAAACAGCTAAACTTAAAAACACATAATTGTTATTAAAACATCCAGCAATATTAAGAATATATAAAACAGGTAGCAGTCTCTGGTATGTCTGCAATTCAGAGATAGCCACTGTCAGCATTTTGGTAAAGCCACTGTCAGCATCTGGACGTCTTGCCGTGCTTATGGAGATACTACGTACCTGCCGTTTTCTCGCTTGTGTTTATTTTTATTCACTAATATGCCATAGGCAGCTTTCAAAGTTAGTGTCCCTGGAACCATATTGCCCTTAGTGGCTGCAGGGGATTTTATCTTACGGCAACTGTGTGACACAATTTACTTAACCAGTTCTTCACCAGTGGGCCTCTAGATGGATTCTAATTTTTGTTAACTGTTGGAAGCACTCTAGTGAAAAACAGCTTCATTGAATGTACATCTACATGTACTTATCTTTTCTTAAAATATTTTTCTTGTGAGAAATTTTAAACATAAAAAAATAGGATAGTATGACGAGGCCCTGTGTATACCCAGCTTGAGCAGTTGACAATGTTCTAGTTCTATCATTCGTTTTTTTTCCCCCCAAAATTAAGTTTACTTATTTTAAGAGAGAGAGAGACAGAGACAGCACAAGCTGGAGAGGGGCAGAGAGAAGGAGAGAGACGGAATCCCAAGCAGTCTCCTTGTCATCAGCACAGAGCCTGATGTGGGGCTCAAACTCACAGATTGTGAGCTCATGACCTGAGCCAAGATCACGAGTTGGATGCTTAACCGACTGCACCACCCAGGTGCCCCTACCATTCTTCCTCCTCCTCCTCTTCTCCTTCTTCTCCTTCTTCTCCTTCTTCTCCTTCTTCTCCTTCTTCTTCTTCTCCTCCTCCCCCTCCCCCCCCCCCCCAAATCTACACTCTCATACTTACTTTTCCTCTGTCAGGGTATTTTTTTTTTTTTAATTTTTTTTTTCAACATTTTTTATTTATTTTTGGGACAGAGAGAGACAGAGCATGAACAGGGGAGGGGCAGAGAGAGAGGGAGACACAGAATCGGAAACAGGCTCCAGGCTCCGAGCCATCAGCCCAGAGCCTGACGCGGGGCTCGAACTCACGGACCGCGAGATCGTGACCTGGCTGAAGTCGGACGCTTAACCGACTGCGCCACCCAGGCGCCCCTCTGTCAGGGTATTTGAAAGCAAATCATTCATACCATTTTGCCTATGTATACCTTACACTTTTTTTTTTTAATTTTAATGTTTATTTATTTTTGAGAGAGAGAGACAGAATGCAAGTGGGTTAGGGGCAGAGAGAGAGGGAGACACAGAATCAGAAGCAGGCTCCAGGCCCTGAGCTGTCAGCACAGAGCCCGACGCGGGGCTCGAACTCACGAGCCGTGAGATCGTGACCTGAGCCGAAGTCGGATGCTCAACCGACTGAGCCACCTAGGCGCCTTACTCTTTTAAGATGAAGATACCATATACCTTACTCTTTTAAGATGAAGACTCAGAGGGGGCGCCTGGGTGGCTCAGTCGATTAAGTGTCCAATTTCGGCTCGGGTCATGATCTCACAGTTTGTGAGTTTGAGCCCTGCGTCGGGCTCTGTGCTGACAGCTCAGAGCCTGGAGCCTACTTCAGATTCTGTATCTCCCTCTGTCCCTCTGCCCCTCCCCTGCTCATGCTCCGTCTCTAAAAATAAACAAACATTAAAAATAAACATTAAAAAAAAATTTAAGATAAGGACTCAAACGTAATATCAAGTAAACAGAACTGACATTAATTCCTAATAAGATCTAATATTATGCAAATCACAACCCATCTAAATGTTGCTTTGGTTGATATCTGTTTAAGTCGCTTTTAATTTATAATTTTCTACCCCTTCTTTATTTATCATGTTATTTGTTGAAGAAACCAAGTCATTTATTGAGTAGAATGTTCCAGTCTGAACTTGACTGATAGCCTCCTTCTGGTGTCATTTGACGTGTTCTTCTACCTGTCGTGATAGCCCATAAATGGGAAGTCAGATCTGGAAACTAGCATCATTCATGAGGGTTGATTGTTAGTAAGTTCAGGTACCATCAACCCCCGATGTATCTGTTCTAAAGTTTCCCATCAATCTTGTGCCTCGTCATTTTGGCATCCCTTTATGATCTTTCCTTACATTTATTATTTCATAGGATTTTCAAGATGATGATCTTTAGCAACTACTAATTTTGGGATAATTGTAGATTCACATGCAGCTGTTGGAGATGATACAGAGAGCCCCTTTATGCCCTTCATGCAGTTTCTCCCAGTGGTAATACCTTGCTTGAGTATATAGTCCAGCATCACAACCAGGGAATTGATACATTCCATGGATGGTATACAGATTTCACTAGTTTTACGTGCACATGTATTTAGTTCTATGCAATTTTATCATACATGTTGATAAATGTGGATAACACCGCAGTCAAGAATCAGAGCATTTTTATCATAAGGCTCTCTTATGCTACCCTCTTATAGCTACACCTGCTCCCTTCAGGTTGATCAGCTTTTCACATTATTGACTTTGTAAAGATAACCAAGTACCTTTACCCATGTTTCTACCAAGATATTGGTCTTTTCTGACCAATTTCTGTTGTTATACCTATCAGCCTTTTTCTGGATGGTTGCTGATTTTTATTCAGTTAGGAAGGGCTTTCTTACCTTAAGATTATAAAAATATGTGCCCATTCTTCTTGTGCCTGTCTATGATTTTACAGTTAAATGTAAATATTTGTTCCTTATATGATTTATTTTTGTATAAGGAATGAGGTAAGAATGTAACCTTACTTTTCTCCAAATGTCTGACCATTCTCCTAATGCCATTAGTTAAATAAACTATCTTTTCCCCAGTAGTGTAAAATACCACTTTTATCTTGTACCAAATTCTCTGACCTAGAGTCTGTTTCTGAGTTTTCTGTTGTGTGCCACTGATTTGCCAGGTTTTCCTGCTTCATTATCACAGCTTAAATGGCTCAAGTTAATTAAATTACTTAAGTTGTCCTTTAAAATTTTTACTCTTGACTTTTGTAAGAATATGAATCATACCAGCTTATTCATGTATTACTGTTATATGCCTGTTGCTTCATAATGTGTTTCAATAATTGGTGCTTTTTTCATTTTTTTTTTTTTTTTTAAATTTTTTTTTTTTCAACGTTTTTTATTTATTTTTGGGACAGAGAGAGACATAGCATGAATGGGGGAGGGGCAGAGAGAGAGGGAGACACAGAATCGGAAACAGGCTCCAGGCTCTGAGCCATCAGCCCAGAGCCTGACGCGGGGCTCGAACTCACGGACCGCGAGATCGTGACCTGGCTGAAGTCGGACGCCCAACCGACTGCGCCACCCAGGCGCCCCTTTTTTTTTTTTTTTTTTTTTTTTGCTTTTTTCATTTTTTATGACTTTGATGACCAAGCTCACAAATTTATTCTTTCCGATAGATTTTAGAAATATCTGTGACACGTTCCTAGAGCACCTTTTATACTTTGATTGAGATTTTATTCAGTCTATAGAATAATTTAGGGGAGAATTGATTCTTTTACAGCTTTGAGCCTTCATAGTTAAGAACATGGTCATTTCATTTATTCAGATCTTTTGTCTGTCCTTGAGTATTTTTTATTAATTTATTCCCAAGTGTACTGCTTTGGTTTCTCTGTCCCTTCAGTGGAATGTCTTTTAAATTTGACGAGATTCATTTTTTTTTTTTAAGTAGGTTGAACCTCTGGGAAAATGTCACGTTTTATAATCTGTAATATGAGCTTTCTAAACTGGCTCTTCACTATGTCTGCATTCCTAAACCAACAAGCTGTAATTCCCGCAGTCCTTAAAACAAATCCGGAAATGGCTGGTTTCTGACGGTAGCTGTTATTCTTTAGTTACTGATACAAATAACAACAAATTTCCCATGAAGATGGCAATGCATTGTGGACCAAATTAGATATGAATGCAGACTTGCAATTTCAGCTATTTAAGTATGACATTTGGGAAGCTTTGTATTAAGGGAAAGAAACAAACCTGTAATTATAAAGCAGTTTCATAAGGCATGCATGTGCCAGCCTGCCCAGCCTCCTTAGACCATTTACACGATTCATTTATGGCACCTGGGAATCTAGGATCTGCTGCTGCTGTCTAAATGAGCTGCCTTTATGTCCAACCCTATTTTATCCCAAGTTGACTATTGCTAAAAGCAGCTACCACTATTCATTGAGATTCTACTGTGTGGGATCCAACTTTGTATTATAGCAAAGAGGTAGAGGTGGTTTTTAGTTAGTTCTATCTGTCTCTAAACTCTTCGGGCACGTGGACTACTCTATAGGGCTTCCTGGCATGTGTGGCTTGCATGTGTGTGGGTGTCGTTTGGAGGGCTTCTGTGTTGTGGGAGCTTGATGACAGGAGGAAGAAGTAGTCTTTTAACAAACCTGCTAACGCTGCTTCTAAAATACAGAAATTTTAGATGTATTTTACTCAGTTGATTGAGCATCCACCTTCGGCTCAGGTCTTGATCTCACGGTTCATGGGTTCAGGCCCCGCATCAGGCTCTGTGCTGACAGCTCAGAGCCTGGAGCCTGCTTCGAATTCTTTGTTTCCCTCTCTCCCTGCCCCTCCCCCACTCACTCTCTGTCTCTCTCTCTCTGTCTCTCTCAAAAATAAACAAACATAAAAAAAATAAAATACAGGGCTCTTTTATAATACCCCTTTTTTTAAAGGAGTTTGCTTTATTAAGTACTTCAGTATATTTTAAATTGTAATTTTGTGGATGTCTGCTGAAGTGCTATTACTTGGTAGATTCTTGGATCAGAATTTGTGGGGGGGGGGCATTGTAATCCAGTTTAAGAAGAAATAATGTCATAGCTAATATTGGAATTATCAAAAGATTTGTTAATTTTTTTATGTTTATTTTTCAGAAAGAGAGCGAGCTTGAGTGGGGGAGGGGCAGAGAGAGAGGGAGACACAGAATCCGAAGCAGGCTGCAGGCTCTGAGCTGTCAGCACAGAGCCTGACACGGGGCTCGAACTCACGAACCGTGAGAGCATGACCCGAGCTGAAGTGGGACGTTTTAACTGACTGAGCCACCCAGTTGCCCCAAAGATTTGTTAATTTAAGGCCATTAACCACTATGCAAGACTATAAGATGAATCCTTAACTTTATTTTAGGGGGAGAAAATAATTTTCAGTTCATTAAGGACCATTCATTTAAATATAAACAATATTAGTTATAAATTATGTATTAAAGCAGCTTGAACCTTTACTTTTCATATATAATGGTCTATATATTCCCTCAACCTTAGTAAAATATTGTATCAGCATCTTATGATGCAGAAAGACTTTCTAGGCCAAATTAGTGTAGCTTGTGGTGTATATTATGAAGGAGTCCAAACACATTAAAAGGTGTAAAGAATAATGTACGACCCATATACCTAACACCTTGCCTAAGGTATAAACTTCTACCAATATAAGTGGTCTGTGTACTTCTTTCGTATTGCATACTCCTTCCTTTGGCTCAGAAATAACAATTATCTCTTTTTGAAACGTAATACAAGCTATGTTTTTTTAAATTTTTTTATTTAAATAATTTTTTTTCAATATATGAAATTTATTGTCAAATTGGTTTCCATACAACACCCAGTGCTCATCCCAAGAGGTGCCCTCCTCAATACCCATCACCCACCCTCCCCTCCCTCCCACCCCCCATCAACCCTCAGTTTGTTCTCAGTTTTTAAGAGTCTCTTATGCTTTGGCTGTCTCCCACTCTAACCTCTTTTTTCTTTTTTTTCTTCCCCTCCCCCATGGGTTTCTGTTAAGTTTCTCAGGATCCACATAAGAGTGAAAACATACGGTATCTGTCTTTCTCTGTATGACTTATTTCACTTAGCATAACACTCTCCAGTTCCATCCATGTTGCTACAAAGGGCCATATTTCATTCTTTCCCATTGCCATGTAGTACTCCATTGTGTATATAAACCACAGTTTCTTTATCCATTCATCAGTTGATGGACATTTAGACTCTTTCCATAATTTGGCTATTGTTGAGAGTGCTGCTGTAAACACTGGGGTACAAGTGCCCCTATGCATCAGTACTCCTGTATCCCTTAGGTAAATTCCTAGCAGTGCTACTGCTGGGTCATAGGGTAGGTCTATTTTTAATTTTTTGAGGAAACAAGCTATGTTTTTGAACTTTGCCTAAATGGTAATGTGCTCTGACTCTTCAGCAACTTGCTTTCTTTTTGTTTGCCATAATATATATTTTTAAAAGTTTACTTATTTATTTTGAGAGAGAGAGCACAAGGGGGGGTCGGATGGGGAGAGAAGGAGAAAGAATCCTAAGCAGGCTCTGCGCTGTCAGCACAGAGCCCTATACGGGGCTTGAACCCACGAACCGTGAGATCATGACCTGAGCTGGAGTTGGACACTTAACCGACTGAGCCACCCAGCTGCCCCTCGTTTGCCATAATATTTTTGAGATTCATTTATGTTGGTGTGTATAGTCCATTTATTTTTAGTGCCTATACTGTTTCAGCGAATGCCATGGTTTGCTTACCTCTTCTGTTGATGGACATTTTGTTTCCAGTTTTTAGAATTAATAAACAATGTTCTTTTGCACATATTTGGAAGGTTCCCTCAGGTACCTATGAATGAAATTGCTGGATTGAAAGGAGCATATATCTTCAGTTTTACTGAATATTGCCAGATTGTCTCCAAAAGTATACCTGTTTGGGATGCCCACCTTCCCTGATTAAATTCTCATTGCTCTACACCCTTGCCGACACTAGATATTATCAGATTTTTTAGTCTGTTAGTTCAGTAAGTGATCTCATTATTTTGAATTTCTCTGATTACTAGGGAGGTTAGATGTCTAATGTGTAGTATTACAGGTATTTTTTCCCAAATATAATTGTATATTACGGCTGCAAATTGTACGCAGAGTTGAAAGCATGAAGTACTTATTACTGGATAGAAATAGACCATAATTCTCTCATTAGATCATAAGCAACTTTGCAGATTTTTGAGGAGGGAATAATTTGGTGTGATTTTCTGATAGTGTATTAGAGCATGGACTTTGGAAGAAGTAAACAAGGGAGCCACGATTCAGGCATCAGTTTGGAATTAAACGTGGCTCCATTATTTACCTGCTTTACGGCCTTGGGCAATTTGTGCAGTCTCTCCAAGTCTGTTTCGTCATCTTTAAAATCAGTGTAATACCTCATGGTTTGAGGATAGAGTTAGGGGAGATGACATTAACAGCTGGCACATAGCACGAGCATGTAGTTTTAGAATGAGGCAAGCGTGCTTAAACAATAGTGTGAAAGAGGGAAAATACCACAGCAGAAAATGAAATCAGCACTGAAATCTGGCAGCAGTTGTGAGATTAAACTGTGATGTATTGTTAGCTGACTCAGTCTCAGGACCAAGCGAGGGGACGTCTGGCACAGCAAATCCCATTCAGTCATGTCTATGCCATGCATCCATTTGGAAACCCCACTTCTTCCCATACACGCACCCACACACCTGTGTCACTTGTGTTCGTCTGGGCCCTGTTCGTTTTGTGCCAATCAGGACATCAGTGACTGTGACAGAGCTGTCCAGGGTCACAGTGGATAGACGGGGGTAACCTTGGGACCCTTTTGGGTGCCTGGGATCTGGCCTGGGTTTGGGGACTCCGTCAGTAACCATGCAGCGTGGGAACGATGGCCGGGCGCCCTGGAGCTGATGGTGGAAATGCACGCTTGTTGGGTAATTGTGAATGGATGTTATTCAGACTGTTCTCATGTCCCTCGCCACAGGAATTTCTCCGCATGGCTTCCAGAGAAGTGACCATTACAGTACGCCTCATTCGTTCTTTTGAGCATCGCAATTTCAAACCTATAGTGTATCATGGAGTTAATTTGGACCAAACTACAAAGGAATTTATAGTATTTCTAAAGCAAGGTATGAGATGTCTTAATCATTTCATTTTATCAATATTTTGAGAAAAATAGTTGACTACTATATTGATGGTAATCTTTTAAAACTACTTTGAAAGATATTAATTTAGGTTCTCAGCCAGGTGCTAGGCCAGCTCCTGGTCTGGGCTTTGGCATCAGCCAGAATATCTTCCCAAGGCTCTTTGGGCATTGCGTGTGCCCTCCTCGGGAATCATTACCCTCATGTTTGGCTTCTTCCTCCCCCTCCCACCTTTTTTTTTTTTCTTTTTTTAAAGTGTATTTATTTAAATTGAGAGAGGGAGAGAGAGCCTCTGCAGGGAAGGGGCAGAGACAGAGGGAGACAGAAAGAGAGAGAATCCCAAGCAGGCTGTGTATGTACTGTTAGCGCAGAGCCTGACGTGGGGCTCGAACTCACAAACCATGAAATCATGACCTGAGCTGAAACCAGAAGTCGGATGCTTAACCGAGCAAGCCACCCAGGTGCCACTTCCTCCCCCCTGTTTTTTTAATTAAAAAAACTTAAGATCTCGGTTTGCTTGTGGTGGGCTTATGGATTTGGAGATTGATTAACAAGGGAATGCGGTGTAGCTCATGGCGTTACCTGGCTGAGCACACAGAGGGCCTCATGGGGAGCATGCTCGGAAGGTGGCAGGCCTCCGTCTTTATAGCCGGAAAATCATGAGTGCTGTGGGTCAGTGTGATCACAGAAATGACAGCCAGACCAACTGGTGTTTGTTTTTCATTTTGAGCTTGACGTTCGATAGGCATGAAGTCAGTGAAGGCTTTTTGTAGGACCTCGATGGGTTTCTAACCCCTGTTTTTAATTATTGAAGTGTTCCAATCAACTTTGATAAAACATCTAGAATAAGCTTTTATTATTTTAATCGAAATGTAATTTATATATGATGTAATGGACAGATTACATACAGTTCCCTGAGTTTTGACAAATGTATCACTTTATATCCAACTTAATTTTTTTTTTTTTACTTTGACATAATTTCAGACACAGAGAAGTTTCAAAAATAGGACAGAGAATTCCTAGATGCTCTCACAGAGGTTCCTGAAATGTTAGCGGTTTGTTACATTTTTTTTTAACCTTAGCCTCCCCTCCTCCCCACCTTTGTCTCCTTTTCTCCCTTTTCTCTTACTGAACTTACCCCTTCATTTTTTTCTTTCTGAACCATTTAGAAGTATATTGCTGACATGATTCTCCTTTATCTCTAAATATTTAAGTGTATATTTCCTAAAAGCAAGAAATTCTCGTACATAATTACAGTACAATGATCAAAATCAGGAACCTAACACTGAAATATAGCAAAAGAAAATTCAAGGGCACATGCTACATTCAATTCCTTTAATCTGACTTTTTTTTTTTTTTTAATGTTTATTTTTCTTTTTGAGAGAGAGAGAGACAGAGTGTGAGCAGGGAAGGAGCAGAGAGAGAGGGAGACCCAGACAGAATGTGAAGCAGGCTCCAGGCTCCGAGCTATCAGCACAGAGCCCGACGTGGGGCTTGAACTCACGAGCCATGAGATCATGACCTGAGCCGAAGTTGGACGCTTAGCCGACCGAGCCCCCCAGGCTCCCCTGACATTGTGATTCCTTTAGTCTGCAGTCTTCATCACGTTGGCAGCTTTTTTTTTTTAATTTTTTTTTAATGTTTATTTATTTTTTAGAGAAAGTGTATGAGCGGGGGAGGGGCACAGAGACAGGGAGGCACAGAATCCAAAGCAGGCTCCAGGCTCCGAGCTGTCAGCACAGAGCCCGACGCGGGGCTTGAACTCACAAACTGTGAGATCATGACCTGAGCCAAAGTCAGATGCTTAACCGACTGAGCCACCCAGGCGTCCCACGTTGGCAGCTTTGAATAGCACGGGCCAGTTGTTTTATAGAGTGCATCTGGGTTGGATTTTTCTGGTGTCTTCTCACAGTTGGGTTTAGGTTATATGTTTGGCAGAGCAGTCCCGGACGTGATACAGGCTTCTCTGTGCATCACACCAGGAGGCTCCACTGTCCATCAACACCAGTACTGGCAATGGTAACTCTGATCAGTTGGTTGGAGTGGAGTCTGTCAGTTTTCTCCACTGCAAATTTTAATTGTAATCAAAAAGTAGTTTGTAGGGATATATTCTGAGGCCATGTGAGTATCCTGTTACTTCTCAAACTTTGATCCACCAGTTTAGCATTCTTTGATGATTCTTGCCGGGATCAGTGATTATGATGATAATTGGCAAATGGTGATTTTTCCTATTCTGTCCTTCCTCTTACATATGGTAGTTGTTTTTCTCCACTAAGGAACAGCCCGCACCTCCGCCATCCCATTTATTTATTTAATCATTAATCATATCACTGTGAACTCGCAGATTCTTACTTTAGTCAGAGGATTATAATTCTTTACTCTCATTATTTATTTTGTTGGTTTTTTAAAATTTTTTAAAATTTATTTTTTATTTTTATTTTTTTTAACGCTTATTCATTATTGAGAGAGAGACAGAGCATGAGCAGGGGAGGGACAGAGACAGGGGGAGATACAGAATTTGAAGCAGGCTCCAGGCTCCGAGCTGTCGGCACAGAGCCCGACACGGGGCTCGAACTCACAAACCGTGAGACCATGACTTGAGCCGAAGTCGGATGCCCAACCAACTGAGCCACCCAGGCGCCCCTCATTATTTATTTTGATGCTCCAGGTATCCCCATTTTGGCTGGTGACAGCCCCTTCCATCGGGCCCCAGGCCCTTCTAACACGTCCCCATCATTCTCTGAGCACTTCTTTACTTTTTTGGTACAAGGTGTTCCAGACTTGTCCTGTTCTTTCCCTGCTTCAGCCCTGGAAGCAGCTATCTCTCTGAGGAGCTCTGATTCCGTTACTGGAGAATGATATTGCAAAACCAGTATCTTGGTTTATATGTATGCAGTGGAAATGTATATAGCTAAGTTTCTAAAATGTGGTAAATTCCTTTTTTTTCCCCCACCATCATCAGTATTTTATTTATCCCTCACTGCTCTGAACACACGTGTTGTCTCACACAGATGAGGACACCAGTCAGGACTGCAGTGCAGGTTGATTCATTTTTCCATACCCTCCCCCCTCCCCCCTCCCCCCTCCCCCCGCAGCCTGGGATGGACTCCCAGCTGGCCCTGTCCCGGAACATGCCAGATGTGGTCAGACTCTGGGCAAGGCCAGGCATCTGGCAGACCAGCCTCTTCGGGAGCAGCGGTCTCCACTCGGGGCCTTCTTCCATCAGTCTGGGTCTGAGCCTAGAGCACATGCTCCAAATCCAAAATGTGGTGAATTCTTGACATTGTACTTCCTGATTGTCTTTGTAAATCTTCTCAACTCTTCTCCCTCACATTTCCTCCGACCTCTAATTTTGGTAGTTTTACTACTCAGTATTACCTGTATAGGTCAAGGTGGGCGACATATACAGAAGACAGACCAGTCAGTTGGCTTCGTAGTGACTGTGAAAGATTTCATGAGAACATAATTGTTTGTGAAAGTAACTACAGGCTGACGTATAGAGTATGTGTTGTTGTTGTTGCTGTGTTCTTAATTCTTAGGGGGGAGTTGAGAGTTGGCACTAAGATATTGCCAATTGCAGAGTGTCCTGCTTTTGGAAAAGATAACACCAAAAAGCATATTTGGGTTTTGAAGTAAAAACAAACCCCTACATTGCTTACTTTAAAACCTGTCTGTGTGTTATGGCTGACAGCGTTTCTTAGTGTTGACCTTGTAAGCGCTCTGATGTTCTTGGTATGGTGTAGGATAGGTTCTTCCTGAAGTCCTGGAGAATGAGGTGTGATCTTCAGGCTGCTGCAGTGGCAGGAAGAGACATAGTCCCCCCGGGGTCACTGTACTCTTCTCCTTCTAGGTACCCTAGGACGCCTTCTCCGTTAGAGCAGCAGTACCGATCACAGCTCGGTGCTCGGCCGCGCCTTCCCACATCTTTTACCCGTGTTAGTAACAACATGTCTGCTGCTTGTTTTAGTTGTGCGGGTGGGACACTAGAAGGTGAACTTTTGGGGTGTGGGCTCTGTGCCCAAGCCTATCCGATTGGAAGCACTGTGGAACCTCTCTGAAAGGTTGGTGGGCCACCTGTCTACCTTTTACAGTTTTGTATGTGACGAAGACCAAAGAGTTTATTTCTGGGGAATTTTTCAAGTAATAATGATAACCAACTTTGTATGTGGTCCTGTGCTCGGAGCTTAAACTAGGTGATCTCATTTCATCCTCACAGAATCCTTCTAAAGTGGGATCGGTTATGTCCTCATCTTACAGGTGAACCAGCTGAGGGACAGAGAGGTTAACACACTTGCCTGCGGTGACGTGGCTAATAAAAGCCAAAGCTGCAATTCGACACAGGCAGTTTAACTGTACAACGCGTGCTCTTAAACACCGCGCTAAGTTGCCTCCTTTCTGTTCTCCTGCCTCACTTGCTGAGGTGGGATCTCTGAGCTAAATGGACCCACTGTCAGTGAGTCTTTGCGTGGAGTTCACCTTGCTCTAGCGTTTTGAACACGGACAGCGAGCAGAGAGGTTTGCCACCATGGCACAGTGAATTTTGCACACAGCCAAAAGTGGTCATTGTGATGAATGATCTCTTGGGGTTATTTAAAACATTTTTTTAAATGTTTATTCAATTTTTAGAGAGAGAGAGTAAGAGTCGGGGAGGGGCAAAGAGAGAGGGAGACACAGAATCCGAAGCAGGCTCCAGGCTCTGAGCCATCAGCACAGAGCCTGATGCGGGGCTCGAACTCACTAGCCATGAGATCATGACCTGAGCCGAAGTCGGATGCTTAACCGACTGAGCCACCCAGGCATGCCGTGATCTTTTGGGGTTATTTTAGATGACTTCTTGCCTTTCTAACTGTTCTTCACTTTTTTGTCATCCTTCATCTAGTCTCCTGCTTTGTCTGTCTGTACTTCTCCCTCAGCCAAGGAACTTTGGTTAAATTGGATTCATTCTTCATTGACAATCACTGTTCCACAACATCATGCTATTAAAACCTAAAGTTATATAAATGCAGTAAATATAAGCTCATTTATTTATAAATAAGTATATAAATACAGATTATATTTATGTATGAGTATATAAATAAAATAAAATAAACCTGTTATTAACATATGGGGGATGGATGTTATTCAGATATTCTGATCACAGAGGTACTGTATATACTACCTTATATAGATGACTTTCTAGATTCAGAATAGTGTCCAAACCAGCTATCTAGCTAATATAAGACCTTTTCATTAATCTTTGATTTGGAAGCATTTAAATATTTTGTAACACGTGAGACCTTCTAAATGTAAAATCATTTCACCCACAAAACAGAAAAAAGCTGTGGAGGGTTTGTCCAGACTTGGAGTTCAGAACTCCTTCATCCCTCATATATCATCTCTGTATGTATGTGTGTTTTGAGTACTTTCTTACTTTATGGCACTATAAGATGCTTCAGGCTCATTGTGTAGATTTCCTGTCCCTGTCCCAGAATCAGCCATTTCTCAAAGGATCCCTGGTTCCTGAACGCAGATCTGGGTGTGGTCATTACTCTTGGGGTATTCTTTAAAGCTCTCTCAGCTGAGGGGGACCTGGGTGGCTCAGTGGGTTGAACGTCCGACTTTCGGCTCAGGTCATGATCTCATGGTTTGTGAATTCAAGCCCCATGTCGGGCTCTGTGCTGACAGCTTAGAGCCTGGAGCCTGCCTCGGATTCTGTGTCTCCCTGTCTCTCTGCTTCTCCCTCACTCACGGTCTGTCTCTCCCAAAAATATATAAATATTAAAAACAAACAAAAATAAAGCTCTCTCAGCTGAAAGGGCAACCTGTGCGCATACACACATCCCCAAGTGTTTTCATGTCACCATCTGTATCTGTGTGGTAAACATGAGTCCTTCCTGATGTTTTCCAGTCCATCCTAACATGTCTCCTTCTAGCTTCCTCCCCTGGTGGATTTGTGTTTCCACTCCAAGAATGAGAACTCTGGCTCCCATCCTCTGCCATCCACTTACTTAATTCTTTAATTCCAGTTTACATGTCTAGCAGTATCAGAGTTTTTCATCTATACCCTCTGGGAAGCAACTTGATATTAACTAGAGCACAGTGCTTTTGTGCAGCTCCTTTTGCCTTAGTCTTACAAGAATCTCTTCACTGCCACGGTTAATTAGATCAGCAGCCTTTCTTTCACTGCCTTCAGGAAGGTTGCTTCATACATTTGCAATGCAGCTGGATTCTTTGGTCACTATCTGCAATCTTTCCTGGGATCTTCTGCCCTCCTAAATGGTGGTTTCTCACTTTGCACACATTCAAGCTCACTCTTTGTGCTCTAAAGTTCTGTGGGCTTCAACAGATGACTAATGTTGTGCAGCCACCGTGACACTGTTTACAGAATAGTTTCACCACCATAAAAATCCCCCATGGTTTGCCTGCTCATCCTCCCCCACAAGCCACAGGCAACCACTGATCCCTTTAATGCCTCTAGTTTTGCTTTTTCCAGGATATCATGTACTTAGACTTACACAATATATAGTCTTGGCGGACTGGTTTCTTTCATTTAGAAGCATGTATCTCAGGTTCCATTGTGTCTTTTCTTGGCACACCATGTCTTCTTAATTCCTTTTGATCTGGAGCAGCCCCCCTGCCTTTTATCTGTCACTATATTGATTTTTTTTTAATCTCGATTTATTTGATTGTTTTCTCATGATCAGATTCAGGTTAAACATTTTTGGCAGGATTACCACCTAGGTTGCAGGTGGACAAGATACGACAAGCTAAGTCTGACCTGCCACCTGCTGCCCAACCTGCTTCTGTAAACAAAGTTTATTGGAACACAGCCATGGCTGTGACGGAGACCATGTGGCTCACAAAAGCTAAAATGTTGACAAGCTGGCCTTTACATAAATAGTTTGCTGACCTCCGATGGAGGTGACTCATTCTTGTTTGCATCATATCTGAAAGCGCTTGATGCTGCTTTGTCCTGTTACTGGTCATACAGATTTCAGCCATTTGGTTAAGGCACTGGCTGCTGGATTTCTCTGTTGTAAAAGTATCTTTCTAATTAATAAGTAGCGTATGGAGTGATAAACATTGAGACCATATACATATCTTGTTTCCAGCAGTTTTGGTATTTCCCAGTGATCCTTATCTGAATCGCTGATATTGCTAGAAATCAGGATTTTTCTTCTTACTGTGTGATTCTTTCTACATTTATTATTTCACATGCTGCTGTAAAGAAGCAGTCCCCTGGTCCCCCCCCCCCTTTTTTTTTAGAAAGGAACAGGGTAATTTTATAGTAGCGTAGTCACAGCACATTATCACCTTGTCACAAAGAGACTCGTCCTTCAACGCTATGTTGAGGTGATGCTTTCTAGTTTGTACTAAAAAATATACTGTAGATCCTTTAGTGTAATTTTTTTTAATGTTTATTCATTTTTTGAGAGAGAGAGAGACAGAGCACGTGCAGGGGAGGGGCAGAGAGAGAGGGAGACACAGAATCTGAAGCAGGCTTCCGGCTCTGAGCTGTCAGCACAGAGCCCCACATGGAGCTCGAATCCACGAACTGCGAGATCATGACCTGAGCTGAAGTCAGATCTTAACTGACTGAGCCACCCAGGTGCCCCTAGATTCTTTAGTTTAAATTCTGAACTCTATAAACTTAAAACACAAAATAACACTCTGTTTTCTGTGGCTGTGACTTATAGAATGAGAGTATAACAACATAGGGGATATGATAAGTTAGGGGCAGTTAGTGCTTACTTCTAGGAAAGGAGAGATAAGGGGACTAGGGAAAGACAGGTTTCAGCTGTATCTATATTGTCTTATTTCATAAAAAGTAGAAAAGGATCTGAAGCAGTCATGACAGTATGTTCAATTTGGTTGGTGGGTTAAAGGAATTTTCTATTCTCCACACTTTTTATGTTTAGAGTATTTCATAATTAAAATGAATAGCATCTCGATAGAGCTGAACCTTGGAATCTTACTATTATATAGATAGGACCCCTTGTTAAGTTATAATATTGGACATTATTCTGATTAATGGTGGGTGTTTGGTGTTCTTGCTTATACTGATTAGTCATTGAATTGGTCACTTTTTTCCCTTAGGTGTTTGTGCTTTCCCAAAAGTCTAAAAATAAGTTACAAACTGTACTCCTTCTATTTTTATAGCCTTTACTATGAGGTAAAGAATTATTTTATTGCCTGTTGATATTTTAATAATTTTTGAGACTTTATTGATTTTTATATTGAAATGTATGTTTTAACACTTCAGACTTCTTTGGGGGGCATCCTAACTGCCAGCAGTATATTTATTAAGTTGCCTTATTTTGCTTATCAATTTTTCTATGGATGCCTTTCATGGAGACCTAAGTGAATGAGGAAAGTTAGTGGTTACCTTCTCATCAACTTTCCAATAATGAAATATTAAATTAATTTTTGCAGAATTCATTCTGTAATCCCAGATTCTCCTGTAAAAGTTCGTTAGGTCTCAAAGTTAAGTTCAAAGGTGAGGAAAGATAAAGTAAAAGAAAAACTCTGTGTAAAGTTGGACATCCTCTTCAAAATGTAATAGGCCCCAGACTTTTCCTTTCAGCTAAGGTGAGGAACAGGAACTGAACTCACTCTTGCCTGGAACAACTAAAAAAAAAAAAACAAAAACAAAAAAAACCAAACTATGCAAAATTTATGCAACAGTGGTTTTCAGATACCGGACACCAGGCAGCATAAGACAGTGGTCCCTGGGATAGGGGAAGCAAACAAGGTGACCCCTGTGATTGTGCCACCTTACCACCTGGAGGGAGTCTGTAGGCTACAGAGCAGGTAGGACTTGGTGAGTTCCATGAGTTCAGCTCAACAGCTGGCACACTGGAGGGGAGCCTGGAGACTTCATAGGACAGAGACCTGGAACGGAGAGGGCTGTGCAAAGGGAATGCTCTGAAGATTTGCAGAGCGTGTGTCTTCAGTTGAATACGGTCAGCACAAGGGTACAAGGAAACTACCGGCAGTCAAGGTGAAGAACAAGCTGAAGGAAGCAGAAGGCAGCACGCTCAGAGCTCAGACAGGCCTGAGAATAGTTTTTTTGTTTTTTTTTTCCTCCACACCAGCCAGAATGGAAGAGCTTGTGATTCACAGGTTATCAGGCAGAGTACCTAAAGGGGTATTGCTGAAATTGTAAGGCAAAATGAGCCCTAGAGTAAATTCCGCTCTGCTCTCACCTGACAAAGCTCGAAAGCAAGACTCGAAAGGATCTAAGTTTCCAAGTAGTTTAACAAAGCTCAGGATGTTTCTAGAAACACACAAATATCCAGCACTCAACAAGATAAAATTCACAATGACCTGAGTCAAATCAGAACTTACCAGGCGTGCAAAGAAGTGAGAAAATATGACCCATAATTAGGAGAGAAATCAGTCCAGTACAACCAGCCCAGAAATGCTGCAGATGACAGAATTAGCAGACAAGGACAATTGAAAATTATTATAACTATACTGCAAATGTTCAGGAAGGTAGACGGACAGTTGAACATGTTAGCAATGGAAGATGTGAAAAGAAAAAAATCCCACATTGAACTAGAGATGAAAACTACAACGTCTGAGATGGATATTCACCGAATAGGATTAACATGTAGATCAGACGCGGAAGAAAAGATTCTTAAACTGAAAACAAAGCAACAAAAACAGTCTAAAATAAAGCATAGAAAAAAACCCGAAAGAAAAATAAATAGAGCAGTAGGGAGGGGTGGGGCAGCTGCCATTAGCTAGATATACGTGTAATTGGAGACCATGAAGAGGGGAGCTGGGACAGGGGGACAGAAGATGTATTGGAAGAAATGATGGTCGAAAATTTTACAAATGTGATGAAAACTATAAACCCACATATTCAAGCCGTTCAACAAATCCCAAGCAAAAGAAGGATGAAGAAAGCTATACCAAAGCATATATAATGAAGTCGCTTATAGCTGGTGATAAAGAGAAAGTTTAAAAACAGCCCCCCCCCCACCGCCAAAAAAAAGAACACATCATATAAGGAGGAACAAAGAGGAAAGACACAGACTTCTCATCAGAATGAGTGCATGTCAGAAGATGCGGAGCGACATCTTTAAAGTATTGAAAGACAAAAAGTCAATCTAGGATTCTATTCCCATCTTTCAGAAATGGAGGCATAAGAAAGACTTTTTAGACGTACAGAAGCTGAAAGAGACCATCACCAGGAAACATCAACTACGGGAAATGGTAAAGGGCCTTCTTCCAACAGAAGGAAAATGATACCAGATGGAAATTTGGAGGCACACAAAGAAATGAAGACTATTGGAGATGGTAAACATGGGTCAATATGAAAGGCTTTTTTTCCCTTATTTAAAAAATTTTCTTAAAATAGGTTTCATCACATAAAGAAAAACACTAACCATGTTGTGGCGTTTGTGGAAAATATATGACAGAACTAGTACAAGGCCTAGGAGGGGAGAAATAGAAACATAAGATCCTTTTTATTTAAAATTTTTTTGTTAAAACATTTCTGCAATGTTTATTTTTGAGAGAGAGAGAGACAGAGACAGAGTGCGAGTGCGGGAGGGACAGAGAGAGAGGTGAGACATAGAATGTGAAGCAGGCTCCAGGCTCTGAGCTGTCATGTCAGCACAGAGCCCAATGCAGGGCTCGAACCCATGAATCGTGAGATCATGACCTGAGCGGAAGTTGGACGCTTAACCAACTGAGCCACCTGGGTGGTCCTCTTTTTTTTTTTAATGTTCGTTTATTTTTGAGAGAGAGAGAGAGTGCACACAGGCCGGGGAGGGGCAGAGAGAGAGAGAAACAGAATCCAAAGTAGGCTCTGCGCTGTCAGCACAGAGCCAGATGTGGGGCTTGAACTCATGAACCGTGACTTCATGACCTGGGCCGAAGTCAGTTGCTCAACAGGCTGAACCACCCAGGTGCCCCTGGAAGCGTAAGATTCTTTCACTCTCTATAAAGTGTTACAGTGTCGCTTGGAGGTAGACTGATAAGTTAAAGATGTTTACTGCAAATCTTAGAGCAACCACATGTTCGGGCACACACACACATTACCTGAGTTATAGATAATAGGCGAACAGAAGGGTTAAAATGGAATCATAAAAAATTGTCAGAGAGCCATTTGTCAAAAGAATGTAGAAGAGGAAATAACAGATGGACAAAGCCAAACCCAAATAGCAAAGTGGTAGATTTCAATCCAATCATATCAGTAATCACATTAAATGTAAATGGTCTGAACTCCCTAATTAAAAGACAGACATAACAAGCAGTCCTAAATTATGTGTTACCAATAAGGCATGCACTTTTTTTTTTTTTTTTTTTACTGTTTTTATTTATTTTTTAGAGAGAGAGAGTGAGTGGGAGAGGGGCAGAGAGAGAGAGAGGGAGACACAGAATCCGAAGCAGGCTCCAGGCGCTGAGCTGTCAACACACAGCCCGACGCGGGGCTCAAACCCACAAGCCGTGAGATCATGACCTGAGCTGAAGTCGGACGTTCGACTGACTGAGCCACCCAGGTGTCCCAGGGCATGCACTTTAAATATAAAGATAAAAATCAGTTAAAGGTAAAAGGACATAGAAGTTATACCATGCTGATACTAATCAAAAGAAAACTGATATCAGATAAAGTAGAATTCAGAGTTAAGAATATTGCTGGGGATAAAGACTCTCATTTGATAATGGTAAGACACCGATTAAGATGACATAAGGATTCTAAATGTTTATGCACCTGACATGACAGAACTTCAAAAATGTATGAGGTCAAAGCTAACAGAACTGCAAAGAAAAATAGGTGATTCTGCAATTATTGTGAGAAACTTCAGCACTGCTCCCTCAAGAATTGATGGAACACAAAGAGAATCTGTAAGGATACAGAAAACTTGAACAGCACTTATTGGACTAAATTGGCTACATTGACGTTTGTAGAACACTCCACCGGACAACAGAATACACATTCCTCTCTGGTGTACACAGAACATATACCAAGAGACCATATTGCAAGCCATAAAACTAAAGTCATGATGAATGTAGAAGGATTAAATTCATACAACGTAGGCTTTTTTGACTACGGTGGAATTAGATGAGAAATCAGTAACAAGTATCTCTGGAAAATTCGAAAATATTTGGAAACCAAATAGCATACTTCTGAATAACCTACGTGCAAAAGCAGAGGTCAAAAGACGCAGTATTGTGACCTGAAAAAAAATGAATGCACAACTTTGCAAAATTTATGGGAAACAGGTAAAACAGTACTTAGAGGAATGTTTATAGGACTAGAAGTGCCTAAATTAGAGAAGAGCTCTCAAATCAATGATTTCAGCTTCTATGTTAAGAGACTAGAAAAAGAAAAATTAAAACTAAAGTAAGCTAGAATAAAAAAATAAAGATTGCAGTAGAAAATAGAAAACCACAGTGAAAATGGCATCCAAAGCTAATTCTTTTTTCTTCATGATTAAAAATTTATTTATTTATTTATTTATTTATGTATGTATTCATTTATAACTTACATCCAAGTTAGTTAACATATAACATAGTGCAATAATATTTTCAGAAGTAGATTCCAGTGATTCATCTCCTATGTATAACACCCAGTGCTCATCCCAACAGGTGTCTTCCTTGATGCCCCTTCACCATTTACCCCATCAGCCCCTCCAGCAACCCTCGGTTCTCCATATTTAAGAGTCTCTTATGTTTTGTCCCCTTCCCTGTTTTCATATTATTTTTGCTTCCCTTCCCTTATGTTCATCTGTCTTGTATCTTAAAGTCCTCATATGAGTGAAGTCATATGATATTTGTCCTTCTCTGACTGACTTACTTCGCTTAGCATAATACCCTCTAGTTCCATCCATGTTGTTGCAAATGGCAAGATTTCTTTCTTTTCGATTGCTGAGTAGTACTCCATTGTATATGTATACCATATCTTCTTTATCCATTCATCCATTGATGGACATTTGGGTTCTTTCCATACTTTGGTTATTGTTGATAGTGCTGCTATAAACATTGAGGTGCATGTGCCCCTTCGAAACAGCATACCTGTATCCCTTGGATAAATACCTACTAGTGCAATTGCTGAGTCATAGGGTAGTTCTATTTTTAACTTTTTGAGGAATTTCCATACGATTTTTCATAGTGGCTATACTAGTTTGCATTCCCACCAGCAGTGTAAAACAGAGCCTCTTTCTCTGCATCCTTGCCAACATCTGTTGTTGCCTGAGTTGTTCATGTTAGTCATTCTGATAGGTGTAAGGTGGTATTTCATTGTGGTTTTGATTTGTATTTTCCTGATGATGAGTGATGTTGAGCATTTTTTCATGTGTCTATTGGCCATCTGGATGTCTTCTTTGGAAAAGTGTCTATTTTGCCCATTTCTTCACTGGATTATTTGTTTTTTGAGTGTTGAGTTTGATAAGTTCTTTACAGATTTTGGATACTAACCCTTTATCCAATATATCATTTGCAAATACCTTTTCCCATTACGTCGGTTGCCTTTTAGTTTTGTTGATTGTTTCCTTTGCTGTGCAGAAGGTTTTTATTTTGATGAGGTCCCAATAGTTCATTTTTGCTTTTAATTCCCTTGCCTTTGGAGATGTGTTGAGGAAGAAATTGTTGTGGCTGAGGTCAAAGAGGTTGTTGCCTGTTTTCTCCTCTAAGGTTTTGATGGTTTCCTGTCTCACATTTAGGTCTTTCATCCATTTTGAGTTTATTTTTGTGTATGGTGTAAGAAAGTGGTTCAGTTTCATTCTTCTGCATGTTGCTGTCCAGTTCTCCCAGCACCATTTGCTAAAGAGATTTTTTTCCATTGGATACTCTTTCCTGTTTTGTCAAAGATTAGTTGGCCATCCATGTGTGGGTCCACTTCTGGGTTCTCTATTCTATTCTATTGATCTGAGTGTCTGTTTTTGTGCCAGTACCATGCTGTCTTGATGATTACAGCTTTGTAGTAGAGGCTAAAGTCTGGGATTGTGATGCCTCCTGCTTTGGTTTTTTTTTTTCAACATTACCTTGGCTAGTTGGGGTCTTTTGTGGTTCCATACAAATTTTAGGATTGTTACAAACATATACTTATTTTTCCCCCATTTTACTCAAAACGTGGCTTGCTTGAAAAATAATGGTCAGCCTTTCTTTACCTTTAACATATCTTGAAGATCTTATATAGTAGAGTGCTTTCTTGGCCTCTTTTTTTTTTTTTTTTTTTTTTGTACAGTTGAAAACTATGTCTCATTGTTTGGGCATATTATAATTTATTTGCAAAGCCC
Source organism: Neofelis nebulosa (assembly GCF_028018385.1). NCBI lineage: Eukaryota > Metazoa > Chordata > Mammalia > Carnivora > Felidae > Neofelis > Neofelis nebulosa. The sequence continues at coordinate 103,152,266 of NC_080783.1, read as the reverse complement.
CCCCACCGGAGGACATTTCTTTGGATTTTCCTAAGCATTTGCTATTGCAACCAGTGCTACAGTTAGTATCCTGGTATATGTGTCATATTGAACACGTGTGCAGAGTGTGCAAAGTGTATCTCTGTGATCAATTCTGCAAGTGGAATTGCTAGATCAAAGGGTATATGCATATGTAATTTTGATATATATCAGATTGCCCTCTGTAGGTATTGTAGCATCAGATGTTATTAATGAAAACTAATACTGGTATTTGAAATACTCCTTTAAAAAGAATATTTAGTTTTTGTTTTTTTGCATTCTTTGCTGAGGTAGAGTAGTTATATTGTAGGTTGTCTGAATTTTGGGAAGAGTAATGACTGTTCTAGATCATTGGTTTCCACTATTGGCCAAAGACCCTGAAGGGGTCATATGCTAAACTAACACCAACTGTATAGAAAATACTACCTCACACATGAATGCTATATATTTCAAATGTGCATAGATGCTGTTGTATTGAATAAAATGCCAGTGCATTTAAGAACGTTGCTGAATCCTTAGTTCAGCTAATAACGGCTCAACATCTTCTCAGTGGTTCCATTATTTTAGGTGACCTTTGGATTTTGGTGGCATGTTAGCTTCATTTTGTGTTCTATTGACCTTTTCAAAGTAGCTTAGTCTGGAGGTCTAGGAGAACAGAGCAAAAGACTATGCATATACCATGAGTGTCTATTTGAATATAATAAAAATAATATTTCTTTTATAGATATTCCTTTGAGGACCAGCCTGCCACCACCATTCAGAAATTATAAATACGGTAACTAATTTTTTGTATTCTTTAAAACTGTATATTAATATAGTTTCACATTAGTTTTACGTTGCTAGCAATTTGAATTTGGTTTTTAAAAATTAGTTTACTATCTGTAAATAAAAACCAATATGGAAGTTTATTTAAAAATCTCGAAATCCTGGTGTATCATTAAATTGTAATTGTGTATGAAAGTGGCCTATTTATGAGGAATAAATAGCATATTTGGCAAACCATGTCTAAAATGAATTTCTTGGGGCGCCTGGGTGGCTTAGTCGGTTAAGCATCTGGCTTCGGCTCAGGTCGTGATCTCGCGGTTTGTGAGTTCGAGCCCCACGTCGGGCTGTGTGCTGACAGCTCAGAGCCTGGAGCCTACTTTGGATTCTGTGTCTCCCTCTCTCTCTGCCCCTCCTCCGCTCATGTTCTCTCTGTCTCTCAAAAATAAATAAACATTAAAAAAAAATTAAAAAAAAATTAAATGAATTTCTTTGTAAGGTGACCAGAAAAGAAAAGTGATTAAAGACTGGGAATTAAAAGAAGAGATTAAACATTAATTTAAATGCCAGTAACTTGAGCATATTACATAGCAGTTTTGTATGTTGCAGTGTTGTTTAAAAATGTAGTAATGAGGCAGGAAGTTGAGTTTCATTATTTGGTAAAAAGATGGCATGGTTATTAACCTTCAGCAGAATGACACTCATCAAACTTTGAGTCTGAGACTTCACTTGAAAATTATGACGCACCTAATAAATATTTCTGTTAATTGGTACAGACATTTTTTGAAGTATAAATTTTTTATTACCTTAGATCATTTTTTTTGGAGTGGCTTTTAATTCTGTTCCCATTTGGTAGAGCAACTTATGACCTAAAATACTTTGAAATCACAATCTTCACCGTGTGTATGCATTTTAATATCCAGAGACTAATTGTGAGGTCATAAGGGGTAGTTCAAGCAGAAGTTGAAGGCGCTGAGTGGAAAGTACTTTGATTTATTGGGCTTAAAGAATTTACATACTAAATATTGAATAAGAGAAAGGAATAAAAAAGCATGGTTAAGTAAATATGAAACTTCTCAATTCTGGCTTTCATGGCTTTCAGAGTATAATCACTTGCAATATAACCTTAAACTTGAATCAACCTACAAATGCCGTTTCCTTTTTTGCATGGTGCGTGCGTGCCTCTCTGTGTGTGTGTGTGTGTGTGTGTGTGCGTGTGTGTGTGCATGTGCATGCATATGCATACATACTCAAACTTGTGTTCCATGTAAGTTATTTTGAAAAATAAGTTTTAGATACTGGCATTAGAATGTCTGACTGTTAATCATCATGGTGGTAGATCATGTGCCTTTTATATTTCTCCACCTTTTTAACACTGCTTTGTTCTAGGATTTGTGTACTATTTAGGTGAATTGGCAGAAGAAGTGAATACACTTATCTGTGAAATTAGAAATTAGAGAACTAGGGTTTTGATAGACTTCCAGGGACTTAGTAACTCAGTCTGGGTTTGGCTTTGTAACAATCTGCTGCTTTGTGTTCACTCAGAACAGCCAAACATTACTTTCTCACCTGTCATTGTCCTTCGGTATTGCTACATACTCTGTGGGAATAGAATCCATTGGGTGATGGGGAGTGGAAAGGGTGCAGAGTCAGATTTCCTCTCTGTTGGTTGCGGTCTTTGTGCCCTTGGGCAAAGGGCTGGCTCACTCGACTTGAGAGTCTGAGATTTCTCATGGGCTCTTCTCCCATTTAATTGTCATCTACATCTATTATTGATTTATCCTGACCAGACTGTGTGTTCTAAAGCACATCGGATGCTGTCTTATTTTTAAACCTTGTCACCTAGACACTGTGCATGTGTGTAATAAATATTGGTGGCTGTGCAGCATGGAGCTTCTAATACTGTTTGTTTCATGAGGCTGTGTCAGATTAAACAATGCTCGTGTGAACACGTCAAATACCTAACAAGTTTTTTATTTTTATTTTTATGAGGTTATGTTCCTCAAGGAATTTCCATTAAGGGTGCAATACCCATAGATGTTGTTTCTGTTAATAATGCAGATATTTTTGGGGGTGCCTGGGTGGCTCAGTCGTTTAAGCATTCAACTTCAGCTCAGGTCATGATCTCGTGGCTTGTGAGTTCGAGCCCCACGTCGGGCTCTGTGCCAACAGCTCAGAGCTTGGAGCCTGCTTCAGATTCTGTGTCTCCCTCTCTCTTTGTCCCTCCCCTGCTTGGGCTCTGTCTCTGTCTCTCTCTCAAAAATAAATAAACATTAAGAAAATTTTAAAAAATAATGCAGGTTTAAAAATTTTTTTTAATTTTTAATTAAAAAAATTTTTTTAATGTTTATTTTTGAGATAGAGACAGAGCATGAGTGGGGAAGGGGCAGAGAGTAGGGAGACATAGAATCTGAAGCAGGCTCCAGGCTCTGAGCTGTCAGCACAGAGCGCGACGCGGGGTTCGAATTCACGGGCTGTAAGATCGTGACCTGAGCCAAAGTTAGACGCTCAACCGACTGAGCCACCCAGGCGCCCCAATGCAGTTTTTTTTAAAAAAAGAAGTAAGAACAAGTGAAAAAAGATTGTTTAACAAGAAAGGGACATTATTATTAATATAATATATTTTGCTAGCTTGTTGTTTCTTATCACATCTTACCCGTTTCTGTTGGAGGGAAAAATCTATAAATTTCTGTTCACATTATTTCTTCTTCTGCTAAAAAAAAATGTAGCCCTCTTATTATGGGTTTGCAGAACCCATTAGAACAAAGATATTTGTAATTTAAAGGCTCATTAGCAAAATATATAGAACATAATTAATATTTGGTAAGACCAAACTACAGTTTTGCATATTGATTGTAACAGGCTTTAAGTGGGATTCTTTTTTTTTTTTTAATTTTAATGTTTATTTATTTACTTTTGAGAGATAGAGAACACACATGTGTGCACATAAGTGGGGGAGGGGCAGAGAGAGGGAGGGAGAAAGAATCCGAAGCAGGCCCCAGGCTCCGAGCTGTAAGCACAGAGCCTGACCTGGGGCTCAAACCCACAAACCATGAGAACATGACCTAAGCTGAAGTCAGATGCTTAACCAACTGAACCCTAAGCAGGATCCTTTTACTTAAAAAACTGTTACTGGCTTTTCTAACTTGTATCTAATAATAAACCAGTATCTGTCTATAGTGAGAAAAAGAGAAAAGGGAACTTGGAATAATAGGTAATCCAAAAGCCAATTTGTTTATTTTCTTGTGTACCTTATAAGCTTATTTTTAGCAATTGTGGTATATTTACCTTCCTAATACTCATTTTTCACTTAGATTAGATTTAGTTTTAGTTCTTAACAATACATAGAGTTTTAGGATTAGGCTGACCTTGTATTAAAAATTGCAGTTGATAATTGAAAGCTGACTTTAAAATAATGGGTAACTCTGAGTGCTAGTTCTTAACTGGATAGCTACCCTATTCTTTTGTGTTATTAGAACAGAGTTAAATCAGGGCCTGTTTTTTTAAAGTAGATCCTTTTGTTTTACTATTGGAATTCCTTATGGAATCAAACGGCATGATTGATAGAAATAAATTTTAGTTTAAGCTTAAGAGTTTATCCAGATATAATAATACATGTAATCACAATACACTAATTAAATGGTGAAATAAAACCAAGTGAAGAATTGGAAACTTTGTGACTTTAAGCCTGTTGAATGCTGAGCCTATTTATAATTAAGAGGTCATTGTTAACAGAGTCAGAATTTGCCCAATGCGGAGAAATTACTTCTTGGAAAAGCACAGTGTGGCCTGACTTCAAGGTAAACAGATGAAAGAGTGAAGGAGGATTGAATAAAGCAGATTAGACCGTGTGAGCCTGTGCATCATTTGAAAACCAGGAGGCAAATACTGGGTACTCTCTGGGCATTAGCAGCCTTGGCCAGATTACCAGGGTGATCCTTTGACCTCCTGCCACTTGTATGCATTCTGAGAGCCGGGTAGATTGTTTTGAACTGCTTATGTTAATGTCCGATAATTTTTTTACATTATTTGCTCGTTGTAGCATTCTGCAAGTCCCCCCAGGAACAAGACAGAGTGACATGATCCATCTGGCTTCTGTTCTAAGGGGAAGGTGTGCCAAGGTGACTGCAGGTTACGGCATATAGTTGTGTGTGCCAAAGGCCACGGCTTTCAGATATCTTTAAACACAGTGATCTTTAATGGCCTATAGGAGTACTTTTTCTTCTACTGCACTACATTTTTAAGTGAACTGGTCGTAAGGCAAGGACGTAAGTTTCTCAGTTCTGTAGCTGTATCTTTCCATTGCAAATTGTTAAAATGAAGTTTTAGAATAATCTTTGTAAAAATACTTCTTTCTTTCTTTCAGATAAACTAAAGATTGTTCATCAAGCACATAAATCAAAGGTACGTTTCATATGTACCGCATCTGGCACGTAGAAAGTAATCGCTGTCGGCTGTCTCAGTGAATAAGGGAACAAATGCATGCACTTCTAAAATATTTTCCATTATAGTAGCATTTTTTTATTTCATAAGTACCCTTCCTACAGCCTTACTTTTCCATTAAGGAAAAAAAAAAAACCTCACCAAGTCATATCCCTGTGAGTAGTAGATCTTGTTAAAAAGTATTAATTTTGGGGGTGCCTGGGTGGCTCAGTCGGTTGAGTGTCCGACTTCAGCTCAGGTCATGATCTCGTGGTCCGTGAGTTCGAGCCCCGCATCGGGCTCTGGGCTGATGGCTCAGAGCCTGGAGCCTGCTTCCGATTCTGTGTCTCCCTCTCTCTCTGCTCCTCCCCCGTTCACGCTCTGTCTCTCTATCTCAAAAATAAATAAACGTTAAAAAAAAAAAAAGTATTAATTTTTAAAAAAGCATACATGGGGGCGCCTGGGTGGCTCAGTCGGTTAAGCGGCCGACTTCGGCTCAGGTCATGATCTCGCGGTCCGTGAGTTCGAGCCCTGCGTCGGGCTCTGTGCTGACAGCTCAGAGCCTGGGGCCTGTTTCGGATTCTGTGTCTCCCTCTCTCTGACCCTCCCCCGTTCATGCTCTGTCTCTCTCTTTCTCAAAAATAAATAAACGTTAAAAAATTAAAAAAAAAAATAAGATTTGCTTCTCATACAGACTAAAGCCATCTTTTTTCTTGAATGTCAATGACTTTGTATCGACGCCTCATTAAAGCTGTAACCTTAGTTTATTATACAAACTAGTCAAGGATGAGGGACCATAATCTGTTCTTCGTATCTCCAATATCTAGCACAATGCCTCATTCATGAGAGTGTTTTTATAACAATTTAAAAAAATTTGTTATGTTTATTTATTTTTGAGAGTGAGACAGACAGAGGGTAAACTGGAGAGAGACACAGAAAGAGGGAGACACAGAATCCAAAGCAGGCTCCAGGCTCTGAGCTGTCAGCCCAGAGCCTGATGAGGGGCTCGAACTCACAGACCACAAGATCATGACCTGAGCCGAAGTCAGATGCTTCATGGACTGAGCCACCCAGGCACACCATCGATTTTTGAATTAAGTATTTATTTTTGAATTCACCTAATTTCATTGTCTTCTCTAGTCATAGATGCCTACCATAAACTCAGTCAGCTTTCAAATAAATGTATACCAGACATTACAAAGAAAATGGCATCAGGGTATGGCTATCAACTGTGAATTAGTAACTTCAAAACACATTTTTTTTCTCTTGTAGCTTAAAATAGCACACATTTATTCTCTTCTAGTTTTGGAGGCCAGAAGTCCAAAATTAGTTTCACTGGGCTAAAATCAAGGTGCTGGTAGGACTAGTTCTTTCCAGTAATTTTACTTTTTTTATACCACGGATTATATGTACCAATTTGACGTTACCCCTTGTCAGATGCTTTAAAATTCAGTGCCACATGTGTCCGGGCTGCGGTGTGGAATCTGCACTTTGTGTGAGTGCTAGAATGTCCCTCCACTATGGCCACCGACTTCATTCTTTTTCTGGGACAGGAGGGTTTACAACCTTGTCTCTAAAATGTGGAGAATAGGAAGTTTGGGCTTGTTGCAGAGGGAGAAAAATATATACGTATACATATATGTGCGTGTGTGTGTGTGTATACATACATATGTATGTATGTATACATATGTACATGTATACATACATATGTATACATACATACGCACACACGCACATATATATATAATAAAGTTATAAGGAAACAATATGCTCTTTGAAAAGGTTGTGAAATAGAGTGATGTCATTCTCCATTCAGTGTTGCATTTTTACATTGTTGGACTTGTCCATATGATCGTACGATTAGGTACAAAGACCTGATTCATAATATTCAAATACTCAATATCATGACATTTAAAAAAAAATCAGGAAATTTTCCTCTTGTAGTTGGAAATCTATTAGAATTGTTTCTTATGTTAAAAATGGTTTTTAAGTTTATTTATTTTGAGAGAGAGAGTGGAGCAGGGGCAGAGAGAGAGAGAGGGAGAGAGAGAATCCTAGGCAGGCTCCGTACTGCCAGTGCAGAACCCAACATGGGACTTGAACTCATGAACTGTGAGATCATGACCTGAGCCGAAACCAAGAGTCTGATGCTTAACCAACTGAGCCACCCAGGAGCCCGTTTCTTATATTTAAAACATATGTTCCAACCTGGCATGTTAGAGTTATACAATTAGAGCTTATCTTTCCAGTTGAACAATGTCTTTATTTAAAGAAATAAAGTTGCTTTAGAATGTTTCTGGAATCTGGCTTTATAAATTTTCATCTAAGCCATAACCATTCTAGTTAAGTACAAACTATACACCCCAGGGATGATTCTTCCACGTTTCCTCTTCAGCTTTTTATAAGGAAAGGGGTTAATATATTTTTACAGATACAGATTTAAAACTTAAGAAAAACTTTACCCCAAAGCCCTCATTTGTGCTTTATCCAGCTTCCAGTCATTTTTCTCATTTCCCCATCTGCATCCTGTTTTCTGTTTTCTGTTCTTCGTCTGTGGGGCTTGTAAAGCAACCCTGGACCAGCGACCAGCCCATCAGTTTTCCAACAACCCAGCAACCCAGCTGTAGTTTTAGTCTCCTTCCTCAGCCAGAGGAAGAGACTTCCAACTGTCTTAATGACCTTGATCACAAAGGCATTTCCCCCATTTCCTCAATTTTCTACTTTTAGAGACTTCTTAATTACCAGGTATCTACAGAAATTTCTTCCCACTATTACAATGAAACTATCTGGATACCTTCCTGTGAGAGCCTCCTGTTTGGAGGAGCCTACTGTTTGGAGCTCACAAGCTCAGTTTTTTGTTTTTTGTTTTTCCCAATGTTTATTTATTTTTGAGAGAGAGAGAGAGAGAGAGAGACAGAGCACGAGCAGGGGAGGGGCAGAGAGAGAGAGACGGGGGGAGACACAGAATCCGAAGCAGGCTCCAGGCTCTGAGCTGTCAGCACAGAGCCCAACACAGGGCTTGAACCCGTGAACTGCGAGATCATGATCTGAGTTCAAGTCAGATGCTCAACCGACTGAACCACCCAGGTGCCCCTGAGCTCAGTTTTTGTTGAATGAATGAGTCAATCAATAGTACAGTGTAAATAATTACTGTAATATGATTTATGGTTATCAAGAAAATGTACCTGTGTGAGTATTATGGGGCCGTTTGTAAAGTCAGAATAATTCCTATTAAAAAGTTTTAAAATGAAAACTCTAGGGGCGCCTGGGTGGCTCAGTCGGTTGGGCGTCCGTCTTTGGCTCAGGTTATGATCTCGAGGTTCTTGGGTTTGGACCCCACATCGGGCGCCGTGCTGACAGCTCAGAGCCTGGAGTCTGCTTTGGATTCTGTGTCTCCCTCTCTCTCTGTCCCTCCCCTACTTGTGCTCAAATAAATTCAAAAATAAATAAGCATAAAAAAATTGTTTTTAAATTAAAACTCTAATTTCTCCTATTTTGTGAGTTTGGAAACCAGGTAACTACTCTTGTTAAAAGTTTATGAGAGGAAGAAGTCATACCCTGCAAGAAATTTTTTAAGAAATGTGCAAGATCTTTTTTTTTTTTTTTTTTTTTTTTAAATTTTTTTTTTAACGTTTTTATTCATTTTCGAGACAGAGAGAGACAGTGCATGAATGGGGGAGGGTCAGAGAGAGGGAGACACAGAATCTGAAACAGGCTCCGGGCTCTGAGCTGTCAGCACAGGGGCCCGATGCGGGGCTCGAACTCACGGACCGCGAGATCGTGACCTGAGCCGAAGTCGGCGCTCAACCGACTGAGCCACCCAGGCGCCCCAAGAAATGTGCAAGATCTTTAAGAAGAAAACTTCAAAATGCTAGTGAGGGTTATTCAGTTGTCCAGGTCCATTGAACTGAACTCCCCTTAAGATCTTTGCATTTTATTTATGTGAAATTCTACCTCAATTTAACAAAAAAAATAGACACACCAAAAGGATCCAACATAAGACTTAAATGGAAATGCTTAGGGTATTTGGATAGGAAGATGCACCAGCTTGAAGATGTCTGTTTTCTCTTAGTTAACTTATGAATTTAATGTCACCCCAATAAAATACAGCAGCAGTTGTGTATATATATGAATTAAAGAAGCTGATTGTAATACTAACATGCAAAAAGGAAGAACAGTCAGGAAAAAGAAGAGAAAGGAGAGTGGCCAGCCCTGACATGTATTAGCCATATGATTAAACTAAAGTAAATAAAACAGCGTAGTACATGAACTGTTAGGTGAATGGCACAGAATTAAAAGTACAGAAAGAGACCCAAATATATATGGTAATTTAGTGGATAGTAAATTCAAAGCTGTAGAGAAAATATGGAGGATTCTGTAAGTGTTACTGGGACAACTGGGGAGACGTCCAGAAAACAGCTAAATTGAATCCGTATTCTTTTCTTCATGCCAAAATAAATATCCATCGGGTTAATGACTTAAGTGTGACAGTAGAGCCCACAGGTAAGAATGTGGATGAAACAGATTGAACATGGGTAGATCATTTGTTCGCGCCAGGTGATGGGTACGTGGAGGGTTCAGTATGCTGCTCGGTAAACAGTGTATGTTTGAGATTCTCCATAATTAAAAGCTTAGAAAAAATGAAATTGATGAACATGTTTGAAGAAAACGTGAAATTTTAGAAGGGATTTTGGAATGAAGGCCGTTCTAAGTAAGATGTAGAAAACCCAGAAACTGTCAGAAAAATTGCTAAGTTTACTTCATGTATTTATTCAACAGGCATTCAGCACTTTTACTAGAAAAAAAAACATTATAAGAAAAAAATCAAGGAAGGAATGAACACTGGAGCAAAATTTTCTTTTTTTTCTTTTTTTTTTACTTTATTTTCGATTTTGTAAAATTTACATCCAAATTAGTTAGTATATAGTGAAGCAATGATTTCAGTAGATTCCTTAATGCCCCTTACCCATTTAGCCCATCCCCCCCTCCCACAACCCCTCCAGCAACCCTCAGTTTGTTCTCCATATTTATAAGTCTCTTTTGTTTGGAGCAAAATTTTCTAAGTTATATTACAGACAAGGCCTAATTTTCTTAGTGTGTGTGTGTGTATGTGTATTACAATTCTATTTAAAAAATTATCATTTGAGGGGCATCTGGCTGGCTCAGAACAGCATGTAACTCTTGATCTCAGGGTTTTGAGTTCAAGTCCCATGTTGGGTGTAGAGATTACTTAAAAATAAAGTCTTTTAAAAAAAATTATCCTTGGGGCACCTGGGTGGCTCAGTCGGTTGAGCGTCCAACCTCGGCTCAGGTCATGATCTCACAGTCTGTGAGTTCGAGCCCCACATCAGGCTCTGCGCTGACAGCTCAGAGCCTGGAGCCTGCTTCCGATTCTATGTCTCCCTCTTTCTCTGCCCCTCCCCTGCTCATGCTCTGTCTCTCTCTGTCTCAAAAATAAATAAAAACATTAAAAAAAATTTTTTTTTAAATTATCCTTTGAGCCCATTAAAAAACAAAATATTTATGACTTTACTCAAAATAAATACAAATTAAGACTGCACATAATCTTCATCTGTTAGGTTGCCAAAGATTAGACGGTGTTGATAATACACCGTGTCAGGGGGGCTGTGAGAAACAGGTACTCTCTCTCAGTAATTGGTAGCATTCCTGTAAAGTGGTACCACTTCTGTGAAGCATAATTTAGCAATATCTGCCAGAAAAAAATTGTGTGTATTCTCTGACCCAACGATTCTACTTCTGGGAATTTATCTTACATATAAAACTTGTGCAAAATCTATCTTAGCCATAAAACTTGTATGTATGCAAAATATCACACGTATGAGAGGTTATTTGTTGCAGGGTTCTTTACGGTGGCAAGAGATGGAAACAATCTAATGGCCATCAGTGAGGACAGAGTGTGTGTATATGTGTTTATGTCTCTTCAGTGGAATACCCTGCAGCCTTGCTAAATTATGAGGCATCTCGTATACCGATTTGGAATGATTTTAAGCTATGTTTTAAGAGAAAAAAGCAAAGTGTTAGAATATAGCGTACAATATGCTGTTATTTGTTTGAAAAATTTTACATGCACATTTCTGCCTGCATGAACATATACAGAGACAGTGTCTGGAAGGATATACCAGAATTAGTAGAAGTTATTTGTAGGAGAACTGGGCACCTGGTAGATAGGGATTGGAAGGAGACGTACTTTACACTTCCATCCATATGTACTTGGAGAATTTTGTATTATGAGTATGTTACTTATTCTAAAATGATTTGTTTTAAATAACATTCCCCCTCCCCCCACCCCACCCCCCCCAGCCGCCGCCTGTTTAATCTCTGTGCTCTGGAGATCAAGCCCTGTGCTCTCTAGTAGGTGAAGTTGTGAACTGTGGAGCATGGCTTCTGGGCCTTCTATTTTGGCTGCTGGAGTGGCCTTTCTGTTGACTCTCCCTCTTAACCATATTCTAGAAATAGACTATGTTGCTAAGCAGCTGCATTCTGGTTGACAAGTGGACTGTGTGTTCATCTCTGTGTGCTTTTTGGGGGCAGATATCAACTCAAAGTCTTCTCCTATAGTTATAATATTTAACTGGATTTGTAAAAAAAAAAAAAAAAATCATTGGAGGACAGATTCATCCACCACCACCTGAAACCTCATCGTGAAAGGTTACAGTCAATATCACATGGGATCAAGTTAATATGACATGGGATCATGTGTTTACTCGATAGGGCAAGGTTTTTAGATACATGGAGGTAAGCTTGTTTTTCCCTGAAGTCAAGCTGGTCAGAGCTCAGGCTGCAGTTCCATGTACTCTGGGTCTGTTTTGTAACCTCTCTGTTTCTTGAAATACTGTGAGGATGAGATGATGATGATGATGGTGATGGTAGTGGCAGTGATGATCATGGTGGTGGTGGTGGCGGCGATGATGATGATGGTGGTGATGATGATGATAATGGTGGTGGTGGTGATGATCATGGTGGTGGTTGTGATGTGATGATGGTGGTGGTGGCAGAGGTGGTGGTGATGATGGTGATGGTGGTAGTGATTATGATGATGGTGGTAGTTGTGGCGATGATGGTGGTGGTGGTGGCAATGATGATAATGATGGTGATGGTGGTGATGATGGTGATGGTGGTGGTGATGATGGTGGTGGTGGTGGTAGTGATGATGATGGTGGTAGTGGTTGTGGTGATGATGATAACGATGATGGTGGTGGTGATGATAATGATGGTGGTGGTGGTGATGGTGGTGGTGGTGGTGATGATGATGGTGGCAGTGGTTGTGGCAATGATGATGGTGGTGGTGGTGATGATGATGGTGGTAGTCGTTGTGGCAATGATGATGGTGGTGGTGGTGATGATGATGATGGTAGTGATGATGGTGGTAGTGGTTGTGGCGATGATGATAATGATGATGGTGGTGGTGATGATAATGATGGTGGTGATGGTGGTGGTGGTGGTGGTGATGATGATGATGGTGGTAGTCGTGGCAATGATGGTGGTGGTGGTGATGATGGTGATGATGATGGTAGTGATGATGGTGGTAGTGGTTGTGGCGATGATGATGGTGGTGGTGATGATAATGATGGTGGTGGTGGTGGTGATGATGATAATGATGGTGGTGATGGTGTTGGTGGTGGTGATGATGATGATGATGGTGGTAGTGGTTGTGGCAATGATGGTGGTGGTGGTGGTGATGATGATAATTATGATGGTGGTGGTGGTGGTGATGATGATAATGATGATGGTGGTGATGGTGGTGGTGTTGGTGGTGGTGGTGGTGATGATGATGGTGATGGTGGTAGTGGTTGTGGCAATGATGATGGTGGTGGTGGTGATGGTGGTGGTGGCGATGATGATGGTGGTGGTGGTGATGATGGTGATGATGATGATGGTGGTGGTGATGATGGTGGTGGTGGTTGTGGCGATGATGATGATGATAATGGTAGTGGTGGTGGTGATGATGGTGATGGTGGTCTCCTGGAATACTGTGAGGATGAGATGATGATGATGATGATGACGACAGCAACAACAGAATAGCAGCAGCTAACGTGAAGAGTCCTTGCTCTGTGACGGATAACATATTGACGGTTTCATCTCATTTCGTCTTCACCACAGGGCAAAAGAGAAGATTCCTTCCTCTCCCCTTTTCTACAAAGGAGGACACTAAGTCTTGGAGAGGCTGTGTAGTTTGTTGAGAATACACAGCGGGGCATTGGTGGAAACCAAATTTTAATCTGGACCTGGTGCCAAAGCCCTGTGCTCCCCAAGCCCTTGCGGAGCGAGCACACATAATGGGTGCTCACATGTGTGTGCTTCTGCCCTGTCGGTGGTGGGAACAGCATGTGACTCCGGTTATTGCCGTGACCCAGGGTTAACAATCCTGTGTCTTCGAGAAGTCTTACCAAACACAAAGCACCTATAAGCACTGGTAAGATGCAGGTTTTCTTTCTTTCCAGACGAATGAGCTTGTGTTGAGTCTGGAAGATGACGACAGACTCATGCTGAAGGAAGACAGCACGCTGCGAGCCGCTGGAATCGGTGAGCGAGAGGGGCCCTGCGGTGCTGGAGGGGCGCTCGCTCCCCCAGCCTCTTTGCTGACGCCCGGCTGATGATGTTTGGATAACTCACCGCAAAGTAAATGCTACCCTGGGTGCTCTTTACACTCCCTGATAATTATTCAGAGGAGGAGGACGAGAATGATGTACATTCAGATCATTTGACTGAGGGCAGGAGATATCTGCTCTCCAAATGTGCAGAATGCAAATAGTTCTTTTCAGCAGGTATGCTCAGAATTCTGCTGAGAGTTATTTTAAGTGATTGACAGGTTATTACTCACTTAATAACCTACTTACTCTCATCAGCATCATTTGAACTGACGGTTTGAGAGAAACGGACCTGGTAGAAGTAACGTGGAATAATGAAGTAAGATGTTGTTTGTATAACGTGCAGCGCAGTTTCTAATAGTCTTCTGGATCACTCAGGGCCCGCCAAGCCGTGGAATTTCAAGCAGGAGCCTAGTGTGTGCGGTTGAAAAGGGGCCCCACCTAGCTCTTCAACCTGCGTGTGGTTCTGTTTTAAAGAAATACCATGTGACATGTTTTGTGACCATTAGATGTCACTCTAATTCTGTGTATGTACACCTAAAGATCATCTGGCGATAGCAGTGAAGATTTTCAGAGGCGTGAGCAGTTAAAGGCACTCTGCCTCTGACGTACCTCTGCGGTCAGTGACTCTAATGAAACAGCACAGATCACACTTCCTTCATAATTATTTACATGTACTGGTTAAGGGGTACTCTAAGTGAGGTCCCTATTAGGAGGCTTTCCATCTTTTTGGCAGGTGTTCTTTTGAGTCATTTTAGTGACATATGTCAGGAGTTTGGTTTCGAAGGGTCCGTGTGGCTAAGGTAAGTTCCTGACATGTCTTCTTTTTTTTTTTTTTTTTTTTTAACGTTTATTTATTTTTGAGACAGAGAGAGACACAGCATGAACGGGGGAGGGGCAGAGAGAGAGGGAGACACAGAATCGGAAGCAGGCTCCAGGCTCTGAGCCATCAGCCCAGAGCCCGACGCGGGGCTCGAACTCGCGGACCGCGAGATCGTGACCTGAGCTGAAGTCGGACGCTTAACCGACTGAGCCACCCAGGCGCCCCCTTGACATGTCTTCTAATTTAAGTAGGATTTTGAATAACACGTTACAAAATCTTAGACTGACTTTCCCTGTTTGTTTCCACTATTAGCTGGATTTAGTGTCTTTTCATATTATAAATAGGTAAGATTGCTATTGTTTGAAAACACAGTTTTTATTTTGGCATTTATTTCTTCAAATGCTATTATATTATTACAGCAAGTGGCACCTGTGTTATTGACGCATACAGCACCTAGAAGTTAGCCCCGCTTGTTACTAACGCATAAAGCTGTAATTATTATAACAGATTGCTGTGGTATTAATGTATGGATTGAAAGCTGCATGGAAAAGATCAGAAGCAAACTAAAAAAGAAGTCAGAGTTCACAATATGATACAGTTTTGACATCTCAAATAAGTGGGGAAAGAGTGAATTAGCTAGAAAATGATGTCAGGCCCATTGCCAAAGCATTCAGGAAAATAAAATTTAAATCCTTATCTCAATCTTTATTCCAAAATAAGTTGTGGATTGATTAAATGTCACAATGTAAAAAAAATTTTTTTTTAAATAAAATGTAGCTTAGTAATTTCATAATTATGGGGAGAAGAGCTCTCCAAGCATGACTTTGAAGGCAGAGCCATAAATCGGGGCAAAATGATATATTTGACCACGTAAAAACTAAAAATTGTAAACAGAGTTAAAGCAGAAGCACCAAACTATGAAAAAAATACTTTGTATATGACAAAAAAGTTATTAGCCTGAATTGATAAAAGCTCTTATAATTAGCTTGAAAAAGATAAGAAATCCTACTGGTGGAAGAAATAGCTAACATATGAAAAATAGTTCAGCCTTATTAGTCCTGAGAGAGAGAGATACATGATGATAGATGCTATTTTATGTAGTAATAGTAATCTAGTGGTTAAGAATTAGAGACTGGAGCCAGAGTGCTTGGGTTTACAACCTCATTCTGCCACTTACTGGCTGGGTGACCTTGGACAAGTACCAATTTGTTATTTATTATTTCTTTTAAACATTAAAAAACATTTAAAAAAAATATTTATTTTTGAGAAATAGAGCACGAGCAGGGGAGGGGCAGAGAGAGAGGGAGACACAGAATCCGAAGCTGGCTCCAGGCTCCAAGCTGTCAGCATACAGCCTGACATGGGGCTCGAACCTATGAACCGTGAAATCATGACCCGAGCCAGAGTCGGCCGCTTAACCAACTGAGCTGCCCAGGCGCCCTGACAAGTAGTGGTTTCAAGACTAGCAGACATGAAGAAAAGTGGTAGTATCCAAGAGAATGTTGGGAAGTGGATACTCTTTTGTACTACTCTTGGGAATGTATATTACCTCTAACTTCCTGTAGGTCAGTTTGGCCAATGAGACTTTCTCGCTCCTTAACTTTGTCTTGTATCTGTTACCAGGCCAACAGGAGTACGCTTCCTCAAACTCTGTGACTCCCCGGAGGTTGAGGTGTGCCTTCAGAGGGGTGGCAGGGGTTCTCTCCCCTTCCCTGTTTGTGAAATCACTGGTGTAGAGCTTTCTTTATTGAATGGAAATAGAATATATTGTGTGATACCATTACTGTTTAAAATATATGTTTACACATCTGTATGTGTATATGGAGAAAAGATCATGTAACAAAATTTTAGAAATGGTTCTTTGGGTGGTGGCACTTTAAACAATTGATTTTTTTTTCCTCTCCATATTGTCTAATTGTTCTTGTAGTGGAAAATTTTTATACAGTTCACATATACTTAATTTGTAAATTAAGGAACCAATTTTAAAGAATAGACTCCTGAAAATTGGTTTGAGTGAGGGCTCTGCATTTCACTTATTTTGTGACCTTTGGGAAGCCATTTAGTGTTTTTGAATGTTCTGATCTCTATAACACAAAACAGAACCAATTAGACCTGTGTCAGACTGTTGTCTTAAGAGTTGAATGAAAAAAATACATGAAAGCATCTGGAACGATGTCCGTAGAGACCCTCAGAAATACTTATTTGGAAACCATTTTGGAGAAGGCAGTTGGCAAATGTGAATTGTTGGTTTAATTGTCTTTAATCTCAGACTCCTGTATGGGCACCTGGGTGGCTCAGTTAAGTGTCCGACTCCGGCTCAGATCATGATCTCACAGTTTGTGAGTTCGAGCCCCACGTCAGGCTCTGTGCTAACAGCTCGGAACCTGGAGCCTGCTTTGGATTCTGTGTCTCCCTTTCTCTCTGCCCCTCCCCTGCACAAGCTCGCTCGCGCGTGCGCACGCTTTCTCTCTCTCTCTCTGTTTCTCTCAAAAAGTGAATAAATAAACATTAAGAAAAATTAAAAAAAACTTTCAGACTCATGTAATGAACCACCTGTGAAGGTAAGCATCAAATCCATCTTTTTGTCATTCCTGTTTTAAAGCCATGGGTCTTTGGCGAGAATCAGATCCTTTCCACGAGTCCCAGGGTGGTACAAGAACCTTGCAAGCCCCTAGCCCTGCTCAGGGGTGACGCTAGTCCCGGCCTGAGTGGCTCTCCTGTCCCACGCATCCCTCCGTGTTGCCTGGGGCCGTGTAGCTGTACCCTGGAGAAGCTTCATTTAACACCTAGGGAAGGACGCGACGGGCCCTGGAGACCAACCAAAAATTCTAAGTGGGAGTAGAGTTGTAAAAACGACCCTTGAAGTGTGCGACTTTTCTGGGGAATTGCCCCTCCCTCAGTGCTGTGTCTGGTTCGGTTTTTAAGAGGTTTAAGGGAAAAACTCGACGTCGTCCCTCTCCCTTTGTACCACTTGATCTTGCTGTAGAGCTGTCACTCTGCCATCACAGCCAGTTGCCATGGGAATAATGCCAATGTAACAAATTTATCATTATGACTTCTCTGCAGAATTCATGAAAGGGAAAGAAGGACTGTGTGTGTGGAGGGGAAATGAGGGGAACAAACTTGTTTGAAGATCTCTTTTCTCACGGAGAAATTCTCCAGTTCCTGCTCCGACCTTTTATCTGCATCGCAGATCCCAATTGTATATTCTGCGCCTGACGTCAGGGCAAATTTTCGCTTGCGGACTCAGAGCTAAAAGACAGAAGTAAAAAGATTTCCTTTTTGGAAGGAAGAAGAAAGCTTGGCTCAGAACTGTTATTTGTAATTGAGAGATTTTTACCTTGTTATTAATGATTGTGGTTTTGTGCACTGATTCCCCTAAGTGGTAGATTTGCATGTAAGTATTTTGGGGGGTATCTCTTTCCTTTTGCAACACTCTGCCACTATTATCTTTTGAGTCTTCTTTCCTTAGGAAAGAAATGGTGGCAGGGTAACTCTTTTCAACCAGTTGTGTTTTGCTGGAAATATTTTAAGACAAGATACAGTGGGCCAAACCAGAAGTGCTGATCTGAGGGAAGAGCTTGCGTAAAACCAGATCCTGGGATCCTTCCAAAGCTCCCTTGTGGTCTGTTTTCCTCCTGCGTGTCAACTCTTGGTGCCTGCCCACGACGAGATCCCTGACTCTGTGCCCAGCACCTTCTGATGACCTCACACGTACAGCTGATATTGTGGGATTCTTTGGCTTCCATTCCTTTATCAGGCTCGTGTTTGATTTGTGTTTCCTGAAGGTTTGGGTCCCTTTCCCATTCTCTTCTGGGTAGTAATATCTTCGGGCAGATGTGCTCTCCTCCCTTGACAGCGCGGGAAGGGGGCTGTTCTGTACTTTAAACATCAACACAGTGGTAGTCTGGTACTCAGGGAAGTAGGTGCTAGACCCAGGAAATTGGGCTTCCAGAGCAAGAGGTCTGGACTGTTTCCTTTCTACCTTCCCCTCACCATTGTGGACATCACAGGCCTGTGTCCAGTCTGTCAAAGGTCAGATTTCTTTTACTATTCATTTTCTTCAAACTGTAGCTTGAAACCCTCTCTGCCAGCTGATCTCAGGAACACCAGACGCTTGAAGCAAACATAAAATAAAAACCACTGTGTTTGGGAACTTTCTGCCTGATCCCTTTGGTGCAAAGTTAGAAACATAAGTCAGCTGTGAGCACAGTTTTGAATGATTTGTACATTGGGATTTTGTGAACCTTGCAAGGGTAAGATGTATTCCTGGGCCAGGAGAGAGGGCAGAACTTTGTCCTTTTGGTCTCAAATTGCCGCAGAAACCAAACCTCGCTCTTCGCGTATTGTGTGTGTGTGTGTGTGTGTGTGTGTGTGTGTGTACGTGTGTCCATAATCTGCAATTATTATCACATTACAGACTGCCTTGATCATTATCTGTCCCACAGAGTCAGCGCACAGGTCTCTGTCTCTCTTCTCAGACAACAGTTCCTGTGCCTTATGCTACATTGGTGCTGACTAGTACAGGCTAGGGAGTTTGAAACTGCAATAAATCCTTGTCGATGGGTGAGTTTTTTGAAATAAGCTAGTTAAGGAGTTTAAGCAGATTGCCTTGAATTTTCCTTGAGATTTCACATTTAAAATTGGTTTTTCTTACATCCTTTTATATAAAGTCATTATTATTTTCCTTTTAAAGGTGAACGTATGGGGCACCTGGGTGGCGCAGTCGGTTAAGCGTCCGACTTCAGCCAGGTCACGATCTCGCGGTCCGTGAGTTCGAGCCCCGCGTCAGGCTCTGGGCTGATGGCTCGGAGCCTGGAGCCTGTTTCCGATTCTGTGTCTCCCTCTCTCTGCCCCTCCCCCGTTCATGCTCTGTCTCTCTCTGTCCCAAAAATAAATAAAAAAAAAAAAAAATAAAGGTGAACGTATATGGTGTCTGACCTGTTTAGACACATGGTATACAATTATTCATTTCATTTTCAAAGTTTGAATGTCCTGGCTTATGTTCATTTCAGCAAACTTGAAAGTCTGCATTAAAATGGTGCGTGGTATTTGAAGGATTCTTACTTGATATCATTTGATAGTAAGACAAAGGATGAACTGGCAATGTATTTATTGGATTTTAGATTTTACATTCATTTCAGATCCACTTGCCAAGGCGCTCTGCACCCTGTCGCCTACAGCACATTTAATTTAAAATCAGGTGCCCTGGGGGACTGGCACACAGTAGCCTTCCCGAGGGTTCTTCTGAGCCATTTTAAATAGAATTGGAGAAGCAAGAATTTAAGGGATGATGGTGCGAAAGAGTGATTATGGAGAGGTCTTGAAAATCTTTTGTAATTTGTTTTCATTTTAAATTCACAAGTAAATTTGCATCATCAATACAGGAAATCGTTGTCTCAAACATTTTCAACAGAATTTTATAGATTTTAAAAAACATTCCATTTTGTTTGAGGACCACATTACTAAAGTTTACAATACGTCTTAAGTCTTACTTTTTAATGTTCCGAGTAACCTGCTTTGAATTTGTGTCTTGTTTTCCAGTTTTTTAAGGGTGTCAGTTTTACCAGCCTGAAGTTTTTGAGTGTAATCCATTTGTCAGTCTTGGTTTTTTTTTGTTTTTTTTTTTTTTGAGGAAAAGTATTCATCTGGAAATAAAATCTTGATCTTAGGAGGATCTCATTTTGAGCCTGTATTATGGGAGAAGGCATAAATACTTTAGATAAATAATGAGTTGATCTGTAAGTTAATTAAACCCGAGCAAACCTGCATGTCAGAACAAAAACGCTTCGTCAGTGTTTTCTTTACATCCGCTTATTCTGAACCTGTTACTGCGGTACTGAGGAACCATACGATGCATCCCTTTTTCAAAAGGGGTACAGATAAATGTCAGCTGCAGTAAGTGAAAACCGTGATTACAGTTAGTGTGTATTGAGCAAAGTGCTGTGTGGGCAAAGCACTGTGTAAAGTTCTGTATGTAAATAGCACATCCTAGATAACACTTTGCATTGTGATTATTAAGAACAGGGTGCCTTTTGCCCATTCTCCATTTGAAGAACGCTTAGCATCGCTTGTAAATGATACAGGTCTACCTTTGGGCTTGCTTCACTTCAAAAAAGGAAACCCCGGGAGCTTTTTATAGAAAGGACAGACCCCAAAACATCTTCTCTTTGAATACTGAATTTTCTGAAGCCCCCTTGTCAACAGTTTACTGATTCCAAGTGCGGGGCCTCTTAGCCATTCTTTTAAAGGCTGTTTTCTTGTAAAATGTAGCTGTACGTGAGCTTCTGGTTTGCCTGGGCTGCATTTGTTTACAGCCCCTCCTCACCGATTCTCAGTTTCTCTCTGCCCACCTCCTCCCCACCCCCAGGCTCATTGTGCCGAGATTGTAATCTGATTTTCATCAAGATTCATCTTCACTTAATCTTGAAGATGCAATGAGACTGGAATGAGGATCTGAGACTATGGGTGTCTTTATTTTCTTCTTTCCACATTTCTGTGTTTTCTGTAATGAGCACGGGCAACTCATGATTGAGAAACAATAAATTTAATATTCTTAAGACCAGCATTTTTTTTTTTTAACTGAAGTGCTGTGCCAAGCTCCTTAATTTCATTCTTTTGTGGTAAATTCTAGCGATGAGATGAGTTTGGTAAACTAAGAGACCCAGGGGTGGTAATCCTTGGCATCTTTCCCTATTATCCTATTTATTTGGCTTGAAGAGTTTTACTTGTCTGTTTTTAGAGGATATGTTAATTGAGTGATCAGTATTCATTACAAATAATCTTGTCTGTTTTCTTGTCGAGATTCTGAAGGCCCTTTTGCTCTTTCTGTAAAAGCTAAGCAGACTGTATTAACTTCTGGTTTAATTTAAAAAACGAATGTGGAACTTGTTGGCACACACCTTAAAGAATTGCATGTTTAATAATTGGAAGGCTTTCCATCAGATTTGTCTCCAGTCTGAATTAATAATGTTGCTGACTTATTGTTTTAGAAGACGGAGTCCTTGACCTGCTGGGTTGAAAGAATGTGACTGCTTTGCCCCTCTGTGGGTCCTTTAGCTGTGCTATATCCCCTGTGAATAATTAGAGGTGTTTGAAGGTATTGCGGTAGAAGCCAATTTGTGTCTTTCACTTTGCATATTGTTGAAGCCTCATGAATTAGTCATAAGCAGGCAAAAAATTAACTTCTTCAGACACATATTTTGATGGGTCATGAGGGAGAATGTAAAGTGATCTGTAAAGTATTCTACTGATCCTCTAAGTATTAAATTATTATACCTACAGGCTAATTTCAGAGAGAGAAAAAAAGAGCATTCTTCCTCCGCCTTCAGTAACTGAGCAGCAGATTTGGGGAAAAAAAAATAAACGTTAATTTTCTGGGACTGTTAAGAGGTCTATAACATGAACAATTTTATGGTTTCCTGGACACCAGAGTCTTGTACGAATTCTTGTTTTTAATTGTTTTCTTGTGTATTTTTCTTTTTAATTTTAAATTATTCGAGTCCAGAATTCTTACAACCAATACTTCTTGTTGATTTGATGAAATGTGAAACCAAACAAGTAGCTCATTTTTCTCACTTTCGACGTCTGAAACACTGAATCAGAGTAATATGGATTTCAATACTTGCTTAAAAATCTAGTTTTACATTAACATTTTTTTTCCATTGTCTTTTTTTTTTTTTTTTTTTCAGCTCATGAAACTGAAATTGCATTCTTCTATGAAGAAGATTATAAGAACTACAAAGCTAATCCCATTTCATCCTGGTGAAAACCCTTTGGGGTCTCCCTTTTTGCAAACCTGTCTTAAGCTTTTTATCCCACTAGTGAGTTTTTTTTTTTGAAATTGATAAATAAACTTAAAAAATCAATCGCAGGCTCTGCGATTTTTGCTGAAGTCTGTGGTGTTTTCTGTCCCTGCAGGTCTGTACTTTTTCTTTTTTTCTTGTTGTAAAATAATGTATTTATTTATGAGAAGAAAACAGACGATTTTTTTTTTTAAGTGAAAGAAATGGTTATCCAAAAATCATCATGGACGATTGGTTCTCTAGTCATAACTTATTTTTCTGAAATTAGGGGTTATTTGGGTGGCTTGCATGTTGGGTTCCTTAAAAAGATTGGAAGATGGGGCGCCTGGGTGGCTCAGTCGGTTAAGCGTCCAACTTGAGATTCTCTCTCTCCCTGCCACTCTCTCTCTCTCTCTCTCTGCCCCTCCCCTACACGTGCTCTCTTGCATGTGTCCACCCTCTCTGTCTCTCAAATAATAAATTTCAAAAATAATTTTTTTAATAAAAAAAGAATGTAAGACTAAGGTCATTCTGTTCATTTTGTGTTCTTCCCATGGTTTCCATTAGAGCCACTGTGGACCGTTACCGTCTTTGGTTAGCAGAGATTATGAGTCTCTCGTGACCACCAGTGGCATCTTTTTGGCCACAGGGAGAGGTTTTCTGATGTAAGAGTGTTTCTTTTCTTTTCATATTTCAGCCCACACAAGTAACACGACTGATTTCCCACCCCCCGAGCTGTGTTTCCTTACTTCAGGAGCAAACTATAATAGAACCAAACTCATTTTTTTGGAGAGAAAAGGTAGCAGGATGTTTGCACTTCTGGAAGAAAATTGTTCATTGAGAACAAGTCTAAGTCATGGAAGGTACATTTTTTTCAAAATAACATGATACTCTGGGTTCCCTATAATGGCTACTACCAGTTCCTAAAGAGTCCTGATTTCAAAGGGGCCTCTCAGACAGCATGTGGATCTAATGAGAACTCCTACGAAGTTAGTCGGCCCTAGAATTATTCCAAGAACCCTCAAAATTGCTAGTAGGACAAATTGGTTTCATTGTGGTAGAGGCCAACTTAAAAAAAAAAAATCAGCTTTGAAAGTCTGATTAACATAATCAAAATATGGTTTTTGGGGGCTTGTTGAAAGATTTAGTATAGTAGAGCCTTACTTAAAAGAGAAAGTTTATTCATGGTTTCATTCATTAAAAAAGGGCTGAATGGACCAATGACCCAGGCTCCTGAGGAGTGAATAAACACTTAAATAAGACACAGTTTTTGCCTCAGCAAGTGGGGAAAGATATTTAAGCAAGTAATTTTAATATAGTAACAGTGGAAGCTGCCATGGGAACAATGATGATGGGATAGTTAATTCTATATTCTGTGCAGGCTTAGTTTTTATTTTTATTTATTTGTTTTTTTAAGTTTATTTTGAGAGAGAAGAGAGCTGGGGAGGGGTAGAGAGAGAATCCCAAGCAAGCTCCGTGCTGTGAATATGGAGCCCAAAATAGGGCTCTGTCCCACAAACTGCAATCATGACCTGAGCCAAAAGTAAGAGTTGAACACTTAACCAACTGAGCCACCCAGGTGCCCTGGGTTAATTTTTATTTTAAAAGAAGTATCCGTTGAGCTTTTTCTTAAAAGATTGAATAGGAATTTTTACTTAGTAGAAAATAAGGGAAAAGCTTTTAGGAAGAGGGACCAGCATGTGTAAAGGCAAAATGCTGTTAAAGAACTCAGGATTTTCCGCAGGAAGTTACAGATTTCAATGTACTAGAGTGGAAGGCCCTTGCACCAGAGGGGAGGAAGAGAAGGCCAGAAGGGAGGTTGAGCTAGGCTTTATCTATCACGCTAAGGAGTTGGAACTTTACCTAGTAGGTAGTAGGGAGCCAATGGAAAGATTTAAACAGATAAATTATAGGACTAGATTTGTATTTTAGAAAGGGAGCTTTGGCCGCAGCATCTAGAAGGCAGAAAGACAGTTGTCATGGACCAGGTAAAAGTCTGGATGGCCTGACCTCCAGAGTTCGGCACAGGGGAAGGGGAGGGGAGGAGACTTTCTCGCGAGATAGTGTTGACATTTGGTCACGTGTTACATGGCAAGCATCTTGTGGGGTACTTTACATATATTATCTCATTCACTTTTTACCCCAGCTCTTCAGTCTTAATAGTATCATATCTATTTGTGGATAAAGAAATTGGGGCCCAGAGAGGTAAGGTAGTTCACCCAAAGTGATGCAGTCGTGTACAGTGGGATTGGACCTGGGTGTATCTTGAAGTCCTGACCTTGCCCTGTCAGCCCTGTGGCCTCCAGTTAGATGCGTGGGGTGGAGGGACTGGGGGAATCTGGGGCTTGGTGAGGGCTGGGTGTGGAGGGTGTAGCAGAAGGAGGAGTGGGGACTTGGTGATTCTTGCCGGAGCGAGTGGCTGGCTTGATGGCGAGGGTGTTGACCCAAGTAGGGGATTTGGTGAGGAGAAGAACAGGTTAGAGCACATTACATTTGCTCGTTTTGCAAACACTCAGTTTACACACAGTTTTTCTTTTCTTTTTTTTTTTTTAATTTTTTTTTTTATGTTTATTCGTTTTTGAAAGACAGAGACAGAGCACAAGCAGGGGTGGGGTGGAGAGAGAGGGGGACACAGACTCTGAAGCAGGCTCCAGGCTCTGAGCTGTCAGCACAGAGCCCGATGCGGGGCTCGAACCCATGAACCGTGAAATCATGACCTGAGCGGAAGTCGGATGCTCAACCGACTGAGCCACCCAGGCGCCCCGAGTTTTTCTTTTCTAAGAAAAATGAAGCCTTTTTTTTTCACCTGTATATTTTCTTTTTTAACAAATAATGCAAAAAGATGCATACAAAGTCCTTTGTTTTGGTGTGTATTTTCCTGATTAGACAGTTACATATAGTTATAAACACAGGTGTGGAAATCAAAACTAGAAATGTCTTATGACTGAAGAGGGCTTTTACCAGGAATGGAAGATTGGTTCAAAACTACAGAAAACCTATCAAAGTAATTCACAAAATCTGTAGATTACAGGAGAAAGAAATTACGGTTCTCTCAGTAGCTGCCAAAAAAGCATTTGATGATCTGCAACCCCGGGCATAAGTGAAAGGCAGGAAAAGGATGTGCCCTTCGCTTAGCAAAAGTTGTCCACAGAGAACCCGCTTACTGGACAAGTGTTCTAGGCAGACCTATCAGAGAAGATACAGGACCAAGGTGACCACTGCTGCCGGGACTATCCAGAATTGTTCTGCGGGTCTTGTCGTAGCCAATACAATAGGAAAAGTGATAAGGAGCACAGATACTGGAGAGGAGGTAAACCATCCCTTTGCAGACAACAGGATTCCAAGCATATCGAGTGACACATTAGGAGAAGTAACGAGAGACTTCCAGAGCACCTGATGACCAACCTACTGAGACGTGTGCACACAACGTTCCTAGAGGATGTAAGAGACCTAAGCGAAGAGGGATCACATGTTCATAGATGGAAACCCTGGTGTCGTAAAGACGTAGGTTTGTACCGAACCTGTAACTTAGTGTAACCTCCATCAAAACCCCCAAGGATTTATATTGGCGTTTGACAAACTGGCTTAGAGATTTTATTTGGAAAAGGAAATGTGCGAAAAGAGCCACGATCAACTGAAAAAGCAAAAAGGAAGGGGGGTTACCCACCAGGTGTCAAAATATGCTTTAAAGGTGTAGTAATTAAAACAACTGGGGAGTGATACAGAAATAGACCCCCCCAAAAAAAAAGGAAGAGAATAGCAAGTAAAACTAATGTATGTGGAAACTTAGTATATAATAAATGTATTTGTAAGAAAAGAAGGATAATTATATGCTTATTTGGATGTAACTTAAAAAAAAATAAAATTTAAAAAAGAAAAGGATATTTTTAGCAGCTGGCTAGGTGTGAAAAGAGTGAGTTAGGGTCCTACTTGCTACCATTCACATAAATTTCAAATGGATTAAATAACTAGGCATGAAAAACAAGATGATGAGCTTATTAGGAAAAAAAATGGATTATATATATGACCATGGGATAGAGAAGTCCTTAAAACACAAAATGCAAATACTATAATTTGCTAAATTTTATGTATCTCTATGAAAAACTCCCTCCCTCAAAAAAAAAAAAAAGGTTGAAAGGCAAGTGAATGGGAGAATCTACTTGCAATTATTTAAAAAAAAATTTTTAATGTATTTTTTTTTTAATTTTTTTTTCAACGTTTTTTATTTATTTTTGGACAGAGAGAGACACAGCATGAACGGGGGAGGGGCAGAGAGAGAGGGAGACACAGAATCGGAAACAGGCTCCAGGCTCCGAGCCATCAGCCCAGAGCCTGACGCGGGGCTCGAACTCACGGACCGCGAGATCGTGACCTGGCTGAAGTCGGACGCTTAACCGACTGCGCCACCCAGGCGCCCCATAATGTATTATTTTTGAGAGAGAGAGAGAGACCGAGCATGAGTGGGGAAGGGGCAGAGAGAGACAGAAAGACATAGAATCCGAAGCAGCTTCAGGCTCCGAGCTGTCAGCACAAAGCCCAATGCGGGACTCGAACCCACGAACCGTGAGATCATGACCTGTGCTGAAGTCGGACACTCAACCGACTGAGCCACCCAGGTGCCCCATACTTGCACTTATAAAGTAGACAAAGAATGGGGCTCCTGGGTGGCTCAGTCGGTTAAGCGTCTGACTCTTGATTCCGGCTCAGGTCATGATCTTACAGTTGGGTTAGTGAGATCGAGCCCGGAGTCAGGCTGTGCACTGATAGAGAGGAGTCTGCTTGGGATTCATTCTCTCTCTCTCTCTCTCTCTCTCTCTCACTCATGTGCGCGTGCACATGCGCTGCCCCTTCCCCCCTCAAATAAACATGAAAAAAAATTTTACATAGACAAAGGATTCGTTTCCTGAATATGTGAATAACTGTTATTATAATAAGTCTATGAGAAATGGACACACATGCCACAAAAAAACAGACACATTTTATGGAGGAGTTCATGAAAAAGGAAACCTGTATGGCTTATAAACATGTGAAAAGGAGCACATGGTGTTATTCAAGGAAATTCAAAACAAAAGGATACATTTTCATTCGTCAAGTTGGCAAAAAGTATAAAAGGGTTTGGTAATAAATATTGGCAGTGATGTGTACCCATGCTGTCAGTGGGAGTAGAAATTCGTGTGCAGTCCCTTAGGTGTGGTATCTATTAAAAAACCAAAAGTGCAGATTCCATTGACCCAGAAGTTCCACTTCCCAGAATCTGTCCCAGGGACACCCTCTCGTGCCTGCAGAAGGAGGCATTTATAAGGGAATCTACTGCAGTGTTATTTGCAATAGAAAAGCACTGTAAACAACCTAATTAAAGTCATAGCAGAGTAAACAAAGTACAGTGTATCTGGATTCTCTACTTAATTTGAAACAATGAGGGGCACATATATTATTTACTGACATGGGACCATCTTTGGGACATCTTGATGGAATTGCAGAGGGACTCAAACTGTGATGTCATTTGTTTAAAGGCACAAAATAATACCTATAATGTGTCTATATATGTACATATATATGAATATACACATTGTATACACATATGTACATATGCAAAAAAGAATATACACCAAATTGGTAACTCTGATTACCTCTAGGGAGGGGACCACAATTGGGAGGTGAAAGTCCTAAAATCGTAAAAGCCTGTAATGTTTTTAAGGAGAATGTATTTGTGTTAAGAATTACTAATAACTAATATCTGTATAGAAATGAAAAGAAATAGGGGTGTCTGGGTGGCTCAGTCAGTTAGGCGTCTGACTCTTGATCCCAGCTCAGGTCTTGATCTCAGGGTTGTGAGTTCGGGCCCCATGCTGGGCATGAAGCCTGCTTAAAAAAATTAATTAATTTTAAAAAATTAAAAGAAGCAAGGAAAAAAACTCGTTAGGCAATCTCCAGTAACATTTTGGTTATCCCATCTAGGGTTATTTCTTCTATATAGGTTTTTTAGTGTTTCTGATCATTTTGGTGTGTTTTATTCTGTTGTTTATTTTATTATTTTATTTTTATTTTTTTGAGACAGAGACAGAGCATGAACAAGGGAGGGTCAGAGAGAGAGGGAGGCACAGAATCCAAAGCAGGCTCCAGGCTCTGAGCTGTCAGCACAGAGCCCGACACGGGGCTCAAACCCACGAACTGTGAGATCATGACCTGAGCCGAAGTCGGACGCTTAACCGACTGAGCCCCCACGCTCCCCAATTTTGGTTAACAAGCAGGTAACATCTGCTTGTTAAAAACAACCAACTTTTAAGGTAAGTAAAAATCCCCTTCTTCCAAGGTCATTCCTTTGCATAGCCCGATATGCCATACTCTTTTCTGCATATATCTCATTATTTACACATGCGTTCTAAAGCGCTATCATTTGGTATTTAAAATATTCTCATTCTCTTAAACACGGTTCGGGAGTATCCTTTTCCTTTGGAATCATCACTATGTTCCAGACACTGCAGGTGTCATAAGTATGATCTCATAAGTCCTCAAGTTGGAAAGAACTCCCAGCAGAACCCCATCTGTAGAATGAGAAGCCAATGCCCACCTCACAGAGTTTTTGGGGATCGAGTAAGACATTGCCTACGGGGTATGCAGGGCTAGCACAAAGGTAAGTGCACAGTGTCTTATGCTTATTATGAGCACTGCAGCAGCCATCAACTTTATTTTGGCACCAAGAACCTTGAGGCTCTCAGACACGAAGACACTCGCCCAAGACCTAAAACCTGAGAAGTCACAGAACAGGTTCCTCCTGGCTTCAAATGCCATACTTAGCAATATTGGGCCCTTGGAGAAACATGGTAGCAAGGGTGTCGCCCAGGAGACGCTGTCCCATTGTTATTGGTTGGCACCCCTTCTACGTGGTTCTGTGCCCTTTTCAATTGTTCTTGTGCCACAGGAACCTACAGGCCCTAGCCCCACATTTAGTCCCACATTTAGCTAAGCCTCGCAGTATGTGAGTTTGAGGAGCTTTCCCTCAGCAAAGCTGTTTTAGTTGCTTTCCTTTCTGCCTCCTCCACACACAGGCAGGGGAGGTGAGGATGTTCCTGCCTCGTTGGGACACCCAGAGAGGCAGCTTTGCCTGGGCCCCTTTGGAAAACTGCCGCTGCATATGGAGGCAAGGAGGGGGTGTCTGAGACTGTGGACTCGCATCTGTAGCGGGAAGAGAAGTCTGAGGATGACGGTGTTCGAGGTACCGACCCTTGTCATCTTTTCTTTGTTGTGTGTGCATGCGTGTTGGGGGCAGGGCTCTGATTACTGGTTGCTCGCAGTTTCCCTTACTTTCCTCAGAACTCTTCTGATTCGTTAGATTAGCATAAGTAACTGAAGCTGGCAGGATAGTTCCTTAATTGGTTGGAGGTTAATATTTTGAACTCCACCATCAAGGCGGTGGGTCTTGGGTTCTGGAGGCCCGGGCAGCCCCCATTGCGCACGTTGGACCCACACTATCGAACTCATTGCCACCCTCCACCTCTCTCTGTGCCCCGCCAGCATTTGTGGGAGGGGAGTTTGTGGTAGGAGCCAGAAAGATCACGAGCTCTCTCCTATCCTTTCAGTGTTAAATTCTGTTTAGCGAAAAACAAACAAACAAAAAAACTCATTTAATTTCCTAATCCTTGTCCTTCCTCCTCCCTGTAACCCCCAACTTTGCTCCCAGTGCCATCAGACTATGCACTGCCTACCTCCCACCCCCTGTTGCAGACTCCTGCAGGCCCCCGGCCGCCCGCCCCCCATTCCTTCACCATATTAACTCCTGGCTCACCGTCACCTCTCCAGTACCGCTCTGGTCAGGGTTCAGTACAAAGAAGCCTCACAGTACTGCGGGGCTCTCAGGTCACTGACCAGCCTGGCTGCGATGTGCTGATCCTGTACTCCGTCTCCGCCTCCTGCTCCCGCAGTCACACCTTAGCCATGGTCATCATCAGCCACACCCCAGTAGGCAACACGGTCTTCATTACTACACCTCTCGTTTTCCAACCGTGGCCCCCTGCCCTTCCGTCCCTCCCCCTCCAGTGCCCACCCCCTCAGCGGTTCTTCAGCCTCGCCGGGCCTAGAGTTCGTGGCCCCTACCACCTTTTCACTGCCCCTCCCCTCCCCAGAGATTCTCTGGTCCTCATCCTCCATGCCCCTGGGTTTAGTTCCACTCTGTGCCTGGAATGCCTGCACACGCCTGGATACAAGCATGTGGACTGACAAAGCTTTGGTTCATGAGTGCCGGGCTCCAGTAAGTTCCTAACGCTGCCCAGCAGCCCCGCACATCCCTGGTTCCTTCGTCCTCCAGTGGACATTCTCCTTGACCCTCGACCTGACCCCTCCTCTCCTCTTGAGGGCTGCTCCTGTTGTTTCCTGTTTCACTGAGAAAACAGGCCATCGGTGGGTGGCTTGCTCCTGCTCCCACTACTGTGTCCCCCTGCTTGTAACGGTGGTGAGCCAGCAGCAGTGCCCCTTTCCAAGTCTGTCCTCCGTCTGGGCATCCTCCCCGGCCCCGCCCCCAAGCACCACCACAGTGCTGTCCTCGCCCCTCCTCTGGGTCATTCCCACCGGCATGTGAACATGCTGGGGTGACTCCCATCTTCCTGTTAACACAAACCCTTGACAGAGTTCTGCACACCCTCCTTTTTTCCACTTCTCAGCTTCTCTTGAACTCTCTCTGGTTGGGCTTCTGTCCCCCTCGGTCTAGTGACACGGCACCGGGCAGGGTCACCAGTGGTTCCCCTGTTGCCAGAGGAATATGCTTCTCCGTGTTTGAGTCCACCTGTCAGGGACATTTGACACAAAAGCAACGGACACCTTCCTCTTGCAAACCCCTGCTTCTTGTGGCTTCCTCGTGCTCCACTGGCCACTCAACCTCATTTCCTCCGCCCGCCCTTATCTCCTCCAATTCTGGAACGCCCAGTCCCCCTGGCTTCTCTAACTACATCTACCTCCGTGGTGAGCTCAGGCATCTCACAGCTTTCAACACCAACTACATGCTGCGGACTCCTCATTTTACCCCACAGCGCAGATCTTCCCCCGAGCCCCACACTCGTACCTCTAACTGGCCACTCTACATCTCCATTAAGGTGGCAAATGAGCTAACAGACATCTCAGACTTTAACATGTCAGAGAACAAGCTTCTGAGCTCTCTCCCCTCCCCTGGTCACCCCTCGGTCTTCCCCACCGAAGGAAAGAACCCTCGTCCATTTGTGTAGACCCAAAACTTTGGAGACATTTTTCTTTTTCCTCTTCTACCCCACATCCAGTCCATCAGCCAGCCCTGTCAATTCCACCTCCGAAGTATATCCAGCCTCCAGCCTCGACTCGCCTTTTTCCCTGCTACTGATTGGTCCAAGGCATCACCATCTCTCCCCTGGATTACTGCAAGAGCCTTCTAACTGGGACCCCCTGCTCCTACTCCTTGCCCTGCTACGGTGTCCCTCCCCCAGCAGTCAGAGTGATTGTTCCGGAACCTAAATCCTGTCATGCTTTGCTGAGGAAAAAAGCCAATTTCTTGCTGAGATTTGTGAGGTCCTATGTGATCAGCCCCTAAGCTTATGTGACTTCAACCAGCATCTCTCCTCTCTCTGAATAGCCACTTTGGCCTTGCTTCTCTTCCTGGTGCATGCCAAACACATTCATAGCCCAGGGCCTTTGCACTCACTCTTCCTTTTGCCTACAATGCCTTTTCTCCTCGTTATTTTTGTGAGTTGCCCTCGTTTCTGTCAGGTGTCTGCATAAATGCTGTTAAAGACTTCCCCGCTCACCCCATATAAAATAGCAAAAGCCTGCCCCCTGCAGTGCTCCCTGCCCCTCTAGCTCTAAAAAAAAAAAAAAAAAAAAAAAAAAATCTTTTTCTGGTCTGACTCCTGCTGTTAGAATGCCCCCAGTGTATAGAACAGTCTGTGGCACTTAGTGGGGCAGCATAAATATTTCTTAAATGAATGAATGACCTTGAGATTGTATTTGAGCCTGAAAGCAAAACTTTATAGATTCTTGAAGCTCATTTCATAGCAAAGGAGACCCGTGTCGATTGGACAAACTCGAGAAGCTTCTGCACTTGAAGAACAGTCATCCACATTTATACATGGATGTAGGCTGTAATTGGTCAGCAGTCCTGCACGCATATGTGTCTTGAATGGAATTGAGGAATTGAACGTGAGATGAAACATCTCATCAAGAGTTAGTTGGTTTTTACTGGCCTGAAGCTGGGTGCTGCGGCACCTGTGGCTTCCCTCTGTCGCCAGGTGTTTTCTGCAGCGGGGTTCTCACGTGAGCTGGAAAAAGCGCCGTGGTGGTTATTCACAAGAGGCAACATAGGTGGCCTAGACTGTCATTTGTTTCTGTTTGAACTGTCCCTGGAAAGCTGTACTCGGTTTCTGCTGGAACTGAACCGTGGATCCTACAACTGTACAAATTACAGCAGGATCTCCCCCCTCCCCGCCCCCCCCCCCCGCCATCCATTTACCTTAAAGCAAAGTTGCTTGTTTTACAAGTGACCCAGAAGTGAACTTGTGGTGACATTTGAAATGACACAAATTCAAAACGGACAGTGGTGCACTTTGGCATGGATCGGAACTGTTTCTCCCCCAGTGTTTGGTTTTGGCGAGCGTGAGGAAGGAGGAAAGAGGAGGGTTTTTGAAGGCAGACAGCCCTGGGTTAGAAGAATGCATATGTTGTCACTAGTTGGGAGGTGTGACCTCGGGCCAGCCACCCAGTCTGTCTGCGTCTCAGTTTCTTTCCCCGTTAAATGGGGTATGATAGCACTGACTTCACAGAAGGGCTCTGAGGTTTTGGTCAGATGACCTGGCTCAGTGCCTGGCACACACATACTCTATTTTGGGGACAACTGTCACGTTGCTGTTGCACAAAGAAGATTCATTGCACAGAGGGAATGTTTAGGCACAGAATGAAAGGTTATCCCACATCAAACATTGGGAAGTGGGGCGCCTGGGTGGCTCAGTCAATTAAGCATCAGACTCTTGATTTCAGCTCAAGTCATGATCTCAGGCTTGTGAGATCGAGCCCCACGTAGGGCTTAGCCCTCGGCATGGAGCCTGCTTAAGATTTTCTTTCTTTGCCCCTCTCCCACTTGCTCGAGTGTGTGGGTGCTCTCTCTCTCTCTCTCTCTCTCTCTCTCTCTCTCTCTCTCTCAAAAGAGAGAAGCACATTGAGAAGTAAAGCCAGACCTTTTCCTACAAGTCAGGTATTTTCCACTGCTTGTGAATTCTCTCCCTTCCACCTGCACCTGTCATCTCCCATAATACTGCCCAGTACTGCTCCTGGGACCCAGGCAAGGACTCAACTTTTCATTTTCCACAAAACCTTCCCTCCCATTCACTTTCCTTGGGTGCCTTGCCCTTGGATGAAGCTAATGCTCAGCATGTTACCTGTCAAAATGTTACCAGTCAAATGTTTCCTGTACTTGTCCTCTTTCTTCTGGTTGGAGTTTTTCCCAATTAGGGTTGAGTTCATTAACAACAGCAGAGCCATTTACATTTCCTTTTTGTAAGAATAAGGCCATTCCTTTCTGTATTCTTTGGCCATAAAGAACAGGAGCAGGGGAGGCGTGGTAGAATGAACAGATGCAGAAGTGGATTCAGAGGTTGCTCAGACAAATATCTTTGGGAAGAACAATTTTGCAAAGGCAGGCTTTGCAGTGTGAATATTCTTGGTACCTGCCGAGACTTCTTCAGTGGTGCTAATGCCCCGCTATTAATCTTTAGATCTTGTAGAGCAGCTCTTCCTCCACAAAACACCTTTCCTGCTGTTTTAGCAGGTGTTCGTTACACGGACTAGAAATCCAGGCAGCAGGTCAGGTGGAGGGAAATCAGCTTTGAACTCACGGTCTGCCACCAGGTGTCAGCAGAGTCTGCCTGGGCCTCGGAGTCTCAAGGGCGAGAGGGCTGGACATTTGTCAGTGACTGTGCTTTGCTGGGGAGGTTTGTCCACCTGTCAGATCAGCCTTGGAGTCCTTTAGCTGAAAGTCAAAGCCTTCAGCCTGTAAATGTTATGTATGGAATGTTGTACTCTTGTTCGAAAGTGATCATGGGACTGCTACTGCCTCAAATTCAGATTTCTTTCAAAAGTCAGTGCCTGATTACTTCAAAACCAGTACTAGCTTTAATCGGTTAGACCTCAATAATCTTACTTATTTCTAAAGTGAATACCAACAACGCATTAACGCTTTGGAAAATTCCCCTGCTTATTTGTCGAGCATTACTTTTGAAAGCTAAAGATTGAAAATTGGCAAGCAAGTTTTAATAGATTCTTTGTTAAAGCTTCCAAGGATACTGCATTGTGTGCAACTCCCTTTGTTTAGCTGAGCTTAGATGCTTAAACAAATCCCTTTCCAAACCAGTGATGTTAGAGAAGACATTGTGCTCGGCGGAGGGGCTTGGAAGCGATCCTTCTGCAGGTGACAAGGTGAGTTTGCAGCAGAGCCCAGAGGTTCGGAAGCAGGGTGACTGCTGCCTCAGGGACATGGCAGTTGTTTTGCACGAGGTAGTATCTCGTCCCTTCTGGAGGCTGGAAGTGCTCACACGCGATGAGGCGATACCATTAACCCTTTGAATAGTTTACCAAAAGGCTTGTTTATTTCTAGATTATTAAAGAAATACAGCCGCAAGGTAGCGAACAGAATAAAGAACCAGCCTGCCACAGTGCAGAACTTCCTCTGCATGTTCTTTTCATGATTCAGCTCGAGTCTGGCCGATGGAAGAAAACTCTAGGGCGGAGGGCAGGGCCCGAGATGGCAGGGTCTCTGTATAGCTCTGGGGACTCTCTTGGGGTCTAACTGTGGTCCTCAGTCCTGTCAGTGCCACTTAGCTCTTTAATGCACACACCGTAGCTGGTAGACGCTTGCAGGCCAAGATGCTGAGGAGAGGCTTGGTCACATGTGACAGTCCTAGGAAGGCCCGCACCAGGCAGGAGCTCATCAACTCCTTCCCAGCTCTTCCTTTTCCAAACGGTTACAGCCCCTGGCAGAATGGGGCTCACGTGACCTCATGAGCAGTCCCTGGTCTCAGGTCTCCCATGTGTGACAGAAACATGTTAAGACCCGTGTGCAAAGGTTCTGCTGACTGGCCTTCCTCAAGTCTCCAGACCAAGGGGACAGAGTAGTTTATTGAGATAGGAATTTGTATGCAATTCTCTGTATTCTTTTCTTCCGTCATTCCAAGGTGGTCAGGCTCTTTGGTGTTTTCACCCAGGGGTGCTTTAAGACTGAAAGCAGAAGAGTTTGAAGGCAGATTCTTTCAGTCTTTCCTGG
This sequence comes from Neofelis nebulosa, assembly GCF_028018385.1. Classification (NCBI taxonomy): domain Eukaryota; kingdom Metazoa; phylum Chordata; class Mammalia; order Carnivora; family Felidae; genus Neofelis; species Neofelis nebulosa. The sequence goes on along the minus strand of NC_080783.1, from coordinate 103,116,578 downwards.
AGCCTTAGCTGGTCAGGCAGATTTTGCCGTAAGTCTTGAGATGGAGGGGAAGGAGGAGCAGGCCGGGAGGCTGGAATGATTCCACAGGGCAAGTTCTACCACTGGAAGTTTTGTGTGTTCTGGGGAGGAAATTGCTACCCCCAACTGGACAAGCCCTCCCACTGTACTCAAGACTCCAGACCTCCATTCCTCATAGGATATGCCCGGTTGCTCAGCTTCTCGGGACCACATGGATAGCAACAATAGTTTCCTCTGGGAAAGCCACTGTGAACTGATGACTAAAAGAGAATCCTAGAATACTTCGCCCCAGGACCTTTGCATAACCTTGCAGTAGAGGATAAGAAAGGTCAATTAATGGCTGAGATTGAATTTCAAGCCAGATGGGGACCTGGAATCAGACTTAAAAAAGGAAGAAATAGGATGTATACCTGAAACTAATATTACATTCTATGTTAACTAACTGGAATTTAAATAAAAACTAAGGATGGAAAGGAAAGGAAAGGAAAGGAAAGGAAAGGAAAGGAAAGGAAAGGAAAGGAAAGGAAGAAAGAAAAAGAAAGAAAGAAAGAAAGAAAGAAAGAAAGAAAGAAAGAAAGAAAGAAAGAAAGAAAAAGATGTCTTTTATACATGTGTTTGTTATCACAAATTCATATACAACATGCTAGGGTTGGCCCAGTTTAATATTTAAGGAAAGATAATATAGCCACTCAATTTCTGTTACCAGCCAAAAGGATAATTTAATAAAAATAGAGAACAGAATGAAACTCTACTTCCAAATTATCAAAAGAACCCACCCCTCTTTTTTGAGAATTAAAAAATGTGTGTAACTTCTTACCAAGTTAAAAAAAAAATCAATCAGGGGCGCCTGGGTGGCTCAGTCGGTTAAGCGGCCGACTTCGGCTCAGGTCACGATCTCGCAGTCCGTGGGTTCGAGCCCCGCGTCGGGCTCTGTGCTGACAGCTCAGAGCCTGGAGCCTGTTTCAGTTTCTGTGTCTCCCTCTCTCTCTGCCCCTCCCCTGTTCATGCTCTGTCTCTCTCTGTCTCAAAAATAAATAAACGTTAAAAAAAAAAAATTAAAAAAAAAATCAATCATAATGAAAGACTTTTACCTCTGTTTCCTGACCTAACTCTTCTCTCTTTGGTGAAGGGTGTGTTTTAGATTTGGGGGACTGGGCATTTGGGAGACACTTTAAATTTGGAAACTCGTATCTTTGAGTTATGGGAAGTTTTCTTGTATAGGCTCTTTAGTGATTTCTTTCTTCTCTGTTTTGTTGTTCTCTTTGGCATTTTCATTAGCCAGATATGAGACTCCCAGGATTGTTGCTCTAAACTTTTAACTTTTGTCTTTTGGTTTTCCTTCCTGGGAAGTTTACTCAGTTTTATCTTACTATTAAAAAAAAAAAAGTTTATTTATTTAAAGTTTTTTTAATGTTTATTTATTTTTGAGATAGAGACAGAGCATGAACGGGGGAGGGTCAGAGAGAGAGAGGGAGACACAGAATCTGAATCAGGCTCCAGGCTCTGAGCTGTCAGCACAAAGCCCGACACGGGGCTCGAACTCATGGACCATGAGATCATGACGTGAGCTGAAGTTGGACGCTTAACTGACTGAGCCACCCAGGTGCCCCTATTTATTTATTTTTGAGAGAGAGGGGGAGGGGCAGAGAGAGAGAGAGAGAGAGAGAGAGAGAGAGAGAGAGTCCCATGCAGCCTCCACACTGTCAGCACAGAGCCCAATGTGGGGCTTGAACTCATAAACCTTGAGATCATGACCTGAGCTGAAGTCAAGAGTTGGATGCTTAACCAACTTGAGCCACTCTGCCACCCCCTTATTTTTCTCTTTTTAAATATTTCTGCTATCATATTTTCAACTTCCTTCTCGTTCTGTATTTCTTTTCTATCGTATCCTTTCTTTATTTTATGGGTGTGCTATCTTCTCTTTTCTTCTAAAGATATTAATAATTGCTATTTTATTTAAATGTTTTTTCTGCTCCTCATAGTGTCTCTGTTTTCTCTGCATTCCTTTTCCCAGTTGTTGGCTTTGGGTTCTTTCTTCCATCGTAGAGGCATTCCCTAAATGTCCACTTATATTTAACCTTGAGGTGTTTATTTATTTATTTTGATTTTTTTTTAAACACTTATTTATTTTTGAGAGAGCGCACACGGACAAATGGGGGAGGAGCAGAGAGAGGGAGACCCAGAATCTGAAGCAGGCTCCAGGCTCCGAGTTGTCAGCACAGAGCCCGACGCGGGGCTCGAACTCACAGGCTGTGAGATGGTGACCTGAACCAAAGTTGCATGCTTAGCTGACTGAGCTACCCCAGTGCTCCTAAGCTTGAGGTGTTAAAAGCTCCATATAAGTGCTCTGTGTTTGGGTGAGACTTGTTCCTCCAGAATGTTCCAGGTCCCAGAGCCCAGAGAATAAACCTCCAGTCTCCTGCCTGGGAGTGACATGTGCATGTGCACACACTCTCTCTCTGAGAGTAAATACATAAACTTAAAAAAAAAAGCTTCAAGTAATCAAAAAGATCCTTAATGTCTTTGAACAAGCATCATGTCCCCTTTACAGATCTTCAAGGTCATAATCTTCTTTGTTCTTCTGAACAAAAAATGAAATTTCCCTTGTTTTTGACTGTGTGTCTCAGCTCTTATGAAAAAAATATATGATTAGCCATCCTTCCAGTACCTTCTGAAGTGTGTGCACTCAGGCACACAGGGGTGCAGTGAGGGGTGGGTCTTGGGCGGGGGGGCATGTACATAGAGGGAACCTGTGGCATCTATGTGTTAAGAACTGGGGTGTGCTAGTTGCTTGACTTCTGGCTGGTGGCTGCTCCCTTCATGTAGACCTCTTGTGAGTGGCAGAAGCCATATTTGAAAATGCCACGTCTGAGTATCTTTCCCACAACCAGGTTCAGCAACCTCTGCAAGCCAAGCCAAGCCATGAAAAGGGAGACCATGCAGTAGTGTAGTAAAAGCTAATGTAGGGGCACCTGGGTGGCTCAGTCGGTTACGTGTCCGACTTCGGCTCAGGTCATGATCTCACGGTCTGTGAGTTCAAGCCCCGCATCGGGCTCTGTGCTGACAGCTCAGAGCCTGGAGCCTGTTTCGGATTCTGTGTCTCCCTCTCTCTCTGACCCTTCCCCCACTCTGTTCATGCTCTGTCTCTCTCTGTCTCAAAAATAAATAAATATTAAAAAAAAAAAAAAGCTAATGTAGTCACAGCTAGTACTTAATAGCTAGTATTTAGTGAGAGTGTAGTCCGTGTGGGTCCTCACCGGAGCACTTTACATAGATTTACTCAGTTACCCTGCTAGTAAGTGATGGAGGGGACGTTTAGAGCCTGCTCAGAGCCAACTACCGCACTGTCTTTGTAAGGAAGGCAGGAGGGACGCTAAGCGTAAAAGGGAGGCTTCTTATACTCACTGGGTGAGCTAGAAAAAAATTCCTCATTGTAACTACCATGAGTGGTATCTTCTTTGCCTCTCACTATTTTCTGATACCTCCTCAGGATGAGTCAGCTCAGAATTCCTGGAATTAACACTGCATAAGAACGCCCTCCGCTTCTCTTTCTACTGCTACTGTCCTGATTTGGGCCCTCATCATTTCTCATCTTGACCACTGAGACACTCTCCTGTCTGGTGTCCTTCCCTACAGACTCTCATCCATCGGGTCCATCCTTCACACTTGCTGCCAGAGTGATCTCTGTTTTAGAAAAATGCAAGTCTGACTGTGTCCCCCCCTGTTTATTTATTTTTTAATGTTTATTCATTTTTGAGAGAGAGAGAGAGCAGGGGAGGGGGAGAGAGAGAGAGAGAGAGGGACAGAGGATCCGAAGTGGGCTCTGAGCTGACAGCAGTGAGCCCCCCCGATGCTGGGCTCAAATCCACCAACCATGAGATTGTGATCTGAGCCGAAGTCAGATGCTCAACCAACTGAGCCACCCAGGTGCCCTCTCCCCTCCACCCCCTCCCCCGTTTAAAAAACCACCTGATGGGTCCCCATTTCCTTCAGGATAAAGTGCATGCTCTAGCATGGCATTGGGGACTTCTTGGATTAATCGCAAAGCACATCTCCAGCCTTTTCTCTTGCTAGTGAATTTGGCGGCCCCTTCCTCTCTCCCAAAGCCCTCCTCTGTCCCCACCACCTATTCTCTCTGGACACAGCATGCGTCCACCTACCTCAGGATTCTCACACTGCTTTCTGGAATGCTCCGCCCCCTCTCCACCCGACTGCCATTCATCTTGGGAGGCAGTCAAGGACTGCTTGTCTCCAAGATCTTCTCTGACCCCCCTGTCCTATCCCTTCACAGTCAGTAGACTCAATTCTGCCCTCCTTTGTGTCCTCACCATGTCCTGGCCAGTCTTCTACAGCACTTATAGCACACTGCTGCCTTGCTTTTCCATATGTTGATCTTCCCCACAAGATGGGGCTCTCCCCAAGTTTGGGGCTCAAATCTTACTGTTGTAGCTCCCCTGCTTGGCACATATCGGGACTTAATAAATGTATAGGTCTATTTATTTGCATACGAATGAATGGATTCACTTTCCCTATTGCATCGTATAATCTTCTAAAAGCTATTGGGCTTTCTGGAACTTACATTAAGGAAGTCACATACCAGCAATAATATCCAGATAACTCAGCCTGTGCCAAAATTGCCTGACGAGATTATCTGTGCCTCGCAGCTAGGACCACAATTTTCTGCGTCTTTTATATTCTCTTCATGTCCTGACATAGTGTTGGATATGCACTATCTGTTTAAAATGTTTTTGTTGATTTGAGTTGGCTTGGCTAGGGGATACAAAAGAGAAAATGTGGTCCCCGCCATTATGGGCCTGACACATAAAAAGGGAGACAGGATAGGTCCTGTGCGGGAAAAAAAGCCTCATTAAAACCAATTACTGAGACTTTCCTTCAAAGTCCCCAAAGATGCCTGTACATATTCCCAAAGAAGCCCTTACGAATTACATGACCCTGGTGAAGGTCTTCCTTCACCGTATGATTTGTTGCAGGAAAAATAAGGACTTTCAAAGCGGTTAAGGTCACTTTGTACTAAGACAGTGGCACTCTATCATGTTAAATAAAATGTCAGTGGATAGTTACTGTGTCATTCTTTTCACATGATTTTATGCACAGCGGATAATTTTATTATATATAGGTATATATATGTGAATTGGGTATGACTATTGATTTTTAAGAATTTAGTAAGGCTGTGCAAACAAATGTGTATCCCTTATTTAAGGAAACCTGGGAAGGAAATGACAAGGTACTGATGTGTCGTGAGGGCTGCGGTGGGCTTTTTGTGTACGAATGCCTTTATGTGATGTTGTGGCATCCCCTCCTTACAGATGGGAAGACGGAGGCTCACATATACCAATCTGCCTAAGGTCTCTATGGCCGGTGTCACAGAGCATAGGCTCGAAATTTTAGAGGCTTTCACATTATACTACCTATCGGTACTCAAATCTAAATTCATTCACGTGAAATTCCATCTAAAGGATGGATCCTTAGAAAATTGTTAACTGCTAAGATCCTGTTGGCAAATACCTGAAATAAACAGATATTTATTTTTTATCTGTGTACATGTATTTGAGTTTTAAACATGACAAATATTTTAGCCATTAAATTACCAAAAAAATAAAATGATGCATAGTATACAAAATGAACACAGGCTGATGTACCTCTGTGTTTCCATGTAGTTGTTAGTTACTACAGCAGGAGGAAACCTGGAACAGTACTTTCAGGGTGGAGGTAATTTGACAATATACCTAAATTAGTATCACACAAACCCAGTGATTTGGTGAACTCTCTTTGGGAATTCTTTTTCTTTTTTAAAGTTTATTTATTTATTTATTTTGAGGGAGGAGGGGCAGAAAGAGAGGGAGAGAGAGAATCCCAAGCAGGCTCCACACTCTCAGTGCAGTGAGATCACGACCTGAGCAGAAATCTAGAGTCGGACGCTTAACCGACTGCCCCTCTTTGGGAATTCTATGGGCACAGCGACACGGCAGTTAAGAACAGAACCTCTGGTGGGGCGCCTGTGTGGCTCAGTCAGTTAAGCGTCCAACTTCGGCTCAGGTTGTGATCTCGTGGTCCGTGAGTTCGAGCCCTGCGTCGTGGCTCAGCTCAGAGCCTGGAGCCTGTTTCAGATTCTGTGTCTCCCTCTTTCTCTCTCCTCCCCCGCTCATGCTCTGTCTCTCTCTTCTCAAAAAGAAATAAAAGTTAAAAAAAAAAAAAAAAAAACAGCCTCTGGGGGTCTTTATGACTCTGCACAGTTTACTTTGAGCCCCATTTTCCTCATGTGTAAAATTAGGCCAACAGCACCCATTGCCTGGGGTGTCATCTAGATTAAATGACAGGATGTCTGTCAGGTGCTGGGCAGGGGCCTGGCCACAGTATGGCTCAGTGATGGGTAGGTAGCTGGATATGCACACTCCTTACCTGATATCCTCCCCTGGCACACACACTAGGGCTGGGCTGTACATATTCTGGAAAGTTCTGGAAAGGCCATAAGATATTAGCGAGATGAGTTCTTCTGGTCATGAAGATTGAGAGGGCATGGGGAAATTGAAATTGGGTGCTGCTTCATCATGGGGGGCTTCTAGGAACCCCAGTGTTTGGGGGGAGAAAAGGATGTGTGGCTCAGAGGAGGCATCAGCACGATGTCTGAAGCTGTTGTCATATCATGGTGACAGGGTGGAAAAGCTGGATTCTACCAGCTAGCCAACTCTGTCTCAGCCACGCTCCTCAATGTCTGTGAGCATTTCGTCATGCAGTCACATGGAGCTTGTATTCTGGACTTTCTGCGAAGTTTCAGTTTCCAAGATTCAGTGCCATTGTCAAAGCCCAATTTCTGTTTTCCAGATTTGGCAATTATGGTACCCAAGAGTGGGAAAACCCTCCAATCTCGGTCTTTAAGCACTAAAATAGAAACGGGGCACGAAGAAGAGAAAAAGGAGTGGGAGGGAGGTGCACACGAAGGATGGAGGGAGGAAAAAGCACCGTTATAAACCCTGGGCTCGCACCCACGCGTGCTGGTGGAGAGGGCAGGGGTTGGCCGAACATGTTACAGAAAGCAGGGCACGGGAGGGCTGGCAGGTGGCCAGGTGTGAAATCCCTGTGCACCCCCGACCCCCCATTTGCCCATGCTGCTCCTGGATACCACCGCTGGCACCCCGCCTGAAGCCAGGAGGGAGATGGTTGCCAGCATCTTCCAGGGACCCTGTGGAGAGAGCTCCGGGGTTGGGAGGGGGGGTCTCAACTTCTCGATCCACTGTGAGCTGGCCCAGGGAGTTATCCTGACACGCGCCTAGAGTGGCCAGCCCCTGCAGTTTCTCCACTGAGAACATCACAAGTGGGCACTCTTTCAGAAGGACTTAAGGTAATTCTTCTAAGGACAAGAATGTTGTTTCCTACCTCTGCCTCGAGGTTTTAAAAGACTCAGATGAGAGGGTTTTATGATTCTGGGCTTTATGCTTTCACCGGATTTCCCATTCCATCACACCCCTCAGGGCTATGAAATTTGGATTACTTTTTAATCTTCCCTTCCCATTTTCGTTGTTCTGGTGTTGAACTGATTATGTAGAACTGTGTGTTGATGGCTCTGTGGCACCTTCCCTCTGGGGATGGGATGGAGCTCTGCTTCCTAAACATCACCCTTAATCCTCTTGGGGTGGGGGGCACTGTGGCAGGGGTACTCACCCCGTCCATCAGGGCCCCGCGGGGACTGACGCTTTGCAGGTGCTGGTAACCACGCTGCACAGAACGGGTTGGGGGTTGGGCAGGGTCCCCGGTTCTTGCCTGCCCTCTCAGATGACACTGGTGGTTAAAAGAATAAATACATGACAGTTGAGCCGGCTCTGCCCACGAAAGAAACTAGGAGGCAAGTTGCCTATGAGGTGTCATCTGGAATCACCTACCTACCGGGAAGGGAGGTAGTGAGTCACCCAGAGAGGAGGATGGGTGGGTGACATTAGGCACCCCCCACCCCCACCCCACCTGCCCAGCAGCACCTTGTACAACAACTTCAATTCAAAGTGAAAACAGATTCTCCACCTGGGAGCCAGCCTATCAGTATAAGGTGTTTCGTTCTCAACTTGGGACGGGGGTGGGGGAGAGGTTATGATAAATGGATCAACACAGGGGTTCCTGCTTCCTGTCTCCATTTATATGTGCTCCCTCGGCATGCCTCTCACTTTCCCAACTTTTTACGTCCGATTGGCCTTTCCAGAACTTTCCAGAGTAGGTAGAGCCTACTCGTAGTGCAGCAGGGGATGATTTCAGGTGGTAGTACATTGAGAAAGTTATTCTTGTCTTCTCCAGGTCTTCTGCCTCAGTTTGCTGGCACGTCTTGAAGATTTCCTCAGCCTCATGGCCTCCTCTGTGTTTTACATTAAAAACAATTTCTTTTAATGTTTTATTTATTCTTGAGAGAGAGAGAGAGAGACAGAGCATGAGCAGGGGAGGGGCAGAGAGAGAGGGAGACACAGAATGTGGAGCAGGCTCCAGGCTCTCAGCTGTCAGCACAGAGCCCAATGTGGGGCTCGAACCCAGGAACCTCGAGATCACGACCTGAGCTGAGGTCGGATCCTTAATGGATTGAGCCACCCAGGTGCCCTGTTTTACATTTTTAAGAAGACCAGGGCTACTCCACTAAGTGTTTTAGCAGGTAAATATCTAACTAGAATTTAATAACACCATTTCGTTTTTATCTTTAAAATTGTATTTAAGACTTTACGGCAAGTGATGCTGGTTTTCCCACTGACACTAGGGGTACTTGTGTAGCCAACTTATATGGCACTTACTCTCTGGAAGTCTCATTTTAAAGGCTTCTAAAGAGGGGCACCTGGGTGGCTCAGTCGGTTAAGCGTCTGACTCCGGCTCAGGTCACGATCTCGCGGTCCGTGAGTTCGAGCCCTGCGTCGGGCTCTGGGCTGACGGCTCGGAGCCTGGAGCCTGCTTCTGATTCTATGTCTCCCTCTCTCTCTGCCCCTCCCCCATTCATGCTCTGTCTCTCTGTCTCAAAAATATATAAAACGTTAAAAAAAAAATTAAAAAAAAATTAAAGGCTTCTAAAGAGAGAGTGCTGTGATTCGCATAACCTAATTATAAACCTCTGAGATAAGAACGACGATTGCCCTCATTTTATAGATGGGGAAACAGAGGCACGAAGGGGTTAAATAAGGCTTCAAAGCGGTGGAGGCAGCGTCGGAACCCTGACAGCTTGGCCCTAGACTCTGTTCTTCACCTCTATGCTACGCTGCTTCTCCACAGGAGCGCTTTAAAAATTAATGTATTCAAGGGAGAAAGTGAGTCGATTTGCAGAAAACGTTGATATAAAGGCGGTAAGGCCCCGGCACCGTCTGGAATGGCAGAGATGGGGAAGGCGGGCTACATAAAATGAGTGCGGGTGCTGGGTTTTTGGCCGACAGGATAAAGAAGGGCCCAGCCAATTAAGCACCTGACCTTGGACACCGCTCACTCCACCCAAAGGATCGCTGGAGCTTCAGACAAAACTTGCAGGCTGGCTCTGTAATGGAGACGCCTGGCAGGACTAGCTGTATTTGTAATAATATGCGCAAGCATATACACAATGCCCGTATATACACACCCACGTGTAAGTACGCGCACGGATGCTCTTAGGTGCCAGGAACGGAGCCAAGCAGTGCTCTCGTGACAGGCAGTCTTTCCTTTACCGTCCATGTATTCTCTCTGTACTTGTCACAACGGCCTGTGTGGTGGCTTTCACCTCCCACTGCTGGATGAAGACGCCAAGCCCAGGAGGAGAAGCTGCTGAACTTGTCCACCCTGACGGCCGTGCTGGGAGGTCAGCCCGGCTGCCCCTGACCCCAGGCAAGTTCTCTCCCACCGCGTGACACTGTCGGTTCCTTGTTATTGCAGAGTGAGCCCACTTTCCCTACATTCTCTTCCAGAAAAGTAAGCGTTGGGTTCAAATACGACTCTGACAACAGTTCTGTGACTCTGAGATTTAAATAATGAATACTTTAAATCTTGGAGATTGATTTGGAATCGCCAGGTCTTCATTCTACCAAGTAAGTCACATTTAAAACAAAACGGTGGGGCGCCTGGGTGGCTCAGTCGGTTGGGCGTCCGACTTCGGCTCAGGTCATGATCTTGCGGTCCGTGAGTTCGAGCCCCAAGTCAGACTCTGTGCTGACAGCTCAGAGCCTGGAGCCTGCTTCGGATTCTGTGTCTCCCCCTCTCTCTGCCCCTCCCTCCCTCACACTCTATCTCTCTCTGCCTCTCAAAAAAAAAGAAAACTAAAAAAAAAATTTTTTTTAAACGGTACTTCTCCAAAGTATAACAAAGCCTGGCAACTGTCCATCATCATTGTCAATAGATAAATGAAAGGAGATCCTAACCCAGAAATGGAGGGAGGACATAAACTTGGAATAATCTGGGTGTGTGTGTGTGTGTGTATTCTATTTTCTTTGAGTTTTTTAATTTATTTTGAGAGAGCATGCAAGTGAGAGAGGGGCAGAGAGAGAGGGAGAGACAGAGAGAATCCCAGGCAGGCCCCACACTGTCAGCACAGAGCCCAACTCGGGGCTGGAGCTCTCCAACTGTGAGATCATGACCTGAGCCAAGATCAACAGCCAGATACTCAACCAATGGAGCCACCCAGGCGCCCCGTGTATATTCCATTTTTAAGAAAGTTAAAATTTCCTCTTGGAACCAAGTCGGCAGTGTCTGGGAGCCGCTGTCTTGGAGCGCCAGTCTGACCTTTCTGCTGTTTCGTGTTGGCTGTTTAATTGCCTTAATTTGAAAGCCACCTCTGTCAAGGGATACCAGGAAGGTATCTCCCACTCCTCCTGACACTGATTTGCTGACTGTGGATGCTGCTGGCTCTTCTGCGGATGTTGAAAAGCTACTTCACGCTCAGCACCATCTCCAATCCTTGGAGGTTGGGCACCCCAAGAGGGTAGCAGTGGTGTCTTTTCTGTTCACTGCCCTGCCCTTGAACCTCGCCCAGTGCCTGGCATACGGTAGGCACACAACAACTATTTGTTGAGTGGCTGAGTGAATGAGCAAATGGCTGATAAAGGGGAGAATTACATTTTCATTTTTTTCCTCTTCGTGTGCAGATATGATAAACTCTTCACAAAAAAAACATATTTGTAAATTATGAAACCATAATGGGAGGTGCACTGCTAACCCACCACACAGCTTAAGAAGAAAGTTCGTGAGTGCCTATGTTATCTCATCCTCGTTGCTTCCCTGGAAATAAAAAGCATACTGAATTTTGGGTTTCTCATTCATTCTCTTCCCTTTAGAATGTAGTTTAAAAAGTACTGTATGTTATGTGAGTATTCCTTCCTAAATTTTGTATTTACCACCCGTGCTTCCCTAAAAGAATTTTTATTTAAATCTTTTTTTTCATGTTGATTTAGTTTTGAGAGAAAGACACAGTGTGAGCAGGGGAGGGGCAGAGAGAGAGGGAGACCCAGAATCAGAAGCAGGCTCCAGGCTCCGAGCGGTCAGTACAAAGCCTGACGCGGGGCTCAAACTCACAAACTGCAAGATCATGACCTGAGCCGAAGTCGGACGCTTAACTGACTGAGCCACCCAGGCACCACCCGCCCCCACCCCCCAAAAGAGTTTTTAAAATCATATATGTCTGTATACTCTAAACAATGTATTGTATAGCTTTTGCTTCGTTTCTGAAGTTTCTAAAAATGGTATCCCATGGCCTTTTTGTTTGTTTCCTTTTTTGCGATTTGTGTTTTTCAGTCTATATATTGTTTCTAAGTTTCACTAGAGCAAGGCATATTTTATTTTCATTGCTGAATATTCAGCCATCATGTGAATAGTACAATTTATTCATGCATTCCCCTGTCAATGGAATTTGGGTTGTTTCCATTTTGAAGCAATGATAAATAATACTTCTGTAAACATTCTTTTTTAAAAAAAGTTTTGTTAAAATAACCTTATATGAGCACACACATATACATGTATATGTAGCATAAAACAAAGTGAAAGTTGATGAATTAACAAGGGGATGCATTTAAACACCCCTGTGGCAAGGAGACTGACTCTGACCTCATCAGCCTGACATGCTCCCTTTTCCAAACACAGTGCTCTCCCTCCTCCAGCCTGATTTTTGTGCTGATTACCTCTGTTCTTGCTGTATTATCAACCATTCCTAAATTCTACAATTTAGCTTTGCCTGTTTTTTTCTTTTTAAAGTGTCTTTTATTAAAAAAAATTTTTTTTTAATGCTTATTTATTTTTGAGAGAGAAAGCACCAGCAGGGCAGAGGCAGAGAGAGAGACAGAATTGAAAGCAGGCTCTAGGCTCTAAACTGTTAGCACAGAGCCCAACATGGGGCTTGAACTCCCAAATCATGAGATCATGACCTGAGCCGAAGTCTAATGCTTAACTGCCTGAGCCGCCCAGGTGCCCCTCAAAGTGTCTTTTTAATCTCCCTTAATCTGTAGGCTCCCTTTCCATCTCCTCTCCTTCTTCTTGCCATTTTGAAATATTAGGCTACAGTTTCCATCTGGGCATGTCTCTGGACTGCTTCCATTGTCCACAGGGATGTGATTCTGCTCCTTTTTGCTTGAATAACGGTATGGGATTTGATTTTTTAACTATGACTTACATTTACATAATATTAGATTTCCTGAACTTATAGAAAGGAGGTATAATATAAGAGTTATTCTGGGGTGCCTGGGTGGCTCAGTCGGTTAAGCCTCTGACTTCGGCTCAGGTCATGAGCTCATGGTTCATGAGTTCAAGCCCCGTATCTGGCTCTGCACTGACAGTGGGGAGCCTGCCTGGGATTCTCTCTCCTTCTCTCTGCCCCTCCCCCACTTTGCTCGTGTGTGTGTGTGTGTGTGTGTGTGTGTGTGTGCGCGCGCGCGCACACTCCCATGCTCTATCTCAAAAAAATAAACTTTAAAAAAGGAGTTATTCTGGGGCGCCTGGGTGGCTCAGTCGGTTAAGCGTCTGACTTCAGCTCAGGTCACGATCTCGCAGTCCGTGAGTTCGAGCCCCACATGGCTCAGAGCCTGGAGCCTGCTTCCAATTCTGTGTCTCCCTCTCTCTCTCTGCCCCTCCCCCATTCATGCTCTGTCTCTCTCTGTCTCAAAAATAAATAAAACGTTAAAAAAAAAAGGAGTTATTCTAATTGCACAACTTTAGAGTACCTTCTGTCATTTAGGTTAAGTAGTAAAGAACAGCAGCACCTCACTTTTTGAGTGACTCTGCCTCTGCTACTTTTATCTGGATCTTCTTTTTTTTCTTTTCTCTATTTTCCTGACCTGCTCCCTTTGGATTCTGTTCCTAGCCATTGTGCCTCACCTGGGGGTTTGTCCTGGTGGGGAGCCTGGGCTGGTCAGTTCTGAGTGTTTTTTGGACTCAGTCTTCCCCGGTCCCTTTACACTCCACCCCTTGGATTCACCCGCTGTCAGAGAAAGCAGATCCCTGCGCATGTCGGGTGTCCTTCTCTAACTGGCCCACTGGCTTTCCCATGGTTGCCTGTTGGTTTATTTTGAAGTTCTTAGGTCTGACACATACTCTGTTGCTTCCTCTGACTCAGCTGCTGCACCATGCAGGGCTTGTAGGTGTGTTTCTACCCGTTCAGTTTTAGGTTTGAAAGATCTATGTGATCGTCTGTCATAATTATTGCCCAGGGGATTTTAGTTTTGCAATCCTGGCTGCCCTGTGTCTTTATGGGGAATTTGGAGAGATTACACATTTACAACACCAATGTTGCTGCCTTCCCAGAATGCCCATGAATTCTCGTATAGACGTTTGCTCTTGTACACCTACAGGAAGGTTTCTAAGTATAGCCAGGGGGGAAAATCACAGATTGTTAGTTGGCAAATAGTTGACATTACAAGGTAATGCTAAATTGTTTTCTAAAGTTGTTGCATCAATTTATGCTGTCACTGGCAGAATACGAAAGTCTTCACAGATCCACATGTGTGCCAATACTTGTCAGATATCTTTTCCACCTTTGCTCAGTGGAAATAGTTTGCTCTTTGTTGTGGTCTTCATTGGCATTCTCCTTCATTTTCATTTCTTCTTCATAGGTTTATTCCCCTCCCCCCCCATATATCTTTTTCTATGAATTGCCTGTTCACGTCTTTTCTCCAGTTTTCTTTTTGGGTGTCATTTTTCAAAAATTGATTTTAGTTTTTGCAAAATATATTTTCTCTCTTTTTTTAAATATGAGACTTTAATGTTTTTATTTTAATTCCAGTGTAGTTATTATTTAATATTATTTAAGGTGCCTTTTGATAAACAAGAGTTTTTAATATTTTTCCTGAGGTAAACTTCCTATAGTATAAAGTTCACCATTTTAACATGTACAATTCAGTGGCTTAAAAAAATTCACAGTGTAGTTGCCTATATTGTTTTCTATTATGCTTAGTGCCTTTTGTGTCTTGTTGGAGTCTTTCTCTGCCCCTTTGTCATAAAGATGTTCTGTACTTTCTCCTTTAAGTGTTAATGTTTTACCTTTGAAGCTTGAGTCTTTATCTGGAATTGTTTTTAGTAAATGGTGTGAGGTGGGATTTTTTTCTCCATATATGTAATAAATTTGCCAAGAACCATTTATTTCATTACCTCCTTTTCCCCAGTAACCTGCAATGCCACGTTAGTCATGCCATTTTCCACTGACTCTAAGAAGCCATGTAAGATGTAACATGATTTTGGTGCAGCAATAAAAGGCAAATTACTTTAGATTTAAAAAAATGACATAATTCTCTCTTATCAGTTTATTTGAAAAGCAGTTTCATCATAAATCACTCTTCTGAATCCATATAAGGAGAATGTTAATTAAATTGGTTAAGGTATTCTTAAAATTTCTTCCCATTTACTTCTGAATCATTTTCTTTCTTTTAGCTGGGATATAATTCACGTATCATAAAATTTACCTAGTGGGGTGCCTGGATGGCTCAGTCAATAGAGCAACTGACTCTTTTTTTTTTTTTTTTAACGTTTTATTTATTTTTGAGACAGAGAGAGACAGAGCATGAACAGGGGAGGGGCAGAGAGAGAGGGAGACACAGAATCGGAAGCAGGCTCCAGGCTCTGAGCCGTCAGCCCAGAGCCCAACACAGGGCTCAAACTCACGGACTGCGAGATCGTGACCTGAGCTGAAGTCAGACGCTTAACCGACTGAGCCACCCAGGCGCCCCAACTGACTATTGATCTCAGGGTTGTGAGTTCAAGCCCCACAGTGGGTGTGGAGCCTACTTTAAAAATAATAATAAAAATACAGTAAAACCTTGGTTTGCAAGCATAATTCATTCTGGAAACATGCTTGTAATCCAAGTACTTGTCTATCAAAGCGAATTTCCCAATAAGAAATAATGGAAACTCAGATGATTCGTTCCACAACCCAAAAATATTCATATAAAATGATTACAATACTGTAATATAGAAATAAGGAAAATAGAAAATAGTAAGAAAAATAAATTAACCTGCACTTGCCTTTGAAAACCTTTGTGGCTGGTGTGAGGGAGACGAGAGAGGAGGGTTATTGTGTAGGCCAGCTTTCACTATCACTAATGGAATCACTGCTCTCTATGAATCTTTTTCTTTTTTGTGCAACTTTTTCTTTTTGTAGAACTTACCAGGGAACCTATCCAATGACACTTGCTTTGGCCTCCTTTTGAGGATTTCGCAGAAATGTGACATTGCATTGTCGTTAAACAGATTCATTGCTCGCACTGCTACAGACTTATACGGGTGGTGCTTTTCTACAAGATTTTGCGCTGTTTCCCACATTTCACACATCTCCCTGATCTCGTTTGAAGTGAGGGATTCCTCTACCTTTTTCTCCTCCTCCTCTGCAGACGACATCTCCATTGGTTTGTTGGTGGCCAGCTCCTGCCTATCTTCCTCCACCAGCTCTTGAATGTCGTTCTCATTCACCTCCAGTCCCATGGTCTTCCCCAAAGACACAATTTCATTGACAACAGGTGGCTCGTGTTCATGGCAAGCCCCTCTAAGAAGGCAAGAACACAATCAGGCCACAGTTTTCTCAGAAAACAGAATTGAGGATTCTCTTTCTTGGTAACCCCATCCCAGGCTTCATTGATGATCTTGAGGCAGTTCGTGATGTGGAAATGATTTTTCCAAAACTCTTGGAAGGTGAGGTTTGTTCCTTTGGTCACCTCGAAGCATCACTGACATAGTACTTTGGTGTAAAGCTTTTGAAAGTTCTAAATGACTTGCTGTTCCATGGGCTAGAGGATTGGAGTGGTGTTGGGAGGAAGGAACTTGACCCTAATGAACTCAAATTCCTCCAGTAAATCGCTTTAAGAGCCTGGAGGATGAACAGGAGCATTACCCATAACCAGCAAGGCTTTGAATGGCAAATTCTTTTCTAAAAGGTATTTCTTCACTGCAGGGCCGAAGACCTTGTTGATCCACTCAACGAACAAGATATAAGTGACCCAAGCCTTGCTGTTGGACCTCCACAGACCGTTTAACTGGCTCTTCTGCACCTTGCATTTCCTGAAGGCTCATGGATTCTTGGAATGATACACGAGCAGGGGTTTGACTTTGAAATCCCTGCTTGCCTTAGCACAAACAGGAGGGTGAGATGGTCTTTCACGGGCTTGTGACCGGGCACTGCATTGTCTTCTTCTGTAACATAGGTCCTCTTTGACATCTTTTTCCAAAAAAGCCCCGTCTAATCGCTGTTAAAAACTTGCTTCTGCAGGTAACATTCAGAAACCATGAGCTTCTGGAACTTGATAGCGAGCGCCTCAGCTGCCTTAGCGTCCAAACTCACACCCTCTCAGTGCCTCACAACACTACGGATGCCACTTCTCTTAAAGTTATCAAACCATCCCCTGCTTGCCTTGAAGCCTTCTTCGTTTTCTGTTGACGCACCTGGCAGTTTATTTACGAGGTCAGCACACAAGGCCTTTGCCTTCTCACAGGTAAAGTTCTCGGTCACAGTATCACCTCCTAGTTGCTTCTCCTTTATCCAAACCAGAAGCAACTTTGCTACGTCTTCCAGAACACCTGGCCATTGCTTTGATATTCTCATGACTCCTTTTGCTGTATCTAGGCCCCTTATTTCTTCTCTTCTTTAATATTGTGCAAATGGTCGACATAGATGTCTTATAAAATCTTGCAGTTTTGGCCACTTGCATAACTTGTTCATACTTCTTTTTTTTTTTTTTCAACGTTTATTCTGAGAGAGAGAGAGAGAGACTGAGAGCGCAAGTGGAGGAGGGAGCAGAGAGAGAGGGAGACACAGAATCTGAAGCAGGCTCCAGGCTCTGAGCTGTTGGCACAGAGTCCAATGCAGGGCTTGAACCCACAGACTCCGAGATCATGCGTTACTATTTTGATAGGGATTGCATGGAATCTGTAGATTGCTTTGGGTAGTATGGGCATTTTAACAATATGCTTTGGGTAGTACGGGCATTTTAACAATATTAATGCTTTTAATCCATGAGCATGAAATATCTTTCCATTTG
Organism: Neofelis nebulosa; assembly: GCF_028018385.1. Lineage (NCBI taxonomy): Eukaryota > Metazoa > Chordata > Mammalia > Carnivora > Felidae > Neofelis > Neofelis nebulosa. The sequence continues at coordinate 103,099,113 of NC_080783.1, read as the reverse complement.
TGTTGTCTTCAATTGTTTCTCATCAGTATTTTATAGTTTTAGTCTTTAACTTAGTCGGTTAAGTTGATTCCTAGGTATTTTATTATTTTTGGTGCAATTGGAAATGGGACTGTTTTCTTAATTTCTGTTTCTGCTACTTTGTTATTAGGATATTAAAGCACTGTTGATTTCTGGGTATTTTGTATCCTGCAACCTTATTGAACTCGTTTGTTACTTCTGGTAGTTTTTTTGTGGAGTCTGTAGGATTTTCTACTTATAGTGTTATGCCATCTCCAAATAGTGACAGTTTCACTTCTTCCTTACCAATTTTGATGCTTTTAATTCCTTTTTCTTGTCTGATTGCCATGGCTAGGACTCCTAGTACTAGTTGAATAAAAGTGGTGAGAGTGGGCATTCTGGTCTTGTTCCTGACCTTAGAGGAAAACCTCTCACTTTTTAAACCATTTTTAATATCATATTTTTTTTAATATGATGTTAGCTGTGAGTTTTTCATATATGGCCTTTATTATGTTGGGGTATGGTCCCTCTAAACCCACTTTGTTTAGAGTTTTTGTCAGGAATGGATGTTGGATTTTGTCAAGTGCTTTTTCTGTATCTATTGGGATGATTGTATGATTTTTATCCTTCATTTTGTTGATGTGATGTATTACATTGATTGACCTGCAAATATTGAATCATCTTTGCCATCCTGGAATAAATCCCACTTGATTGTGATGAATGTATTGTTGAATGCAGCTTGCTAATATTTTGTTGAGGCTCATTTGCATCTGTGTTCACTAGGGATATTGGCCTGTAGCTTTCTTTTTGTTTTTGTGGTGTCTTTGTTTGGTTTTGGTATCAGGGTAATCTGGTCTCATAGAATGTATTTCAAAGCTTTCCTTCCTCTTTATGGGAATAGTTTGAGGAGAAAAGGTATTAATTCTTCTTTAAATGTTTGGTAGAATTCACTTGTGAATCCATATGGCCCTGGACTTTATTTTTTGGTAGCTTTTGATTACCAATTTAATTTCATCAGCAGTAATCAGTAATGAATCAGATTTTGTTTCTTCCTAATTCAGTTTGAAAGACTGTATGTTTCTAGGCATATATCCATTTCTTCTAGGTTGTCCAATTTGTCAGCAGATAATTTTTTTGTAGTATTTTCTTACAGTCCCTTGTATGTTAATTGTTACTTCTCTTTCATTTCTGATTTTATTTATTTGGGTCCTTTCTCTTTTTTTCTTGATGAGTCTGGCTAAGGACTGATCAATTGTATTTATCTTTTAAAATAACCAAATCCTGGTTTCCTGGTTTCACTGATTTTTTTTACACTTTTTTTTTTCCTATTTTTTGTTTGTTTGGCCTCTATGTATTTCTTTTTTTTCAACTTTTTTTTTTATTTATTTATTTTTGGGACAGAGAGAGACATAGCATGAATGGGGGAGGGGCAGAGAGAGAGGGAGACACAGAATCGGAAACAGGCTCCAGGCTCCGAGCCATCAGCCCAGAGCCTGACGCGGGGCTCGAACTCACTGACCGCGAGATCGTGACCTGGCTGAAGTCGGACGCTTAACCGACTGCGCCACCCAGGCGCCCCTCTATGTATTTCTTTTGCTTCTGTTCTGATCATTTTGGGCTATCTTTGTTGTTCTTCTAGTTCCTCTAGGTGTAATGTTAGATTGCTAATTTGAGATTTTTTTTGTTTCTTGAGTTAAATTTATTCTTAAGTATTCTAGTATTTTTGATGATATTATTACTGGAATTGTTTACTTAATTGCATTTTTGTATTGTTCATTGCTCAGATAAGAAGTACAACTAATTTTTATGTATTGATCTTCTATCCTGAAGCCTTGCTGAATTCATTTATTAGCTCTAATCTTTTAGTAGATTCCTTAGAATTTTCTATATACAGATCATGTCACCTGTAAATAGAGATAAGTTACTTCTTCCTTTCCAATCTGGATGCCTTTTATGTCTTTTCTTACCCAGTTGTCCAGGCTAGGGCTCCAGTACAATTTGGTGAGACTTGTAAGACAAGCCAAGGTCATCCTTGTCTTCCTCTTCATCTTAAGAAAAAGGCATCCAGTCTTTCGCCATCAACTATGATGTTAGGTAGGGATATTTCATAGAAGCCCTTTATCAGGCTGAAGAAGTTTCCTTCTATCCTTAATTTATCCTGTATCTTTACCATGAAAAAGTGTTGGGTTTTTCATATGCTTTGTTACACATCTAGTGAGATGGTTATGTGATTTTTGTTCTTAGTTCCATTAATATGGCATATGGCATTGATTTCCTACTTGGTCATGATTTGTAACATTTTTTTAATATGTTACTGGGTTCAGTTTTCTAGTATTTTATTAAGGATTTGTTTTGAGTGTCTGTATCTATAAAGGGTATTGATCTGTAGTTTTCTTGTGATGCCTTTGTCTGGTTTCATTGTCAGGGTGATAATGGCTACATAGATGGAGCTGGGAAGTAAGTGTATTAGTGTATTAGATGGGCTGCTGTAGTAACAAAGTACTACAACCTGGGCGGCTTAACCAATAAAAATTCATTGTCTTATAGTTCTTGACTCATATAGTCTCATAGTTCTCCTAGGTCTAGAAATCTAAAATCAAGGTGGCAGCAGGATTGTATCCTTCTGAGATGGCCAGGGAAGGATCTATTCAGGCCTGTCTCCTTGGCTTGTCGATGGCCATCTTCTTCCTGTGAGCCTTCATATCATCTTCCTTCTATGTGTACATCTATCCAGATTTCCCCTTTTTATAAGGACATAAGTCAGATTAGGGCCCACCCTAATGACCTTACTTTAACTTACTTCCTCTGTAAAGATCCCATCTCCGGTGCCTCGGTTGCTCAGTCGGTTGAGCTTCCAACTTTGGCTCAGATCATGATCTTGCGGTTCGTGAGTTTGAGGCCCGCATCGGGCTCTGTGCCGACAGCTCAGAGCCTGGAGCCTGCTTCGGATTCTCTGTCTCCCTCTCTTTCTGTCCCTACCCTGCTTGTGCTTGGTCTCTCTTAAAAATAAGTAAATATTAAAAAGAAAACATAAAGACCCCATCTTCACATGAGGTCACATTCCGAGGTACTGGGGATTAGAACTTCAACATGTGAATTTGGGGGGAACACAGTTCAACCCGTAACAGGAAATGTCTCATACTTTCTATGTCTTGAAAGTATTTGTGAAGGATTATGATTAATTTTTCTTTAAAATTAGTTAGAATTTACTGGTGGAGCCTCCTTCTCTAGGTCTTTTCTTTGTAGGAAGTTTTTTTGATCACTAATTCAATCTTTTTTTTTTTTTAATTTTTTTTTTAATGTTTATTTATTTTTGAGACAGAGACAGAGCATGAACAGGGGAGGGTCAGAAAGAGAGGGAGACACAGAATCTGAAACAGGCTCCGGGCTCCGAGTTGTCAGCACAGAGCCCAATGCAGGGCTCGAACCCACGGACCGTGAGATCATGACCTGGGCCGAAGTCGGACGCTCAACCGACTGAGCCACCCAGGTGCCCCATCAATCTTTTTACCTGTTATAGATTGTTCAGATTTTTTTCTTGACTTGGTGTCAGTAGTTTGTGACTTACTAGGAATTTGTCCTAGAAATCTATCTAATTTGTTGGGAGACAATTGCTCATAGTATTCTCTTATAATCTATTTTATTTCTGGAAGGTTGGTAGTAATGTATCCACTTTCATTTCTGATTTTAGTAATTTAAGGTTTCTTTCTGTTTTTCTTGCTCAGTCTAGGTTTGTCCCTTTTGCTGATCTTTTTAAAGAATCGATTTTTTGTTTTGTGAATTGTTTTTCTCTATTGTTTTTCTCTTTTCTGTTTTCCTTATTTCCACTCTCTTGTCTTATTTTCCTTTCTTCTACTTTTTATGGGTTTCCTTTGCTTTTGCTTTTTTAGTTTCTTAGGTTACTGATTTGAGATGTATGTATGTATGTATGTATGTATGTGTGTATTTATTTAAGTTTAATTTTAGAGAGAATGTGTGAGTGAGAGAGAAAGTGAGCAGGGGAGGGGCAGAGAGACAGGGAGAGAGAGTATCCCAAGCAGGCTTCGTGCTGTTGGCAGTGTAGAGCCCAATGTGGGGCTTGATCTCATTACTGTGTGATCATGACCTGAACCAAAATCAAGAATCAGACACTTAACCAGCAGAGCCACCCAGATACCCCTATTTCTTCTTTTTAAATATAAGTATTTATACCTATAATTTTTCTCTAAGCACTGCTTTAGCTGTATCCTATAAGCTTTGGTATATTGTGGTTTTGTTTTCATTCATCTCAAATTATTTTCTAATTTCTACTTGTTATTTGTTCTTTGCCCAGCTGGTATGTTGCTTAATTTCCACATATTTGTGAATTCCCAAAGTGTTTTTCTGTTGTTTTCCAGTTTTATTCCACTGTGGTTGGAGAAGATACTTTGTATTTCAGTCTTTTAAAATGTATTGAAACTGGTTTTATAACCTACTGCATAGTCTGTCCTGAAAAATGTTCCATGTGTACTTGAGAACGTATATTCTGCTGTTGTTGGATGGAGTGTTCTATAGATGTGTGTTAAGTTTTGTTGGTTTATAATATTGTTCAATTCTTTGATTTCTTTATTGATCTTTTATTAAGATTTTCTACCCGTCACTGAAAATGGGCTCTTGAAGTCTCCAACTATTATTGTTGAGTGGTCTGTTTCTCTCTTCAATTCTGACAGTTTTTACTTCATGCATTTTTATTGTTAGGCGCATATATGCTTATAACTGTTTTAAATTCTTGATAGGCTGACGCTTAGTACTATGAAGTGTTGTCTCCAGTAACAAATATTGTCTTAAAGTCTAGTAGTCTTTTATTGTATAGTCTTTCATGATATAGTTCTGTTTTTTTGTACTGTTTGCCCAGTGTATCTTTTCCCATCCTTTTACTTCCACCTATTTGTGACTTTGAGTCTACTGTGTGCCTCTGCAGCCAACAGGTAGTTGGGTCATATAAAACCAAATTCGTTCTGCCAATCTCTGCCTTTTAATTGGAATTTTAAATCTTTTACATTTAATGTAATTACTGATAAGGTAGGATTAATGACTGCCATCTTGCTATTTGTTTTCTGTCTTCTTTTTTATTCCTCAGTTTCTCCATTCTTTCTTTCTCTTGTGTTAAATAGACATTTTCTAGTGTGCAATTTCAAGTCCTTTGTCATTTCTTTTACTATATATTTTAACTTATTTTCTTATTGGTTGTGTTGGGACTTATAATTGATATATTGCCTGATAACCATTTAGTTTGGGCTAATAACCAACTTGTAACCAACTTGGTTTCAATAGTAACTTCATTTCAGTAACTTTGCTCCTGTTTATTCTGTCCTCCCTCCGTTGTGCTGTTTTACAAATTACATCATTATACACCGTGTGCCCATCAACACAGATATGTAATTATTGCTTTGTGTTGTCTTTCAGATTGCAAACAAACTAATATGTATTCACTCCTTGGTGAATCACAGAAACTACACCAGGTGAGTTGTTGAACAAAAGGAAACTTTATTTGCAGCAAATCAGTCATTATTGCTTGAGGGATAGTTTTGGTTTCCCTCACTGGGATGTTACACCTGTAGGGTCTTTTGCCTGAATTCAGAGATAAGCTAGAAAGAAGAGCTTGAGGAAAAATGTGGGTCAAAGGTCAGTGGGTACAAGCAGGTACGCAGGCCAGGTCTTGGGGTCTCGGTGACAAGATGGGAGAAAGAGTTACAAATAAAAAAGGTGTATTTGTGTATTTATCTCTGTAGTTACCTTTACCAGTGTTATTTCTTCATGTGGATTTGAGTTATTACCTAGTGTCCTATTAATTTGGCCTGAAGGACTCCCTTTCGTATGTCTTGTAATAGCAGATATGCTAGTGATGAATTATCTCTATGTTATATTATATTATATTATATTATATTATTATTAATTATATTAATTATATATATACTCATATTAGTTTTTGTTTACCTGTGAATATGTTCATTTCTCTTTCATATTTGAACATATTTCTAATGTTTTTGTTTACCTGTGAATATGTTCATTTCTCTTTCATATTTGAACATATTTCTAATGGGTATTTGGAAGTTTTTTTCTGTGAAATCTGGTATCTGGTCATTTTCACAGGCAGTTTTTGTTGCCTTATAATTATTTTTTCACAATGTATGGGTTATATTTTCCTGTTTCTTGCATGCCTCCTAATTTTCTGTTGGAAACTTAGACATTTTAGATAATGTAGTGTATAACTCCTCCCCTTCCCCCGCCACACACACACACACACACACACACCCAGGGCTTTTTATTTTTATTTTATTTTTATTTGCTTGTTTGTTTTTTAGTGAGTGGATTATTTTAATGACATCTATTTCCTCCCTGCTGTACAGTGTATTTCCAACTTGGAAATACCCACAGTTCCCTTGGGATGACAGTGGTGTTGGTAGGGTTCTCCTTCTTTCACAGACCACAGTCTAGCTGTTAAACTCCACTAACTGCTAGATGATTGCTCTGTTGTTTCCAGTAATGCCCTGGGGCACAAATTGTTCTACAGACTAATCCAATCAAAGTGTGGCTCCTTAGAAGGAGTAGCTTCTAAGCTCTGTGTTTGATATTTGTTCTGACCCCAGGAGGGTTCCTTCCCGCCATCTCTTTCCATGGTTCTCTTGTAAACTAGCCAGCTGACAGCTAGGCTGTATTTTCTTAAAAATCCATGAAATCTCCTTTGCCTTTTTTCAAAACCTCCAGTGTTCTTGACAGCGCCCTTAGGTTTGAACTTCTCCATGCTTTGTTGAAAATGAAGTCAGTTCCTTTGGGAAAAGATTAGGAGCTCTCCATTTTATAGCCTGCTTCTCTTGCTTAGACAAATCGCTGAGCCAGGGCTCTAGAGCTATGGGTGGGAACAATGGCAAGCTTCTGAGTCCAGCTCTAGGAGCTGAGTGATGACTGTAGGGTGGTGGCAGCAGCCTGAAGTCCCTTTGGTTTGCCTCTCCTGGCATGGAGCCACTACCTCATGAGCTGGAACAAGGGTAATTGGGGGCCCAGTATTCTCAGCATGCCAGGTAGGGGCCTCTGTTCTACGAGTGGGGGCTGAGCAGAAGAAAGGAGGCTGCACCTCTCAACAGTACTTGCTTGGAATTAGCCTCAGCAATAGGAAGCTGGGGATACAATGGGAAGCCCTGAAGTTCTGCTTCTCCTGGGAAGAGAGCTCTTTACCTGCTTCAGCTGGTGGTCTGAGGTTCTTGGCTGGAGCATTCTGGAGTCTTCACCTTACCGAGTTGGAAGAGGGAGAGAGGGAGAGGTCTTGGTTCAGACACCACACACTCTTGCCTTTCTTACAAATTTTGGGGGGTAGATTTTCTTCTATGTTTTGTCATTTGTGATTTGCTAAAGACCATTTCCAGACGCCTTAAATGCTTGGTTTAAAAACTAATTTTCACCAGTTTCATTAGGGAGTGGTCAGTGGAGCTCCTCACACTGTCATGTTGAAGTGAATCTACTTGTCCCTCATATGGCAAGTATAGTTTTGCTGGATTTAGAATTCTTGGTTGACTCTCTTTGTCTTTCAGCAGTTTAAATATGTTATCTTTCTGCCTTCTGGCCTCCCTCAGGCTTCCATAACAAATACCATAGACTTGTGGCATAAACAACAAATTAATTTCCTCATAGTTCTGGACCCTGGAAAGTCCAGGATTCAAGGTCCAACATGGTCAGTTCCTGTCTCTTTGTTGATACTGTTTGGTGAGGGATCATTCTCATGCTTCCCCATAGTTATTTAGACATGATTTCCTTTAGTTATTCAAACGTATTTAAGAATAGCTCAGGGTACCTGGGTGGCTCAGTTGGTTAAGTGTCTGACTCTTGATTTCACCTTGGGTCGTGATCTCGAGGTTTGTGGGGTCGAGCCCTGTGTCAGGCTCTGTGTTGACAGCATGGAGCCTGCTTGGGATTCTCTCTCTCCCTCTCTCTGCCCTTCCCTCCATCTCTCTCAAAATCAGTAAAAAAATATATTTAAAAAAAAAATCTTTAAATAAAAAGAATAGCTAAACTCTCAGGGCACCTGAGTGGCTCAGTCGGTTAAGCATCTGACTCTTGATTTCAGCTCAAATCATCTCACCATGGTCTAAAATCAAGGTGCCCTCCCCCACCCTCTCCCTGCTCCCAGTCAGCTCCAAGCTGGGCATGGAGCCTGCTTAACATTCTTCCTCTCCCTCTGCTCCTGCCCCCCAACTTGCTCTTTCTCTCTCAAAAAAAAAAAAGAAGAATAGCTAAACACTCTTATTACCTATAAAGATTTGTAGATTCTTCCGGGTTTCCAGTATAGGAAATTATTATTACTTGTAAATAATGAGTTTTGTGTCTTTTTCTCTTGTTCTATATACACCATTTGTTTCATGTACTATTTTCTTCTTTCACATTGGCTAGTACCTCTGGCACAATCCTTTTTTTTTTTTTTTTTTTTTAATGTTTTATTTATTTTTGAGAGACAGAGCACAAGTGGGGGAGGGGGGAGAGAGAGAGGGAGACACAGAATCCTAAGCAGGCTCCAGGCTCTGAGCTGTCAGCACAGAGCCCAACATGGGACTTGAGCCCACGAACCATGAGATCATGACCTGAGCCGAAGTCGGAGGCTCAACTGACTGAGCCACCCAGTCGGCCCTTCCTCTGGTACAATCTTTACAATCTTAAGTAGGAGTGGTGATTGTGAGCATTTTTGTTCTTGATTGTAAGTGAACTGCTGCTAACATTTCACCATTAAGAATAATATTTGCTGTAAAGTTTTAATAGATTACCTTTGTCAGATTAAGGAAATTCCCTTCTATTCTTATTTTGCTGAGAGATTAAAAAAAAAAATTAAACCCACACACAGACAACTTTTTGTTTGTTGCAATCTCCCAGTAATGATAAATTTCCCTATATTTCCTCCCTTTTTTTCTTTATGTATTTTGAAGCTGCATTATTAAATACATACAATTCTAAAATATTTAAATCTTTATCATTATACCGTGACTATCTCTATCCCTAATAATGTTCTTTGACATAAAGTGTACTTTGTATAATAATCTAGCCACCTCAACTTTCATTTGGTTTGTTTTTGCCTAACACATTTTTTACTATAGCTTTATCTTTAGTTTTTAGGTATGCCACTTATAGATAGCATATAACTATATTGAAAAATCCAATCTGGCAGTCTCTATCTTTTAACTCAAGAGTTTAATGCATTTGTATTTATTGTGATTATTGGTATAGGTGGATTTGTTTCTAACATCTGCTTTTTGTTTTTGATATCTGCTGCTTTTTCTATGCTATTTTTCTTTTCTTGCTTTTTTAAGAATTGAAATTTTTGTTTTATTTTTTTCCTCCCCTTAGGATTTGGATGTTATATTTTAAGGTTTTTAGTGGTTACCTTTGGCATTTTTCCAAGCTTAGTTAACAAAATCTGAATTAGTCCATAATTTCTCCCACTCTCAAACAGATACAAGAGTCTCAGAACATTTTAACTCAGTCATTTACTCAGTCACCTTACATGTCATTGTTGTCTAGTCTTTTAGTGTGCCTTTTAAAAAAGCACCCATGTAAGTGGACATGATTATTATTTCATATAGACATGGCTTGTTTAGATGTACCTGTATGGTCACTATTTCTTTGCTTATCATTCCTTGTTTTTTTTTGTTCCCCATTTGGGATCGTTTTCCTTCTATCTGAAGTGTACTTTTTAGTAGTTTTTGAGATCAGAACTATTGGTAAACTCTCTAATTTTTCTATATCTGAAATGTCCTTATTTTGCCTTCTTTCTTAAAGATTAGTTTTGCTCTAAGTTGACAGTTATTTCTTCTCTGCACTTTCAAGATATTAGATCACTATTTTCTGATTTCCATTGGTTAAGTTTGTTATAATTTCATAACTGCAAATAATCTGTCACTTTTCTTCAGCTGCTTTTTGAGCTTCTTAGTGTGTCTGGGTGTGGTTTCATTTTCCAAATTTGTTTTCCTGCTCGATGGCATGCATTACACTTTCTGCTTTTTTTAGGTTTCTGTCTTTCATTGCTTTTGGAAAATCCTCAGCCCTTATCTCTTTAAAATTTGCCTCTCTACCATTCTTTCATCCTGGGGCTCCATTTATTTGTATGTTAGACTTTTTATTTTAACCTTTTAACCTCTCTTTTGTATTTTTTATCTGTCTTTTTTTTTTTTTTTTTCATTCTGGGTAATTTCTTCAGCTCCAATTTAGAATTCACTAATTTTCTTCAACCTGCAGTTAAATCCATCAAATTAGGTTTGTTTCCAACAATCTTTCATTCCTGAATTTTCGTTTTTCATCCTATCAAGTCCTTTCATTGTGCCTTATTTCTTACTTATTTTTGTGATTCTATTTTTTAATCCTTTAGTTTATCATTATTCTCTATTTGATAGTTCTATTCTTTGAAGTCCTTGGGAGTTGTGTCTCTGCTGATTCTCACCTGTGGTTTGTTGATCTTAGATATGGAGCTTTCATTGGTTGGTCTGAACTGAGGTTGCTCTTCTCCAGAAAGGACTTAAATTTGCTTTTGCCAGGAGCCAAGGACAGCATTGTCTTATTTGTATGTGCATGCATGCTCTCATTTATTTTCTGCCATGGTGGTTTCTCTTACCTCCTGAGTTTAGCAGTACATTTAAAAGTATGTCTTTTGGGGCGCCTGGGTGGCTCAGTCAGTTGAGCGTCCGGCTTCGGTTCAGGTCATGATCTCGCAGTCTGTGAGTTCAAGCCCCGCGTCGGGCTCTGTGCTGACAGCTTGGAGCCTGGAGCCTGCTTCGGATTCTGTGTCTCCCTCTCTCTGCCCCTCCCCCACTCATGCTCTGTCTCTCTCTGTCAAAAATAAATAAACATTAAAAAAATTTTTTAAAAGTATGTCTTTTGTTCAGGAACTAGTTGTTGTGTAGCAGAAAGACTCCTCACGAAGTGAAAGCATTAATGAATTCTCTAGTAAGGGAACAGTTTTAACTGTTTTTATTTTCATTTAACAAAATTTTTTTTTAGCGTTTATTTATTATTGAGAGACAGACACAGAGCGTGAGCAGGGGAGGGGTAGGAGACACAGAATCTGAAGTAGGCTCCAGGCTCCGAGCTGTCAGCACAGAGCCCGACGTGGGGCTCGAACTCACAGACTGCGAGATCATGACCCGAGCCGAAGTCGGTCGCCCAACCAACTGAGCCACCCAGGTGCCCCTAGATTAGACCTTTAAAAGTAAGCTCTGCCTATGATAGAGATTATAGAAATAAGCTAGGCTTCTGGTCTGGTAAATGAAATCAACACTCAATAAACAAGGGGTTGATAATTCACTTTACGGGAGGATTGACATTGAGGCTTTTGGTTGTGAAGTGTATCAAAGGTTCCATTTGTGACTGCCCATTTCTCGACAGAGGACACAAACATGAAGCCAAAGAATTTTGCATAACTATCAGAGGTCAACCTGAACTCAGATAAAGGACCTGGAGTTACTACAGAAAGTGGTGGGGGAAAACAGAATTTAACTGGGCAAAACCTCCACTTGGCACACTTTCCAGGAAACAAAATTAGTATGTTTCACCTTAGACAAAAAAATGTTATAAACCAGTCGTTTCATTTGGTTAACCCCCTATTAAGCTTCCCTGGACAGCTCCTTTTTCACTTTATCCAACAATTATTTGTAACCTAGTTTTAAAAGACAGGCCACTCCTCCTTCTCACTGAAGCCACCTGTGCTCTTTCCATATCCTCTAGGACTTGGGATTCCCATTCTGTCTCTGTCTCTCTTGTCTTCAGCCACTCCTGTTTATCTTGTTCTTTTCCAGGAACACCCAAAACACGTTCAGATTAAAACCATGGAAAAAAAAAAAAAAAACAAGCTCTCTTTCTGTCCATTTCTCCCCAGTTACCAATCCTCTCTCTCTCCCACTTTATAACCAACTCTTGGATGAGTTGTCCAGAACTAGTCTCCATTTCCTTAGCGTCTCCGTTCCTCCCCAGTCCTCCAACACTGCATCGACATTCTCACCGTAAAGTTTCCCTATTTTCAAATTCAGTGGACACTTACTGCTCTGCATGTTGCTTCTCCACAGCATTCAATACTGTTTCAGACACTCAGTGCACGCGTGTGCATGCACACACACACACACACACACTTCCTTTATCCCTTATTTCTTTTATTTATTTTGAGAGATGCAAGCAGGGAAGGGCCAGAGGGAGGAGAGAGGGCATCCCAAGCAGGCTCCATGCTGTCAGGGAGACCCCAACATGGGGCTCGATCCCATGACCCCAAGATCACGACCTGAGCTGATATCAAGAGTGGACACTTAAGCAACTGAGCCAGCCAGGTGCCCCTCTTTAGCCCTTACTTTAAAATGTCAAAGGGACACTTGGTTGGCTCAGTCAGTTGAGCATTGGACTCTTGATTTCGGCTCGGGTCATGATCTCCTGGTTTGTGGGTTCAGGCCCCATGTCGGGTTCTGCACTGACACTGCAGAGCCTGCTTGGGATTCTCTCTCTCATAATAAATAAACTTAAAAAAATAAAAAGTCAGTTATAAAGGTCAACAATGTTGAGTATTATTGTATGTCTCCTGAAACCAATTACTGTATGATTACTCATAATAATTACTATTATCAGTATTGTATATATTAGTGTAAATTATTTTCATTTTATATAAATGTATTTTTTAATTTTTTTAACGTTTTTTATTTATTTTTGAGAGAGAGAGACAGAGTGCAAGCTGGGGAGGGCAGAGAGAGAGGGAGACACAGAGCCCGAAGCAAGCTCCAGACTCTGAGCTATCAGCACAGAGCCTGACGCAGGGCTCGAAGTCACAACCCGTGAGATCATGACGTGAGCCGAAGTCAGACGCTTAACCAACTGAGCCACCCAGGTGCCCCTCTATTTCGTTTTAATTAAGAACTTATTATATTGATTTAAAAAATATATGCATAGGCAGGTTCTATTTCTGAATTTCATTTTAGGTTAGTAAAAATAGATTTTCAAGTATTCATTAGAACAAGTTGGTGCTGGTCTGGTAAGATTGAGAATTTCTGCTCTAATGGTTCTAGCTTCCTCTTTGTAAAGACACCAGGGCAGTGACCCAGTAGAAGCAAGCTTCTGTACTTCCAAGGGCCCACGTCATTGCTTTCAGAAAAGATTCAGCTTATCAAGTAGCTGAGTGATCTTCTCTTAAACTTACGTGAGTTATTCTGGTCGTTCCTTAGTTCTTGTGTGAAACCACACAAGAACTTAATAATGGACATTCTATCACTTTTAAAGCTTAACTCTCTCACTGTGATGTATGGAAGGACACAGAGCAGAAAAGCAAAACTCTAAGCATGTGATTTGTTTTGTTGTTGAAAACTATTGTAGTGAAGTTGTTTTCTGACCATGGTTCTTTCTTTGGAAAACTCTTATCAGGGGCTCAAGGCCATCTTTCAGTCATTGTTCCCAGGAAATGGTTTTTAGCCACTGGACTGCTTTGTGCGTATGGGTTTTTTCTTCCCTATACAGTAAGCCAGTTCTGCTTCAGTAGAAAAGGTTGACTGCATGATAGGTGGCTGTTCTCTGAAGAGTTCTTGTTTTCTCGATGGACCCAGGACCGACTTGTGGGACCACCCAGGGGACATCCCACATGGAACACACAGAGCGCAAGCCTGTGGCTCTGGTGGGGTGCGCGTTTGCTCCTTCTGCCTTTCAGAGAACAGGGGTCGCAGCCACATCTGCAGTGTGCAGGGGCACAGCTCTCCAGGGCAGCCAGGGGACCAACGTCCTGGGGAAGTTGGTGACAGGGCAGAGACGCAGCACAAGGGGGACAAAGGAAGCCATCTCAGCCCTGATCCCTGAGGATCAACACCATCCAGGGCACCTGGGAGCTTATTAGAAATGCACAGGTTCGGCTTCATCCCAGATCCGTGACTCAGAGCTGCGTTTGAACAAGATCCACATGCGCTCCTGTGCACATTCTAGTTTGAGAAGCGCTGCAGCCTTCTGACAGCAGCACAGACACCGCCCCCTCCAGGAAGCCTTCCAGGAAGGGGCTTTGGATGCCCCTTTCGCATCCCCCCTCCTCTGCATCCTGCCACCGCCACCACGTTGTCACCTGGATCTCCTCCATGTCCTTCCTTGCCTGTTGCTGAAGATCTTCATGTCTACCCTTTCAGAGGTGAGCTCTAGCCCAGATCATTCTGTACTCACCTTGCATATTGCCTCAGAGCAAGCGCCAGTCTGAAGGCTCACTGAGCCAATGAGCGAATGAGTGGGCAGGTGATCGGCGGGACAGAAATAAAAGCCTGAAGTTCACAGAAGGTTAGGGGTTTATTTCTGTTGCTTCTTAGACAAGCCCTACAAGGTTTCAAACACAAAATACACAGACTATTTCAATGGCATTGATTTTAAACCTCAGACCATGGCATTTAGGACTTCTGGAGCACATTGGTTCAGGCACTTTTGTACCCAGAGGCACATAGAATTTACCAGGCTGAAAGGGAATGACCCACTCTCATGGGGGGTGCTGTTGCCAGCTGCCTGGTGAGGTAGGGAAGAGCAGCAGACACCAGATCAAGGCCCAACACACAGCCCCCCCCCCCCCCCCCCCCGCCTTTCATGAGTCGACTGTCCAGTTGGTGGGTGGCCAGGTCCCCTGCTGCACCTGTTCCCTCCTGCCACCCCCACCTCGGAACCATTTTCTTCTCTTAAGAGCACCTGCAGCAGGAGGTGGACAGGGAAGGGGAGGGAGCATGCTGGATTTTGCCGTGTGTCAGCATCTTTGGTATAAGGAAATTCCCTGGGCCCAGGGAGGAGGGTCAGAGAAGGAAGGCCACCAGTACTGCCTGGGGTTGGAGATCCTGGTGGATCCCAGTCGCCCATGTTCTCCTTGCTTCCAATCAGCAGGACACTGAAGGGCCCTCATTGTGTTAAGCAAATGCTGGAATCTGTGCTTCGCCTGCCTCCTTTTCAGCGAGCATCTCCGAGGATCACGGCACCGCTTCATGGGGGCCCATGTGGAAGGCAAACTTCTGCAGCTCAGCCTTGCAGGAGCAGAAGGAAAACATCTGCAGGAAGCAGACAACTTCGCCTGTGCCACCGTCCCTCCATCAGTCACCGGCCTAATGAGATACTCTTGCACTTGGCTTTTTTTTTTTTCCACCCCCTTTTCACTAAAGGACCCTAATGCGTTCTGCAGACATGAGCTCGTGAAGCCTCTCTGGGGGAGGCAGGGGCATCCTCTTCTCGCTGTCTCACCAGCCTTTGCTGGCTCGACCGTGCTCCTAAGATACCTGTGGCCCAGAAGACCCACACTCCCCATTTGGAGCAGAGGTCAGTGTTTGTCTCACTCATGTCTTCCGTTGGGACCCTGTCCCCTCTGTGGCTACAAGTCCTTTTTTTTTTTTTTTTTGGTGGAGAGGACAGATCATCCTGGTTCTGGGGTCGGGGGGCTCAGCCAAGAACAGCTATTTATCCACAGGGGAAATCACAGCAGTTTCAGTAGGAACCAGCAAGGGTTGGCATGGGCTTCGAGGACACGTGTCCTGCGGCCCTGGTTGGGGTCCAGCCTCTTGTGCTTTGGGGCAGCAGTCTGATGAGTTTGCAGCTTTGGTAGAAAAGACCCTCCCAACTATTCTGAGTGTAACTGACTGGGGTTGGTGATCCTTGGGGTCACCATTGCCCATGTGCTCCCTGTTTTCCCTGGAGCAGTGTGGAACTTGGAGCCAGTAAGGTTTTCTGGTAGGTTCTCTGCCTGGCAGCAGCAGAGGGCATCTGATGAGGTCCCAAGGTTTTTCCACAGGACCAGTTCAGCGGGGACAGTCCTTCGGTGCCCTGGGCGGGTCTGAGAAAAGCCTCAGCTGTGATGCTGAGGGCTGTCTGCTACATTTCCCCCTCCCCCTCGAACTGATTTCCAGAGGGCCTGCTCTGGGCCTTCCTAAGAGATATCCAAACTAATGATCTGAAAGGTGAGAAGGCACAGTGGTTTGAAGAACAGTCATCACCAACTTAAAGGAGGGAAAAAAAATTACCCTTGTTCTCAAGACGGTTCATTAGTGGCTCCTACGCGGAGGTGACTTCACACTCCCGCAGGAGAATCAATGTGTAGCCGCTGTGGTGACTTCTGACTTTCAGGAAAAAAAAAAAAAAATCTCCCCAGCTCAAGGAGGATTAGAGGGGACAGCTTCGGCCCGACCCCGCAAAGGACTCATCTTTAATTTGCTCCCAGGGCACAGACACCAGGCTCAGCCCCCAGGGTCCTAGCAACCGCCTGACCTCCTGCTGCCGCTGAAGGTGAATGAGGGAGGAGCCCACCCCCTGCTCGCTGGCGACCCTTCCACCCTGTGATCCCATGAGGCTCCAGGCAGAGCCCTTATCTGCCCCCTTTGGGCTCCAACTCGACAAAAGCCTTGGGAAAGCAGCAAAAAGGGAGTGGGACACAAATGGATGGAATCCACCAAGGTACGAGCCTCTTACTGCCTTTTCTGTGCAAAGAGTGTGTGTCTATTTCTGCAGAGATCACAACAGTGTGAGCTGCTGTTCTAACATCTGGCCCTTGCTTTTAAATCTACAAGTTGAAATCTCAGGGGCTCAACTCTTTAAGTATAAATGCAAATCCTGTTATATATATATATGTGTATATATATATATATATATATATATATATGAAATATACATGAACATATATATCATACACACACACGTGTGTGTGCCATTCTGAATGTTGCCACCTACACTGGTGTCCCAGGAATTCAGACCTCACACCACCAATGTGTGCACCATTTCACCGTCCTGCTCGATCGAGAAAAGCAGCCCCGACAGGCCCAGGGCACTGTCCTGCCTGTGTCTGGTTTCTGGGGCCAGAGGCGGGCACCTCACACGTGGCTCGTCTTCTGGGCCAGGGCGTGGTCCATCGGCAGCATAAACTTGGTGGCACCGTCCTTCTCCCAGCCCCTCCGGATTCTGGAGAGTCTGCGGCTGAAGCAGGGCAGCAGGAACAGAGCTTTGGCCAGGATAACGACACAGGGCACCAGCAGCGTGAGCGTGAAGGTGGGAGGCAGGTAGAACTTGTAATGGCTGTCTTCGAAGGCACGGGTCCAGCCGTAGGTGAGCGTGTGGAGGGTGCTCAGCACGAGGGCCACGAAGCCCAGGGTGGACTGCGGAAGAAAGGAAGGATGGAGTTAGGGCGAGGGGGACCACAGACACAGCGATCCCACCAAAGGCTCATCGGCTTGCCTGGCAGAGGGGAAGGAAGGCGGGCATTGCTTTGGTAGTCAAGACTCTGGGTTCCAGTCCCAGCCCCATGACCCCCTCTCTGCATGATCTTACTACTACTCCCTGAACTCTCTGAGCCTCAGTTTCCCCAACGGAAAAATGACAATCATGCCTCCAGCCTGCAGGTGTGTAGGGACTGACTGAATCATGAGCATCTGATAAAGTGAGGCGGTTTCTTCCCCAAACTGTGTTATTCTGGCAGCCACCAGAGGACTTCGATGGAATGCAGTTCAAAGACATTTAAAAACATTGTACTAGTTTTGCTCATATTTCAACGTATCTTAGAGTACCAGGTGTCTCCCAGCATACCAAAGCCATAGTTTCACAAATAATAATTGGCCTAAGATGAGGGGAGATAAAAAGGTGAACTGGTTTTAGGTTGATTTAAAGATAAACACAAAGTGACAAGCGTACTTGGCAGGTGGCTTTGGCACCAGTCGTGAGAGCGGCTCAGAGGCCTGCGGGCCGGGTTACCTGACGCTATTTGTGAAGCCCTAGGCTTGATGGGTGCCGGTCCCTCCCCTCCCATCCACGCCCCGACTCATGAACACCTCAGCGGGAAACCCCACTAGGGCACTCTCCTGCCTGGAAGGGGATGCGCAGAGATGGAGACTGTCACAAACCTGAACAGAAGCTGCGGCCCGTAAATAGCTGGGAAGTGCTGATCTGTAGCTCTAGCCTTGGACTCTGTGGCAGGTCAAGTTCTTGTGGACGACAAATGAGGTGTTCCAGAGTCTACTGTTGGTGGTATAGTCTCGCATGACACTGTGACCCCGGGCAAGCCACTAAATCAGCCTCAGTGGGAAGTCCGTGCTTCCCAAAGCTGGAGCTGGAGATGTGGGGGAAGCGCTGTATGGATCAGCATTCTGCAGCCCCCCAGACGAGGCCGGGGTGACGGACAGCACGGGGCACCAAGGGTTAGGGCTTCGTGGCAGGTGTGGGTGAGAGGCACTGGGCGGTACTAAGGAACCACCAAGAGATTTGGGGCAGGAGAGCCCTGTGTTCATTGCATAAGGGATGAAAATAGCAGGGACCTATCAAGCAGTGCACACATTTGCATTTTCTCCAAGGAGAGCCTGTAAGGGTTTAATTGAAATGCGGCAGTATGACGGTCCCTCAGGGTACTCTTTATGGGTTGCTTTTGAGCTTTCCACGGGGAAGCTACAATTGGGCCTCCTGGATTTCCTTCCAGCCCAGCTTGTCAGCATCGATCCAGGGGTTTGGTTGAGAGACGGTCTTGTCCGCACACCCCTCAGGCACGGCTCGAAGTGGGTCCAATTCTGCTACCGTGCCTCATTCTCGCTCCTCCCTAGCGCGGGGGGACGCCTTGCTGATATCCACTCCAGTACAGACACCAAAGATGTGACACCTCAGTATGCGAAAGAACATTGTTTGGGAGAACTGCTTACAGTACTTCTCTGAAGAAACAAACATTTTCTAATGACCAGCCACTATATGTTCATAGAGAGGTTCCCAAGCACAGCATTCTTGAGCCCTGAAAAATACTAGTTGCCGGAAGACCCCCAGTTTCTATCCTCCTAGGCATCTCTGTTTTTCCTTAGCTTTTAACCACTTCAAGGATGTCTTTATCCCATCTTTAACAATTTCCTGGCTCAACACAGCCTGTTGGGAAAAGCCATCGTTGGATCTGTGCTACTCCCCACAGTCAGGTCAAATTAAAATGGTCAGTCCCCAAAGTGGAAGGCTCCCCGCCTGCGAGTCACAGCCAAATCCTTGTCACTTCCAGATGTATCTATCAAGAACGCCAAATCTCTTAGCAACTTCTGAACCACACCAACTTTTTCTTAGTTCTGATCTACTGATATTGAAGACTGGGGTTACAAAGGTCTCCAGCACTGAGAAAATATTTGGAATTAATATCCGCAATACATAGAGAACTCCTAAACTCAACAACGGAATACCAAATGACACAGGGGCACCTGGGCGGTTCAGTTGATTAAGCGTCCGACTCTTTGATTTCGGTTCAAGTGATCTTACGGGTCGTGAGTTCGAGCCCTGCGTCAGGCTCTGTGCTGACGGTGCACAGCCTGCTTGGGATTCCCTCTCTCTCTCCTTACCCCGTTCACGCTCAAATAAACTTTAAAAAGAAAAAGAAAACCAAACAACCCAATTCAAAAATAGGCAAAGTACTTGAACAGAAGTTTCTCCAAAGAAGATCTCTGAATGGGCAATAAGCAATGGAAAAGATGTTCTGCATCACTGATCATTAGAGAAATGCAAATCCAACCACAGTATGTTGCCTCGTGCCTGTTAGAATGGCTACCATCAAAAAACCAGAAAACAAATGTTGAAAGTATATGGAGAAATGTGAGACCTCGTGCACCGTGGGTGGGAATATGAAAGGCTGCAGCTGCTATGGAAGACAGGAGGGAGGTTCCTCAATAAATTAAAAATACAATTACCATGGGCTCCAGCACTCTCACTTCTGGTATACACCCCCAAAGGACTACGAGCAGGGTCCTGAAGAGATTGGTATATACCCCATGCTGGTACCAGCACTGTGCCCGATAGCCAAAATGCAAGAGCAGCCCGAGCGTCCACCAACAGATGAATCGATAGGCAAAGTGTCATCACTCTAAACAGTGGAATATTATTCAGCCTTTAAAAAGGAAGACAGTTTTGGGGCACCTGGGTGGCTCAAGTTGGTCAAGCGCCTGACTCTTGATTTCGGCTCAGGTCACAATCTCATGGTCTGTGAGATCGAGCTCCCGCTTCAGGCTCCTCGCTGCCAGCGCTGAGCCTGCTTGGGATTCTCTCCCTCTCTCTCCCCTGTTTGTGCTCTCTCTCTCTCAAAATAAAAAAATAAATGAACATTAAAAAAAGTGAAAAGGGGGGCGCCTGGGTGGCTCAGTTGGTTAAGCGGCCGACTTCGGCTCAGGTCATGATCTCGCGGTCTGTGAGTTCGAGCCCCGCATCGGGCTCTGTGCTGACAGCTCGGAGCCTGAAGCCTGTTTCAGATTCTGTGTCTCCCTCTCTCTGACCCTCCCCTGTTCATGCTCTGTCTCTCCCTGTCTCAAAAATAAATAAAACGTTAAAAAAAAAAATTTTTTTTTTTAAATGAAAAGGAAGGTAGTTTTGACACCTGCTCTGCCATGGACGAACCCCGAGGACATGATGCTAAGTGAAATGAGCCCGTCACAAAAAGACAAATACTACATCAGGGCACTTCTGTGAGGCAGTAAAAGTCAGAGACGGTGGAGTGGTGATTGCCAGGGGCTGGGGGTGGGGGCAGTGGGGAGTTAGTGATTAATGGGGACACGGGGTCAGTGTTGCAAGATGAAAAGAGCCGTGGAGATGGATGGTGGGGAGGGTTGCACCGCAGTGTGGATGTACTTAATATCACTGAACTGAACATTTAAAACTGGTTAAGAGAGTAAATTTTGTGTTATTTCACTACAATTAAAAAAAAAAAAAATTGAGGGGGAAGGAAAAGCCCCCAACACAGACCATCAGGAATAAATCTTGAACAAGCCAGACGCCATGCTGGGGTCCCTCAACCAGCTCCCCGGCCCCAAACTGTTGCTTGCCTAACTCAGGTGGATTTACTGGGCTTTGCTCAGATGCGTGGGAAGTGCCTTTTACCCCTGAGTCTGGGACTGTGGTTTTCAGATCTGGTTACATGGTAAGATCACCTGGGGGGTTGGGGAATAATATGAATGCCCACTCTTGGCCCGGAAATGCAGACTAGATTGGTTTGGGGTGGGGCTGAGGCATCTTTAGCTTTTAGAAATTCAGTGATGATGCTCCTGTGCAGGGAGGACTAAGAACAACTAATTTAGGAGACTCTCCTCACCCAAGCCTTTCTAGCGTCAGGTCGAGAAGTACCTGTGTGCCCTCTGCCCAGGCTATTTGATTAGGGTCAACCTGGCCCTACACCTGCCTTCCACAAAGATCCACTGAGGCCTTGATGGGCCCCCACTCTGCACTGTGGGGTTGCCCCAGATGCTGCAGCAATGAGAACCCACCCAGGCCCAGGAACCTTGCCCCTGTAGCCCCAGTGAGGCTTCAGGTCTCCCTCAGTGACATGCCCCGAAGCTCCCTACCCACGTGGGCCACCACCTCCAGCTCCTAGTTTGGAGTAATGGATTGTGCTGGGCATGTGTACATGCACTGGGAGGGCCCAGAGATGCTGCTCCTGCTCATATGTCCTCATCCTTTTGCCATCCAAAATTCCATGCTGACAGATGGCAGCAAGCCCCAGCCTCAGGCTACTGGTTTACAGGGAGGGCTGAAAGTCAAAGACCAGCCAGTAACAAAGGGCCTCTTGACTTTCCAGTCCCAATGGGACGCCTGGATGATTCCAGCGAGTCTGTTCTCCTAAAACTCTCTGTCCTTGGGAACAGTCTGAAGATCCCACACACTGCTCCCATCCCAACAACGCCTGTATTCCCCAAGCTAAAGCCATTTATATTATACGTAAGCTCATTAGCAAAAAAGAAACAGCCAGATTGTCAGTGGTTTCTGCTGGTGCTCAGTTACTGTGGCACAGAGGGGCTTTGGCCAACTGCTCACAAAGCCGGGGTCAGAGCTGGTCTCTGTCATTATTTCAGGCTGGTGGCCGGAGTGGGCAAGGTCACAGGAAGCTCCCCTACCTTTGGGGCTGACCTGGGCTTCTAAGAGCAGAACCCCGATTTCTCTGTCCAGGTGGGCTGCATTGATCCAGGTATTTTGCCATCTAACAACGTCTACCTGGCTTAGTAAGAGCAGTTAGCACAGCTGAGACCAAACCAAAGCAATAACAACAGCAAACAAAATTCAAAACTTTGAAAACAGTCCTAGGAACAAAAGGATAAACACAAGTCACTGCTCTGGAGTCAACACACCGTTTTGGTGACTCTTAGCTAAATAAACCACAGACCCAGGAGGCAGGCCAAGCCCATTGAGAACCATGGCTCTCCATGGTCAGTTTTTCTTTCTTTCCTTCCTTCTTTCCTCTCTCTCTCTTTTCTTTCTTTCTTTCTTTTTTTTTTTTTAATATTTATTATTTTTGAGAGAGAGAGACAATGCAAGCTGGGGAGGGGCAGAGTGGAGGGACAGAGGATCTGAAGCAGGCTCCGTGCTGACAGCAGCCAGCCCAATGTGGGGCTCGAACTCACGAACTGTGAGATCATGACCTGATCGGACCTGAGTCAGACACTCAACTGGCCGAGCCACCCAGGCGCCCCTCCAACAGCGGTGGTTATGTGTGGCAGTGGAAGGAGATGGGAGTGCTAATCTTATGGGGAAGGTTGCAACTTACCTCAAAACTCATTCAGCCGCTACTAAATACATGTATTGTGCATTTGACGTGTCCTCAGCTCACACCTTCCCAAGGACCACAGGAGGGGGGCACAGACATAAATGGGGACACTGATGCTCTGACAGGCTAAGAAACTATCTCACGGGGCAGCCACAGTCTAGGTCAGGGGTGGTCTGGGTATCTATTTCTCCAAGGGAGTTCTGGGATTCCAAACTTTGTGATGGAAGCTTACAGGAACCATCACATTTTTCATTACTGCCCAGTACACAACCACGTATGCAAACATGACTATTGGAAAAAATATCTATCCGGGGAACATGCAAGGCACTCTGACATTCTGTAACATCCTATTTCGTTTGTAAAAAGCTGGTTGCGATCCACCAAATTGATTTCGTGACCCACCAGGGAGAATCGACCCCAGTTTGCCAACACTGCCCTGGACCATTTGGACCCCCAGGGCTGGAGTGTCTCGGCATCTCGTGAACTCAGAAATGGGTGGTTGGTAGCTTCGTCAGGGAGCGTGGCGATGTGGCCACACGCCCCAAGCATAATAGCAAAATGCTTTTTGTTTTCTTCCACATATCACCCCCACGGTGGCTCAGGACACCTCTGTAGGCATTAACCCCATCTTCTAAGAGTGTAAAGCGAGGCTTGGGGGAGGGAGCGGGTCATCGGCCCCCAGCTCGAGCTGGGACAGGGGGAGGCAGAGCTGGACCCCGGGCTCCGCGCGCTGACGGTTTGCACTCTTGGGAGACAGAGCGTTTGATTTTCTGGACGGAACGCAGGCGTTTGACTTCCACAAGTAAAACCCTGCCATTGTTACCTACCCATCTCCTGGCCTCGCAACCCCCCTGCTCTTGCAGTGACAGAGGGGCTTCCATATTTAGATTTCAACTCTTAAATATGTAAAGTCGAGCGCGGCTGCCAAGGTTCCGGGCACCTTTTGCTAACAAAATCAAATCCTCTGGCTTTCTCCGGCAGCCAGAGCCGGGGCCTGTAATCTACAGCTGCTTAACGGAGCAACTTGCTGGTGAGGGGGGCAACCCGCCATCTGTTTTAATTGTGGATGAACCCCGCACCCCAGGATACTCCAGGCAGGAACGGAAAAATCCTAGATTTGGGTGTGCACCACATGAGGATTAGCGGCAGATAAATAAAATTCCTTTCTCCCCCCTCCGATGCTGGCCTGCGTCAGCCCCGAGTACTCCTCTGGGGACCTCTGGAGATGAGCAGAGCCAGGGAGATTCAGAAACATCCACTTAAAAAACAAAACAAAACCACCACAACTTTGTTTTGTTCTAGGGTATGTAAGCGTCCCCAGTCAGGAACAATTAATTTGGATTACGTAAGAGCACTGCTCTTATGATCCCTCTGCTTATCCTGTACCATGTCCTCGCCACACAGACAGGATGTGTGACAGATTTTTTGTTAATAATGGGGGTGGATATGATAGCTGTTCTCTGCCCTGATACAGTATCGATGGCAGAACCCAGCATTAGTCAGCACCTATCCATGGAGGGGATGAGTTAATCCACCAACACATGGGGGC
The DNA here is from genome assembly GCF_028018385.1 of Neofelis nebulosa. NCBI lineage: Eukaryota > Metazoa > Chordata > Mammalia > Carnivora > Felidae > Neofelis > Neofelis nebulosa. The sequence continues at coordinate 103,075,078 of NC_080783.1, read as the reverse complement.
TGACCGCATACTTTGTGCAGAGAACAGTGGGAGATGCCAAAGAAAGATAAAAAAAAAAAAAATGTCCCCGTCTCAGTTGTCCTTTCAGTTGCAACGCGGCTATGCCTGTCTTGTTCCCTGTCACATCACAGACCTAACACGACGCCTGGCATGCAGTAGGCGCTCAATAAGTATTTGCTGAACTAATACAGGTGCAAAGACCCTGTGCCGTCAGCGGCATCTCCTCAACTGTGTTTGCTGCAGCATAAGTAACCGTTATCTGAAAAATCACAACAAAAAAACAAGACAATACAAAAAAAAAGAAAAAAACAAAAAACGGGGGAGGGAAGGGGCTAATGGTGAAATAAGTCAAAGTGGGTGTCTTGTAGACGTTACCAGAATCTCTGCTGGGTCAAAGTGCACTGTGAGGCTCTTAGGGGAAGGCAAATCTTTTCTCAAATTTATTTGACAAGAGACCTCCTTTCCTCTGGAGTTTTCAGAGGAACGGTGGTCCTTTGGGAAATGCTGTGTTTTACCCCCTATACCCTGGTGAACCTCATGTTCACCTCCTCTTTGCCCTGTGTGAATCAAGGGCCTAAAGGGGACAGCAGGGCCAGGTTGAGATGATGTTGCTGGGTGGCCGGCTAGGCTCACTCACTGGCTCACTGATCCCAGCTAGACGGGCGAGATGCTCAAGGATTGTGGAAACTGAGAATGTTTTAGCCCAGGGTTCAGTGTTCTGTCGTCTAAATTTTTCTTCTTTTTTAAAAAAAAAATTATTTACTTTTGAGAGGGATGGGGGGCAGGGGAGGGGCAAACAGAGAGGGAGAGAGACTCCCAAGCAGGCTGTGCGCTGTATCTCACCAACTGTGAGATCGTGAGCTGAGCCGAAATCAAGACCCTTAACCGACTGAGCCACCCAGGCGTCCCTATTGTCTGATTTTGTCACGCGCCTACACCCGGCTTCCCCAGATGTCATGAGGACGGAGCTTCATCTGCACCCCCTTTATCAAGAGACTTGGCTGAGCCCTCAAGGCCCCGGGAGGCCCTGGCATCTGACTGAACTGTCCTGTTGCACACATTGTGAAAGCCGAGGCGGTTCCCAGAAGGGAAGGTGCTTGCACACGAGGGTCGGGGCCAACGTAAGCTGAGGAAGTGAGCTAGGGCTCACTAGCGTAGGCAGAGCTACCTTACCTGAACGAAGCTGAACTCCCTCCAGTTAAGCGAGTTTGCAATGGATGGCAGTGAGGTGACAGCCAGCAGGGACAGTGTGCCGAGGGCCAGCACTCCCAGGGAGAGGTATATCTCCATCCTCCAGACTTCCTCCTCAATCCACAGGTGGCTCTTGTTGGCCAAGACCTAATGGAGATGGAAGAAAACCCGTGAGCGCAGTGGCAGAGGTCGGTGGCCTGGGGCGTGGGCGAGCTGGGGTTTTAGGACTGGAGACACGCCACGCTGGCTAACGTGCCCGCCACACTCAACGTGCGCCTGGTCCTGTTCAAAGTGCTTCTTAGGCATCAGCTCCCCCAATTTACAACGCCACAAGGTAGGGGTCGCTGTGATCCCCACGTTATAGATGAGGGAAAATGAGGCACGAGGATCACGTAACTATGCCAAGGTGACACACAGGGTAGTGGACGGCGGGGCTGGGATTAGGACCCGGGCAGTCTGGGTCTCGGCTTTCACAAAGCTTCCCCGGGCCCGTGAAGCAGCACAGTCACGTGAGCTAACAGCAAGGGGTCCGAGAAGTCAGTAAGACATACACACCCTTCAAACATGACCATATCACGTGGTTTTCCGGGCCCCAGATCCCCCAAAGGAAGGAAGAGCTCTGCTAGCTTGGAATCCCTTCAGCCAGATGGGTTCATGCCTCCGCTGCCTGGCTCCCCTTCCAGACTGTCTTACCCTCGACCCTTTACCTTCCTGTTCCCCCAAGCTGCCCCGGCCACTGGCTTCTGCTGAGGGCACGCACACAAAGACACGCAGAGACACTAAAGTCCTCAGCGCTTCCTGACTCAAAGTCACCAGTTACCATCTTCCACTCTGTCCCCCATTTCTGCCCAAGGAATACAGCTTTGGCTCAACCATTGTGCCAGGCAACAGGGATGGACATCCATTGCCAAGCAATGGGCACTTATGAAGCACCTGCTGTGTGCTGTGCCCTGGGCTGCCGGGAGCAAGGGTACCTGCCCTCACGGAGCTCTGGAATCCCCCGCGGAGCTCAAAGGGCACACGCATCAGGGAGGCCTACAGGGCCCAGAGACTTCTCCCTCCCAACTCCCCACGTGGAGTGCCCGCGTGCCTGCCACGCCATGAACAGCACACACGAGGAAGCTTCCATTAAGGTCCTTGCAGCAGAACCGTCATTTTCCATCTAGACCAGGTAGCAGAGTTCCTGGAAGTCAAGGTGTTCTCTGAGAAGCACCACGAAATGCCACTGCTTTCGTGCTACAGCTGCAGACCGAGGAACAGTATTTTCTGTCAGGAAATGTGACTCTGCCTCAGCCGGCAGGTCTCTGCTGTGCAAAACAGAATGACTCATACAGGTTTTTGAGACACTATTTCAGCAGGAAAGAAAAAAATAACCCAAGTCCAGTTACCAGAGACAATATTAAAAATGAATCTGGTGAGGGGTGCCTGGGTGGCTCAGCGGATTGAGCGTCCGACTTCAGCTCAGGTCATGATCTCACGGTTCGTGGGTTCGAGCCCCGCATCGGTCTCTGTGCTGACAGCTCGGAGCCCGCGTCAGATTCTGTGTCTCCCTCTCTCTCTCTGCCCCACCCCTCCTTGCTCTCTGTCTCTCAAAACTGAATAAACATTAAAAAAAATAAAATAAAATAAATCTGGTGAGCTGAGCAAAATGGCTGAAAACCTGATAGGACAAAGTTTAAAGAAACCTAGAAAATGCCATCCTCCCCCCTGCCTCCCCCGGTGCTTTTCCTGCAGTTGAGAAACACGATCGCCTCTGTTCTATTTTAGGGCCGGTTGGCTCACACTGGTGTCTTTAAGCCACTAAGGGACCAGGAGTCCGGGGACCCAGGTTCTCATCCTGACCACTAGTTGTATGTGACTGGCCAATCCCAGCTCTGGGCCTCTGTTTCTCCGCTGAGGGCTAGAAGAGGCCACGTCTGAAATCCCACCACGGTGCTTGTGTACTGAGCACGTGTCAGCATTTGCCAGAAGGGTCTGACCGCTACTACCCTGCAGAGGGCGGAGAGGTCCCCCCGCGTCATGGGCTCCGAGTCTTACTCACACCTTCGCAGTGTTGACAACTGCCACCGAGTAAAGTCATCTCCCTGTAAGTTGTTTGTTCTTCAGATACACCTCATTAGTCATTCCTTTCTGCGTTTCGGTAAAATCAGGCAGTTAATGTCATAAGTCAGAGTCTGGATGATTACACACACATACCACACTTGCTTGCAAAATGTCTTGTGTTTTTCCTCTGATATTTCCACTCTGCAGTGACTCTGCGAAGCGGAGGGGTGAGGTGGGCAGGGGAGCAATGGATGGCGAGGAACCTGCATGAGGACCCGTATCCCGGCTGTGGGATAGCCTGTGGGATTTTTTTTTTAATTTTTTTAATGTTTGAGAGATAGAGCACAAGCAGGGGAGGGGCAGAGAGAGAGGGGGAGACACAGAATCCGAAGCCAGCTCCAGCCTCTGAGCTGTCAGCACAGAAGAGCCCGACGCGGGGCTCGAACTTGCGAACCGCGAGATCACCACCTGAGCCGAAGCCAGACGCTTAATCGACTGAGCCACCCGGGCGCCCCCTAGCCTGTGGGATTCTTAACCAACCTCCTGGGCCACTGTGCTGTATCTGGTGGGCTCCCCAGTGACCAGTGTCACACACGACTGCCTGGAATATAGATTCGACAGCTCCTCATTCCCCTGGTAATTCTCCCACGTTTACTGCTAACCCAGTTGGCCACCTTGAGAATGACCAGGGTAGTGCTTGCCAGCAAGGGATGGAATGGTGGCGTTCACACGTGGGGATTCCTTTCCCTGCACGTTGAAGGCTAGATCCTGAAGGACCCAGGGGCAGGAGGACCAGTGAGGCTGTGGCTGAAGTCCCTCTCCACGTCCCAAGGGTGGGCGGTGGGTGGGAAGAGGGTGGTGCTGACCACCACCCAAACTCGGAGAAGGGGGAGGCAGGGTGTGAAAGGCAGCCTTTGGCAGTGGGAGAATGGCTTCGATCTCAAGGCTGGCGTTCCTGCCGATGCTGCCACTAGGGGGCAGTCACGAGACCCTCGGCAGTCTCTTCCTGGCTAATCGCAGTGCTGTCTCTCACTTTGTTTATTGCAGGGGAAAAAAGGATGATGTTTGTGAAATGAGTAGCCTGTGACTGACGCACAGTAGGTGGTTAGTAAAGTAAATGGCTGTGCTGTTGCTTTTAATGGCAGCGAGGCAGTTACATTACTTCTTGACCTACCTACACTCAATGTGTCCTCCTCCTAAGAGATGCCTAGTATTGGCTTCATAGTGACACGGACATGCACCGGGAATCTGTGTTAGGAACCGTGGACCTCAAGGGGTGGAAGACCCAGTCGTGGAACTGAGTGGGGGCAGAAGACAGACCTGTAAATGAGTGATTACAAAGGAGTGCATGATAATAACCCCAGAAGTGTGGACGAAATACAACAGATTACAAAGGTGGGTATGGGTGAGACAGGCAGGCAGGGGGAGCTTAACAGAGGTTGGGTGTTAAAGGAAGAATAAAAGGGGGGCACCTGGGTGGCTCAGTCGGTTGGGTGTCCGACTTCAGCTCAGGTCATGATCTTGCAGTCTGTGAGTTCGAGCCCCGCGTCGGGCTCTGTACTGACAGCTTGGAGCCTGGAGCCTGCCTCGGATTCTGTGTCTCCCTCTCTCTCTGTCCCTCCCCTGCTCATGCTCTGTCTCTCTCTCTCTCAAAAATAAATAAAAACATTTAAAAAAAAATAAAGGAAGAATAAAAGGAGCGCCTGGGTGGCTCAGTCGGTTGAGTGTCTGTCTGACTTTGGCTCAGGTGATGATCTCACAGTTTGTGAGTTTGAGCCCCGCATCGGGCTCTGTGCTGACAGCTCGGAGCCTGGAGCCTGCTTCGGATTCTGTGTCTCCCTCGCTCTCTGCCCCTCCCCAGCTCATGCTCTGTCTCTCTCTCTCTCTCTCAAAAAACAGATAAACATTAAAAAAATAAATAAATAAAGGAATAAAAGTTCGTCAGACTGTCAAGGTGTCCCAGGGTGGGGAGTCTGGGCTAGGAGGAATGAGCTCTGCCCACTCGGAGGACAACATGGGACCTGAGTGTCACAGGAGCAGCGGGGAGAGAGCACAGCTGTGCTGTGAGGAGTCTATCATTATCCCGAGGACAGTGCAGGACCATTGAGCGCTTTTCAGCAGGGACACAGCTAAGACGCAAATTTTAGACTCTCTAACAGCCTGGACTAGGTTTGGGGTGAGGGGAAGAAGAAAACAGTTGTGTGGGTTAAACATTTCCTCTTATCTCGATTTTGATCTTGAAACGCACTTCTAGGGAACCACACAAGCAAATCAGAAAGCGCTACGCAAATATTAATTATTAGGTGATACTACTTTCCACAAACACGGTCTCGGGGGCTTTCTCTACAGCTGGGATGTAGCTCTGCTTCCAAATCTGCAGACTCTGGGGATGGAAGGGACCCCTGCAGAGTCTCCCGTGTCCTGGCTAATGTGGTCCCTTTCTCCAGAGGCCCAGTAGGGCAGCCGAGGTGGTGACCGCCTGCCTGCCTGGAGGCCCCGAGAGGATGGCCCCTGAGGACAGGCTGGAAAAGCCACAGATCAGGCAAGAGCCTGGCAAGAACAGGCAAGAGGCAGAAACAGCCTCAGCCCTCAGCCCTCCATCTCAGAGCCCGGGGGCGTGGCTGATCCACAGACTATCCAGCCTCTACTCCAACAACCCCAGGTTCAGGAGACCCACCACTTCCGGGCTGCTCTGTGTCAACCCCTCACCTCCATCTAACCCCCACCCCCCCTCCTCCCCGACATACTCTGCCAGCCCTGGCTCTGCCCTCCAGAACTCTGTAGGACGATGTAAAGCCCCTTTGCATGACAGGCCTTCACCGTCTCCAAGTGATCGTGTCCTATGGGAGTGATGGTTGCCTGGCAACCTCCGTTGGGGACCTGCAGCCCTACAGGGCTGTGGACCTCGGGAAAATTACCTCGCACGCGCCCCTCTGCACTCTGGTATTTGCATGGTGGCAAAACTGGGTTAACATAATATCAAGCGGAGCCTTGGCGGGGCAGAGAATTTAGAGTGGCAATCAGAGGGTGGACGGGGGTACAGCGGGGGCAGGGGTTTACCCAGGGCTCTAGGAGGGAGGAGGCATCACCTTCTTCTCCACCCAGTGCTTGAAGCACCTGCCACCCATTGCGGGCAGCAAACACGGTGCCAGTCCCCGAGGAGCCATGCAGGGCGTCCTGCCAAGCAGGCTGGCTCATTTTAGAAGAAAATCTCATCAAAAAGCATCAAAAACATTAGCACTGGGAGGGGCCTCACGACATCAGGGCCTTGAGGACAAAAGAGGGACTGTGACTTGCTGAAGGTCAAAGTCTTTGTGCTAATGAGTGATGCTGGGGGCCAAAGAGTTTAGGACTCTGGCCTTCAGGCCTCCATGCCACCCCATGTCAGCTATGGCAAGGGACCAGACTGTCTTACTCCCTTCTGGGGCCCCAGGGCCTGGTAGAGCCGGTGCTCAGGGAATGCATGAATGACCTGAGTTCTGAAATCATTTGCTCAACTGTGAATTCGGATTTATTTTCCCCACAGGAAGCAGGAAGGGTATGAGCATGGGTCCGCAGAATGGCCGGATCTGAACCCCAGGCTGTGTGACTCTGTCAAGCTACATAACCTCTCTGTGCCTCACTTTTCTCATCCATAAAATAAGGGTAGTATATAGCCCCTGCCTTACAGGAATAAGGGTTAAATGAATTCACGGTACGTAAAGCACTTAGAATGGTACCTGGAAAATAGCACGCTCTTCTTAAGGGTTTGTGACTATTGTTTTTTTCCCTTTTTCTCATTTCTACTGGGTGTATTGCTTCTCTGCCTGAAATCTGGGGTTCTTCCTTTCCCTTAGGAAAGCCTAAGCCCACAGGCACAATGATGCCAGGTGTCTGTGGGTGGGGAAGAACCATGGCATCTGAGAAGCTGCCAGCAGGGAAGCAGGGGCCCCCAGAGGAATAAAGCTGGGATCTGTGGTTCTCTGGAAGTGGCCCAGCCTTGCCTCCAGCTCCTGCTCTGGGGAGGTGGCCGCATGGCAGGGAAGGGCCCGGCCCTGGTAAGATCCCTGTGTCCCAAGCAGCAACAGAAACTTCAGGGGCCACCTGGGCTGAAGGAAAGGTGGACGAAAAGTATCTCCCCGGCACTCGGGCCAGACTCCATTGAGTGACGAGTGGCCTACGGTGGGAAGGAACCCGTGTCCCTGGCTGGGGGCGGGGGACTGGAGGTCGAATCAAGCAGATGGGGGAAAATAAAGAAAGGCGGTGTTGCTTTATAGACCTGAGCTTGGAACTCAGAACCAGGCCCTGTGAGCTTGTAAACCAGGAGGGAGCAGCAGGGGGCCCTTTTCTGTGGGTACGGGTGCCAGCTGACCCTGCCTGTGTTGCTACCCGGCTTGGCCTGAGGGCCCCTCCATTCCCGGGGGAATCCTTCTGGCAAAAAAGCACCACGTGGGTTTCCTAAATGAATGAAATTGAGCACGCCCCTCCCGCCCCCCAAAACACCTTGCTCCTGCAGCCTTCCTCACCTCCGCTGACTGGCAACTGCATCAGTCCAGATGCTCCGGCTAAAACCCCGGAGTCATCCCTGACCACCCCACATACCCTGAAACCGACAGGCTTCCAAACTCTGTGTACTCTGGCTTCAAAATATGCTCTCAGTGCTTTCTTGCCCCCGGCTGCTCCCACCCCACTCCAAGCCCCTACGGACTCCCGTCTGGGTTCCCGTGCAGCCTCCCGACGGGTCTCTCGGCACCTGCCTTTGACCCCCTCTATAAGAGTGGTTCTCCGTGCCGCATAGACAACAGGCCATGAGTGAGACAGGTAAAACGTCAGGCAGATCACCTCCCCTACCCAGAACCCCTCGTCGGCTCCTGGTTTCACCCAGAGTCTAAGGCCAAAGCCCCTCCTTGGCCTCCGGGGCCTCCCTGGTCTGGCTTCAACATCTCAGGCCTGGCCCACCCCCCGCTGCGCTGGGCTTCCCCCAGGTTCCCCAAATGCGCCAGGAAGCTCGCCCACGGGAGGGCCTCTGTTCTCGCTACCCCCTGGGCCGGCCGCCACTGGCCACTCCCCCCTCCTTTTGTCTCTGCTCGCCTGTCGTCCCCCTCTCGGCAAGGCCTCCCCTGCCCACCTTTAAAGCGGTGCTCCACTCTACTCCCTTGCCTGGCTTTTCTCCTCAGCCTCCCCCGCCTGGTGCCGTGGCCGCCGGCTGTGGGACTCTCCCCGACCCTCGGCATCGCGCGGCGGGGCCAGAACCGGCCGAGGGCGGCTGGTGGGCGCCGTACCTGTTTGATGGCGAGGTTGACCACCTCGTAGCGGTTAACGCGGCCCAGGGGCAGGCAGAAGCTGTAGACAGCGTGCAGGGCGGCGCAGAGGAAGCTGAGGAGGCCCAGCTGCTTGCGGTGCTGCAGCCAGTGGTCCAGCCAGTCGGGGAAGCGGCGGTACTTGGTGCCCCGGCGCAGCTGCAGGGCGGCCGCCAGCACGCCGGGCAGGTACACCAGCGACAGCAGCACGTAGGCCACGCACGGCAGCGTCGTGTTGACCACGGACACTGGGAGCTTGTAGAACTTGCTCTTGCCGTCCCGCACGTAGGGCTGCAGGACGTCGCGGATGAAGTTGTAGACGTAGAAGAAGGTGAAGAGGCCCAGGGCCAGGAGGGCGGGCACCTTCCAGCCCGGGAGGAGGCGCAGGGGCATGGCCTCCACCTCCCGGGCCGAGGCCAGGGACCCCATGTCCACGGGCATGAAGCCCATGGCCCGTACCATCTCCGAGACAGCACGCTTGGCTTCCGGCTGGTCGCTGCACATGGGCACCTGTGGGGAGGCGGGGGCGGGGGGCGGGGGATCAGATCGGGTCACGGGCCCCGGGGGCGGTCGGGGCCTCCGAGAGCTTCTCGGCCAAACTCCTCACTAAGCGGCTGAGGGAACCGAGGCCAGGGAACCACAGAAGGTGTCTCTGACTCCCGGGCCAGGGTCTTTCCTCGGCCCCCTATAGCCTCCCAGCTCCCCCGCTCCAGCACGCCCCCTACGTAAAGAGAGGACCCAGGGCTCACCTGACAGTGAGCATTTCGTCCGGTTCATTGCCATCAGCAACTGCAAGCACCGTGCCCCCCTAGGCAGCCCTCCAGGGGTCCCTGGAACGGGTGCTTTGAGAACGGTGTCCTGCTCTGGGGGTCGCCCACTACTTGGGCTTTGCATGTGGCCCAGAGCGTGCAGCTGTGGTTGCAGCTGCATCCCTAGGTCCACAGTGTCCCCTTCGATGGTGTCCCTCGGCCCCCTGTGGCCCTCAGCCAGCCCATGAGCCAGCCCCAGCCTCGTGGCCCACGGCTTCCCACCATGAGCTCCCCGTGGGCAAATGTGCGCTAATGAGCGTCCTCAGATCTCTGAACACCGTGGCCTTGCTGACACTATTATGGTCGGTCTGGTCCACCAACACTGCCTCAGCCCCTACTATGGGCCAGGCTTTACACAGGCAGCCCTCAAGCCTGTAGGTTAGCACGTCCCCATTTTTCAGATGAGGAAACTAAGGTCCAGGAGCATCATTTCTCACCTCTGTACCTTTGCAGGTTGTCCCCTCAGCCTGGAATGTCCTCCCTGCTCCCTGAACCTGACAACATGAAGCGGGACCGAGCCAAAGCTGACCTTGAAGTCTACCCCAGTTCTGTTCCCTGCAGGCCCTGCCACCCAGCCCTCACCCGCTGTCCCTTGCCTATTCACATGTGGGAGTCCCATGACGCAGGCTGTAGGTAGGGTGCTTCAGTTGGGGGTAGAGAGACACCTGTGGGCTCTCCCACAGGCTGGCACAGAGCTGGGCAGAGGAGGCATCTGAGCCGGACAAATTGGTAGAGGTTCTCACACTAGAGCCAGACATCCTTCCTCCAGGAAAATGGAGGTGGCCTCTTGGCGTTTAAAACCACCTCATCTTCACAAAAGCCCCTCCTGCCAAGAACTGTATGCAGCTTTGGCCATTTCCTGGAGCCATTTTCCACCTCTAGACAAAACCTACTATTGACAATTCTGAGAAACCGACTCAGTTCTTGGAAGCTCTTGGAATCAAAGAGCTGAAGTTTGGGACTTGCCTGCTTCCTCAGAACCTGGCACATAAATGTGTTACTTTCCTAAGTCCACTCTCAGAGCAAAGTCTCTCCTCTCCTCGACTCCAAGTAGTCAAAAGAAAGCCATCAACCTCTTCCTCTTGGCCCCCTGGGAAATCAAGTTGTCATAGAAGAACGAACATGGATTTCAGATCCATATGAACTCGGTTCACACCCAGCTCTCCAGCTGGGGGACTTGGTGTAAGTAAGTTAATTGACATTCATGAGCCTCAGTTTCCTGCTCTGTAAAATGGAACTTTGCAGCGACGGGAGGCGCGCTGAGATAATGCGCGTAAAGAGCCTGGCATACCGAGGGCCCTCAACAAATGTTAGCCACTTATATTTACTGTGATGATGGTAGGTATTCCCCTGGCACCTACCTGCCTGTTCCCATCCCTCGGGCCGGACTGCAGGGTCCAGGCAGAGATGACGTTGAAGGCCTTGACCACCGTGCAGGTGGGGAAGAGGGAAGCCAGGTACTCAGCATTGGACTCGTGGTGCCGAAGGTGCTCCTGCTCTGTGGGGTTGCTCACATCCACGAGGATCTTGCCAGCCAGCTGGTCACTGAGACCGCACAGTGAGGAGTAGTGCTCCCGGAACATGGCCACAAAGATGACATCAGGGGACTCCACTGCATCCGCCTGGAAAGTCACTTGTGCGGCCGAGGGGAACAGCCCGGCCGTGCGTTTGGGGTTGCGGCTTCCCACCACCACGCTGAAGCCAGAGCTCACCAGGCGTGCGGCCAGGGAGCGGGCGAAGTCTCCGCTGCCCAGGATCCCCACCTTGGGGGCCTCACTGGGGACCTCAGCAAGGCTCCCATCACTGTCCAGCAGGTGGCGGCTGATCAGCGGCTTGTCCATCTCTCCTGACATCTTGGTGGCTGGAAAGAAAAACAGAACTTGATCAGCGGAGAGCTCCGATGACCGTCTTTCATAGCACCTTCCTCTTTCTTGTCCACTGTAACCACATGGTGGGCAAAGAATCCCCAACAGCCCTTCAGGAGTGTTAACGTGTGCCAGCACAGAGGGACAAGCTGGGTGAGACCTAGTGCCTTCCCAGGGAGGGCCCAAACTCAGGAAGAAAGGGGAGGACCTCTGCCCTCCACCCTTTGGCCTTCGTCCTGAACTGTTTCTTTGGGACAAATCTGCAAGTGTGCTGCGAGAGAAGCGTATAGAATTTCCATGAGGGGTGCCACACAGTGCCATCCTTCTTTTCAAAGGAGGATGTGACGATTACCGCCCAGAAGGGAGCCCCATCTCACCACCGCTGGGTGTTCTCTGATTACCAGGAAGGGTGACATGTTCTTGCTCTTGTTTACATTTTGCATTCTGGGTAGGCACCTCTGTGCTCTTCCTTGAGGAGAGGATGAGCAGCTTGAAGGCAGGGGGACCTCATCTTATTTGACTTTGGGTCTCCCCATTGGTCACACGGCCTGGTACAGAGATGGTGCTCAATGTTTGCTGAGTGAATGAGTGAACACTGAAATCCTGCTCTCAGGGGGTAGAACGGGAGTGAGACATGACAGTGAGTGGGGCCCTGAGATCTCCTTTACTGAGCCTGACATATGAGAGAACATGGGGGAAAACCGGACTTGGGCCAGAAGCTTCTAGTAAACTTGGATAAGGGAACATTCTGCTGTCATTGTCACCAACTTTTTTTTTTTTTAAGTTTATTGTGAGAGAAAGCGTGAGTGTGCAAGCAGGGGAGGGGCAGAGAGAGAGACAGGAGAGAGAATTCCAAGCGGGCTCCGTGGTGTCAGCGTGGAGCCCAACGCGGGGCTCGATCCCAAGAACTGTGAGATGGTGACCCGAGCCAAAATTAAGAGTCAGATGCTTACCTGACTGGGCCACCAAGCTTCCCCCGTCACCGACTTCTAACTGAAATTTGCAATTTCCCTCAAGTATGAATGTTCGTAGCAAAACACAATAGTATTAGCAGGACCTGTGAGGTTGTCACCAGTACTGGCTGGTGTCATATCCCAAGTTTAATTGTGAAAGAGTTCTTCAAATACTATTTAAGCTTTTCACTAACTTAAAATCATAGTACCTATGAGCTCCTAAACATATAAAGCAAATATTAACAGATGTGAAGGGAGAAATAGACGGCAATACAATAACGATAGGGGACTGCGCTATCCCGCTTTCAACAATGGATGCAGACAGAAAATCAGTACAGAAACTGGACTTGAACTATACTTCAGACCAAATAAACCCAACAGACACACACAGAGCGTCCCATCCAACAGCAACAGAATACAAGTTTTCTTCATATATCCACAGAATATCCTCCAGGATGGATCATATGTTAAGTCATAAAACAAGTCCTACAAATTTAAGAAGATTTAAATCATATAAAGCATCTTTTCTGTATTTTTTTAACGTTTACTTATTTTTGAGAGAGAGAGAGAGAGAGAGAGAGCGGGGAGGGGCAGAGAGAGAGAGAGAGAGAGAGACACGGAATCCCAAGCAGGCTCCAGGCTCCGAGCTGTCAGCACAGAGCTGGACACGGGGCTCGAACCCGTGAACCGTGAGATCGTGACCTGAGCCGAAGGCGGACGCTCCACCGACGGAGCCACCCGGGCGCCCCTGTTTCTTTTCTGCCCACAATGGCATGTAACTGGAAAACTGGAAGATTCACAAGAAAGTGGAAACGAAGCAATGCACTCCTGAACAACCGATGAGAAGAAATCAAAAGGGAAATCCAAAAAATCTGGAAACAAATTAAAATGGAAGCTCAGCACACCCAACTTATGGGATGCAGCGAAAGCAGCTCTAAGAGGGATGTTTGTGGCTTGATGCCACCTTATGAAAAAAGAAAGTTCTCAAACAATGTACCTTTACACCTCAAGGAACTGGAAAAAGAGTAAGAAAGTCCAAAGTTCTAGCAGGGAGAAGTAAATAATAAAATTCAGAGTAGAAACAAATAAAATAGAGGCTAGAAAAAGAATAGAAAAGATCAACAAAACTAAGACCTGTTTTTGTTTTGTTTTTTTTTTTTAAAGACAAACAAAATTGACCAAATTTTAGCTACACTAAGAAAAAATAAGAGGGGCGCCTGGGTGGCTCAGTCGGGTGAGTGTCCGACTTCGGCTCAGGTCGTGGGTGATCTTGAGGTTCCCGAGTTCGAGCCCCGTGTCAGGCTCTGTGCTGACGGCTCAGAGCCTGGAGCCTGCTTCGGATCCTGTGTCTCCTTCTCTCTCTGCCCCTCTCCCACTTGCACTCTGTCTCTCTCTCAAAAAATAAAAATAAAAATAAAAATAAAGAAAAAGAAAAAAAAAGAAAAAAGAAGACTCCAAATAAAAAAATGAAAGGTACATTGCAACTGATACCACAGAAATACCAAAGATCATAAGAGACCATATTATGAACAATTACATGACAACAAATCGGACAACCCAAAGGAAATGAATACATTCCTAAAAACTTACAATTCACTAAGACTGAATCATGAAGAAATAGAAAGTCTGAACAAGCCAATAATGAGTAAGGTGACTGAATCAGTGAAAAACAAAACAAAACAAAACAAAACAAAACAAAAAAATCACCCAATAAAGAAAAGCCCAGGACTGGCTGGCTTCCCTGGTGAATTCCACCAAGAATTTCAAGATTTAATGCTTACCCTTCTCCAACTATTCTAGGTTCATTTTATGAGGCTTGTGTTACCCTGGTACCAAAGCCAGGTAAGCACACTATAAGAAAAGAAAATTACAGGCTGATATCCTTGATGAACACAGACGAAAAAATCCTCGACAAACTACTACCCAACTAAATTTAACAGCACATTAAGATGATCCTATACTTGGGACGCCTGGGTGGCTCCGTCGGTTAAGCGTCCGACTTTGGCTCAGGTCATGATCTCGTGATCTGTGAGTTCGAGCCCCGCGTCGGGCTCTGTGCTGACGGCTCAGAGCCTGGAGCCTGTTTCAGATTCTGTGTCTCCCTCTCTCTGATCCTCCCCCGTTCATGCTCTGTCTCTCTCTGTCTCAAAAATAAATAAACATTAAAAAAAAAAAGATGATCCTATACCACCATCAAATGAGATTCATTCTTGGGACACAAAGATGGTTCAACATGCACAAACCAATAAATAAAATGTGATACCCATTAACAGAATGAAGGATAAAAATCATGTGGTCATATCAATAGATGCGAGAAAAAGCATTTGACAAAAGTAAACATCCTTTTATGATAAAAACTCTCAAAAATATTGGTATTGAAGGAGTATACCGCCACATAATAAAAATTATATATGACAACCCCATACCCAACATCATACTCAATAGTGAGAAGCTGAAGGCTTTTCCTCTAAGATCAGGAACAGGAAGGATGCCCCTCTTGCCACTTCTATTTAACGTAGTACGAGATATCTTACCCAGAGAAGTTAGGCAAGAAAAAGACAGAAAAGGCATCCATACTGGAAAGGAAGAAGTAAAATTTGTCTCTGTTTGCAGATCACATGATCCTACATATAGAAAACTCTAAAGACTCCATAAAAAAATCCTGTTAAAACTAAGAAACTAAATCTGTAAAGCTGCTGGATACAAAATCAACTTACAAAAATCAGTTGTGTTTCTTTTATTAGTTTATTTATTTATTTTGAGAGGGAGACAAGTGGGGAGGGCCAGAGAGAGAGGGAGAGAGAATCCCAAGCAGACTCCATGCTGTCAGCACAAAGCTGGAAGCATGGCTCGATCTCACCAATGGTGAGATCATGACCTGGGCTGAAATTGAGTCAGGCACTTAACCGACTGAGCCACCAGGCGCCCAAGTTATGTTTTTAAGCGCTAACAATGAGCTAGCTGAAAAAGAAATTAGGGAAACAATTCCATTTACAATACCATCGAAAAGAATAAAATACTTAGGAATAAATTTTATCAAAAGGTGAAAGATCTGTATATAGAAAACTATGAAACAAGGACGAAAGAAATTCAAGACACAAATAAACAGAAAGATAGCCTATGTTCATGGATTCAAAGAATTAATGTTGTTAAAATGTCCATAGTACCCAAAGTGATCCATAGACTTAAAGCAATCACTATCAAAATTCCAATGGCATTTTTCACAGATATAGGAAAAACAATCCTAAGATTTGTATGGAACTGCAGAAGACCCCAATAGCTAAAGCAATCTTGAGCAAGAAGGACAAAGCTGGAGGCATCACACTTCCTGACTTCAAATTACATTACAAAGCTATAGGAATCAAAACAGTGTAATACTGGCATAAAAAGACACATAGATCAATGGAATGAAATAGAGTCCAGAAATAAACCCATGCATATAAGGTCAACTAATCTTCAACTGAGGTGCCAAGAATACTCAATGGGGAAAGGACAGTCTCTTCAATAAATGGTGCTAGGAAAACTGGATATACGCATGCAAAAGAATGAAACTAGACTCTTACCTCACACCATACACAGAAACCAACCTAAAATGGATTAAGGACTTACTCAAAAAGGATGTAAAACCTGAACTGTACAACTTCTAGAAGGAAACATGGGAAAAGGCTCCTTGACATATGTCTTGGCAATGATTTTATTTTGTTTTGGTTTTTGACTTAATACCAAAGGCACACGCAACAAAAGACAAATAAGTGGGATGACATCAAACTAAAAAGCCTTTGCACAGCAAAGGAAACAAAATGAAAAGGCAACCTATGGAATAGGATAAAATATTTCTAAACCATCTATCCAACATAGGAGTAATTTCCAAAATATGTAAGAATTCATACGACTCAGTAGTAAACAAAACAGGGGCTCCTGGGTGCCCCAGTTGGTTAAGCATCTGACTTCAGCTCAGGTCATGACCTCACGGTTCGAGCCCCCCATTGGGCTCTGTGCTGACTGCTTAGAGCCTGAAGCCTGCTTGGGATTCTGTGTCTCCCCCTCTCGCCCCTCCTCTGCTTGCACTCTCTCTCTCTTTCTCAAAAATAATCATTTAAAAAAAATAGTAAACAAAATAAGACAACCTCCCCCAACAAATAATTCAATTAAAAAATGGGCAAAGAACCTGAATAGACATTTTTCTAAAGATGGCTGACTATAGGAAAAGATGTTCAACATCACTAATCATCAGGGAATGTAAATCTAAACCACAATGACATATCTCCTCAAACCTGTTACAATGACTCTTATCAAAAAGTCAAAAGATAATCAATGTTTATGAGGATGTGCAGAGAAGGGAACCCTTGTGCACTGTTGGTGGGAACGTAAATTGGTGCAGCTATTATAGACAACAGCATAGAGGCTCCTCAAGATATTAGAAATAGAAATACTATATGATCCAGCAATCCATCTTCTGGGTATTTATCCAAAGGAAACAGAATCACTATCTCAAAGAGATATCTGCACCCCATGTTTATGGCATCACTATTAACAGTAGACAAGATACGGAAACAACCTAAGAGTCCACTGATGATGAATGGATAAAGGAAATATGGTATAGATACACAATGGAATATTATTCAACCTCAACAAAGAAGGAAACCCTGACATTTGTGTCAACATGGATGAGCCTGGAGGGCATTAACGCTACCTGAAGTAAGTCAACACAGAAGGACAAATGCTGCAAGATCTCATTTATATGTAGAATCCAAAAAAGCCAAACTTAGCAGCAGAAAGTAGAATGGTCACCAAAGGCTGGGAGGTGGGGAAGTGGGGAGTTGTGGGTCAAACGGCATTCATTCTCAGTTATCAAATGAACAAATTTGAGGGATCTAATGTCTAACATGGTGACTAACGTATAGTCGTATAACCGTATATATGTATATACTGTATATGGTCATATACCATAGTCCTATAACTGTATATACGTATATACCGTATATATGCGGTATTATATACTTGAAATTTGCTGAGGGGGCCCTCCAGTGTTCCCAATGCACACAAAACAATGCTAATTATATAAAATGGTGGCTATGTTAATGACCTTGACTGTGGTAATCACATCAGCATCTATGGATAGCAAAACATCACATTGTACACCTTGAATATATACAGTTTTGTCCATCATACCTCAATAGGGGTGGGAGAAAAAAATAGCATCATAATATCAGACCTGCCACCAGAGGTTGTTATTTAGTGTACTCATAAAGAAGCATGCATAGTACTTTTGCACATTTAAACACATTTTGGGAGCTGGGTTTCACTATAATTGGTCTCCTTTGTAACCCTATGTTATTTTGTGTATGTAAGAGCATGATTCTAAGCAGAAGTTCAGAGGCTTCGCCGGCCTGTGGCTCCATGCGAATCCTCGGGCCAAGGGCTAAGAGCCACTGCCAAACCAGTGGAGCAGTGGGGATGGCTTTTAACCCTGTCTTCCCATTTTCCACAGCAGTGTCCTAGGTGAGGCATGTGTGTGTGTGTATGGTGGGTTCAAGGTCTCATGCAAGGGGGAGGCAGGGGGACCAGGGGGCTGTGCCTCGGCTCTACCGTGGACTAGCTGTGTGTCCTCGGACAAGCCCTTGTGCCTCTCTGGGCCCCAGCTTCGACCTTTGTAAATGCAGGTCACCCTCTCTGCTCTGAGATGGCAAATAATGCAATCTTAAAAGGCTTTGAAAACTGTGACCAGGACATTTGATAAGGTGGCGGCAGCAACTCCTATTTATGGGGTACCTACCACGTGCCGGACACTTCTCTAAGGCTTTCCACAGTGACAGTCCCCTAGGCCTCACAGAACCCCAGGAAGTAGGTGCGGTTAGAATTCCCAACTGGAAGAGGAGGGAACTGAGGCTCAGAGAGGTGGAGGAACGTGCTCCAGGCGGCACAGAGGGTAACAGGGAAAGTAGAAGGGAGCACAGGTCTGTCGGCCTCTGCAGCTAAGCTTCCCCAAGAGTCTTACTGCCCAGACAGAGGGCCCGCCCAGAGCTACCCCAGTGAGCGGCAGAGCTGGGACGCTGTGGCTGAGAAGAGGGGGGTGGGGTCGAAGGGGACATGCGTTGCAGCTCATGTGGGACTCATTTGCACACTCTGATGGGCACGGTCCCTCCCTGCAAAATCGGAGAGAGTTTTCTGCCTGGTTCTGGGAACAAGGATATTTTTCCAAACAGCGATGTGCTACCCTTTGTAGATGCAAGTGGGGCTCCTGATGCTCCCCGGAGAGCAGGCCTGGAGTTGCATGTCTGCTGAAGGCCACCTTCGGCACCCAACTCTGCCTGGTTCTAATTCTGTCACTCGCTAGCCGTGGCCTTGGGCCTGTGAGTGCTTCGGTCTCCCCATCTGCACAAGGGAGAGAATCACAGCACCTGCCTTAAGGGGAGGTTGTGGGAATAAGTAAGTCAATATACATAAGGCACTTAGAACAGCTGGCACTCGGTGGGTGTCGGTCAGTAGTCATAAGCAAATTCCGGTGCCGGCACTGCACCAGCAGCAGGGGTGAGGCAAAGGAAGGACTGAGAAGACCCTGCCAAAACCTCTGCAGCCCTGGGCAAGGGGGGGAGAATCGGGACAGCCCGGCGGCCTCAGGCTCCAGGGCCAGCATGGGGGAGGTGAATGTAAGCCGCTCCACGGGGACGCCCGTGTTCCCTGTGTCAGTCAGATACACGGGAACCTTCCCCAGTCACTGCACCAGCCACCTGGGGACACCAGCCCTGGCGGGGGGGGGGGGGGGGGGGGTTGGCCCTTACGGGGAGGGGGTGGGTAACCATTCTGAAGCCTCCAGATCATCTGCTAGCAATTTGGAGGGTCCCAGGTAGGTCCTTCCTGGACAGAAGAGTCCCCTTTGCTCTCTCCCCACCTCCCTCCCATCGCTGGAGTAACTACCAGGTGCTGAACACCCTTCAGAGAAGAAACGATGAGAAAGACGCGGTCCCCGCTCTCAGACTGTTTACAATCGTGTGCGTGTGCATGTGTGCGGTAGGGGACACATGAGATGTGTCCACGCCTGCCTGGACACAGAGGACCAGCGGATGGAGCCCGGGAACAGACACCACTTCCAGATGGAAGCCAGGGAGGGCATCTGCTGGCCTCCGAGGAGCCCCACATGGTTTCTACGGCCTCGTGGCACACGGAACCAACCCAAACGGGGGAGAATCGGCGACACCTAGTCTTTGAATCCTGTCCACACTGAACCCCAGATTTAGCATCCTCAGGTGGGGAGGGCTTATTTGGGGCTGGCGCTCGAGGCTCACAGCCCAGAACCTACTTGGTATTTGCTTCCTTTCCGGGAGGCCAGCAGCAGCAGGAGGGAAGCCCGGGCAGGGGGACTCGGGGTGGTCCCAGATGTGCCTGGAACTGGCCGTGGGACATCGGAGCGTCACGGAGCCTCTCAGGTTGGCTTCTCTAACCGAGCTGCCGCGCCCAGCCCCGCAGCCTACATCTTGGCCTATTAAAGGCCTCAGACTTCATGTCCTAAGGGGCCTGCTTTCAGTCATAGGCCAAATAGAAACCAAACACGGCACCCCTGAGTGCTTCTTGCCACCAAGATTCAGTCCCCAGGGACAGGAAAATGCGGGGTTGTCACCCCGCCTTGTGAAGCCTCTCATCCCGGGACAGCTCCTTCCTCTACAGTTCTGATGGTGCTGGGGTCACATCAGGACCCTGCATCATTTCCTAGCAGGGTGCCTTTGGGCCTCAGGCCCCCTCTTTTAAATGGGCGTGCTAACTGTACTTTTCTCCAAGGGATGCTGTGAAGATGAGTTAATACGTGCGAGGGCTGGGAGCCAGCTTTTCTTTTCTCTTCTTCTTTACAGTGTTTATTAATTTTTGAGAGAGAGGGAGGGGCAGAGAGAGGGGCTGCTGACAGCACAGACCCCCGAGGCAGGATTTGAACGCCCGAACCCCTGAGGTCGTGACCTGAGGCGAAGTCAAACCCTTAACCAACTGAGCCACCCAGGTGCCCCTCGGAGTCAGCTTTTCTGGCCGATGCGTGTGCTCGCATGTGTGTGTGTGCACGTGGGCATGTGTATGGACTGTTCTCTGAGGTGCTTTGTGGGCCGTGGTCGCCTCTTGGCACTCTGCCCTTCTGGTGCCCAGCACAAAGTCTGCTGCTGGCGTGAAGGCCGGCCAAGGGAGGTCAGGTGGCAGCAGGCCTAGAGGCCCCAGGGGTCCAGCGCAGCCCCTGCTGCCTGTCCGTGTGGCCCAAACGTAAGAGAGTGAGTGACTAATCCTGGCTGGGCCCTGGCTCCTGGGTTGTTCTATTTACAGATCTGGAGGAGGGAGGAGGGAGGGGATCAAATTACAGCTGGAGTGGGGGTGGCAGGCTGGGGCTCCCCAGGTGGCACACAGGCCTGCCCACCTGCCCCCCACCCCCACCCCCGGACCGAGCTGCGGACAAAACACAAAAGGGCACTGAGGCTCAGTTGTGCGGGAACTGGCACAAACTACGGGTCCCAAACACTCTGGGTGTTTGCCCAGGCTTGCCTGGTTCCTCCCACTTCCCGGCAAGGTCATGACTGGGCTGTATTTGTGGCTGGGAGCCATGCGGGCTCCCCTGCCCCCTCCTGCCCACTGTCAGGCAGGTCACTAATGGTAGCCAGTCATGGCACGGGCAGCCAGCCCTACAGCTTTTTCTGGGTGGCCAGCAACCAACCTTTCAGGCTCAAGTGGCTAGGGCAGTCCACGGCCACAAAGGGGTCAGAGTGGCGTCAGATGTGGTGGGGGGTGGGGAGGCTGGCTGAGGCACCCTTTCAGCTGGATGGAGGCGGGGTGCCTTCCACCCCTTCCTGTGCAGAGGTGGGCTTGAGCTAACATTTCTGGCCCTGGCTGGCCCTGGGCACGAGAGAGGACTATGGCACAGCTCTCGCCCTCAAGTGGCCCACAGTTATCTTCAAACTTGGTTTAAATTTTATCTGGTCAGTAAAATTAAATTTGGGATGCATTCCTATCACCGCTTTTTACTTATAAGTTAAATACATTTAAAATGTTATCATTTGTGCTGACAAATCGTCATGAGGAACACAAAAAGATGCTGAATGTCATTAGCTCCCAGGGAAACACAAATTAAAACCCTTTGGGGCGCCTGGGTGGCTCAGTTGGTTAAGCATCCAACTTCGGCTCAGGTCATGATCTTGTGGTTCGAGCCCCGCGTCGGGCTCTGTGCTGACAGCTCAGAGCCTGGAGCCTGCTTCGGATTCTGTGTCTCCCTCTCTTTCTGCCCCTCCCCTGCTTGCGCTCTTTCTCTCTCAAAAATAAACAAACATTAAAAAACAAACAAAAAAGCCACTAGACGCCACCACACACCCACCCGGACGGCTTAGTCAAAAAACAAGACAGTAAGCGTTGGTGAGGATCTCGAAGTTCTAGAAACCACCTCCAGTGTTGACGTAACAAGAATATAAAATGTGGATGCGATTCCACTCCCAGGTGTATACCCGGGAGAACTGAAAACCCACAAAAATGTGTACGCCAAGATTCCTGGTACTCACAATACCCCAAATGTTGAAACAACCCAACGTCCATCAACTGGTGGCAGGATAAATAAAACGTACTCTATCCACACGATGGAGTATTATTCAGCAACAAAAAGCAGTGAAGTCCTGATACAGGGTACAACACGCTGGATCTTGGAAACGCTATGTTAAATGAAAGAAGCCAGTCACAAAAAGGCCACTCGTATGACTCTCCACTTATGTGAAATGTCTAGACTGGGCAAGTCCATAAAGACAGAAAGTAGATTAATGGTTGCCAGGGAAAGGGCTGGGGTCGGGGGGGGGGGGAGGAATGTTAAGTGACTGCTCATTGGTACCGGGTTTCTTTTTCAAGTTATAAAACTATTCTATTTTTTTTTTAACATTTATTCATTTTTGAGAGACAGAGACACAGCGTGAGGGGAGAGGGGCAGAGAGAGAGGGAGACACAGAATCGGAAGCAGGCTCCAGGCTCTGAGCTGTCAGCACAGAGCCCCACGCAGGGCTTGAACTCACAAACCGCGAGATCATGACGTGAGCCGAAGTCGGACGCTTAACCGACTGAGCCACACAGGTGCCCTGAAACTATTCTCTTTTTAAAATTTATTTATTTATACTTGAGAGAGAGAGAGAGAGAGAGAGAGAGAGAGAGAGAGAGAGAGCGCGCGCACCAGGAGAGGGGCAGAGAGAGAGAATCCCAGGCAGGCTTTGCATAGTCAGCGTGGAGCCAATGCAGAGCTCGAACTCAACGAATCGGGAGATCATGATCTGAGCTGAAATCAAGAGCAGATTAACCAAATGAGCCACCCAGGAGCCCCAGTGATGCAACTATTCTAAAATGGATGGTGGCGAAAGTTATACAGCTCTGAGAATATATCAAAAACCACTGGGTTGTATAGTTTAAGTGGGTGAGTTGTATGCTATGTGAATTATAGCTCAATAACGTTGTTATAAAAAAAAAAAAGAGAGAGAGAAATTGAGGGGCACCTGGGTGGCTTGGTCAGTTGAGTGTCTGACTTTTGGTTTCAACTCAGGCCACAATCTCGAGGTTTGTGGGTTTGAGCCCCACCCCAGGCTCTGCGCTGACAGTGTGGTTCCTGCTTGGGATTCTGTCTCCCTCTCTCTCAAAATAACTAACTTTAAAACACATACACACAAAAAAGAAATGGAGATAGCACAGCCTGTTACTGAGGTGCGTGAACCAAGAGTACACTTGCCTTGGGTGAGAGTCCAAGAGCTTCTCATGAACTCAGTGCGTGGATTCTGTGACATTGGCATCGGTGGCTCTAAGTCATTCCCTAGTTGTTTCCCACATATCTGAGTTCCTAAGCCCCACGGCCTCTAGAAAAGTGAGGCTTATGTAGTCAGCACTATTAATTATTGTTGTGGGGGAGATGGCACCATGGGCTAGTCCACTTAGCTTCCAAGTGGCTTCCGCTCACGCAGCTGGTTCTCTGCACTCCGTGCCATGCAAGCAGACGGCCAGTCAGGGTCACAGTGCGTGGCGTGCAAGGAGGGTGCCGAGGTACGAGGCCCAGCCTTCTGGCCCCCAGGATGGGTCAACGAGCAAGGCAGATGTGCTCCAATGAGAGGGGCAGGGAAGCATCACCTGCTACTCTGCCAAACGACAGAGGGTTTATAGAAGGGCACACAGCTGGAAACTAGCACAGAGCTGCTAATCTCCTAGCATGAGGTCTCATCCGTTCCCCCAGACTCATCTCCTCCTTAATTAGGCAGAGGATCAGCCCCCAAGAGCCATCGTGGTCACTGGGAGCTTGTCCAGCCAGGCTAGGCTGGCTCCCCTGAGTGCAGCCATTAGATCGTCGGTTCAGGGAAACATCTGGGTGTTCCCGATTTACTCAGAATCAGTCACCGTAGTGAACTGCAAGGTAGGCCAGCAAGAACACAGGCGTGGAGGCGGCTGGGGTCATATTTCAGCCCCTACCACTGATTAGCTAGGCGGCCTTGACGAGTCCCGTTACCTGAGCCTCAGTTTCCTCATCTGCACGTTACCCACTTGAATGAGTTGTAGTAAAGATCACGGGGGACAAGCGAAGTGCCACAACGTGAGCCTGTTAAATTCGCTCACTCTTCATTTTGTTCCTCTCTACCTAGGATTTTTAAAAACCTTTTGTCTGTGTCAAGCAGAAATAGACGCACCTAAATCAATACGTGGCGTTCTCTGCTGAATGGAAACATTTACTCTGTAATTTTCTAAAAATGTGCCCTGAGACGACGGCCTGGAGGTTGTGCACACATTTCGCACCAAGGCAACTGCAGGGAGAGACTGGCTGCTCTTTGGGGCTCAGGGAGTGGAAGAAGAGTGGGCAGCAGAACACGGACAGGGGGGCAGCAGAGAGAGGTTGGCGGTCAGGAGTGAGGCACCAGTGTGGTTTGGGACTGGCCCCTTGAGCTCTCTGGGGACCGCTAGTCCAACATCCAGCTCCCTGCAAGGGACGGTCCTTGTGCCACTGGTGTCCCCAAGCCACCCTCCCTCACCAGGATCTCCAGCTCCTGGATCAAACCTGCACAAGCTGCCTCTCTGCCTCCACACCCCTGAGAGTAGCCCTTTCCCACTGACGGTATTGCTCTCTTTCCCGTCTCTCTTCTCCCCGGGCTCTCAGCTCCTCAGGGTTGGGAATGGAGTCAGACTCACTTTTGTAACCCCAGCAATTAGCCCAGGGCCAGGCACAAATGAGGTCACACCCGAGCTGCACCTGGGTCATCCGGAGGGCTTGTTAAAACAAACTGCTGGGAGGGGCGCCTGGCAGGGGCTCAGTCGGTTGAGCGTCCGACTTCGGCTCAGGTCACGATCTCTAAGGCTGGTGAGTTCGAGCCCCGCATCTGGCTCTGTTGCTGACAGCTAGGAGCCTAGAGCCTGCCTCGGATTCTGTGTCTCCCTCTCTCTCTCTCTCTCTCTCTCTCTCTGTCCCTTCTGCACTCATGTTCTGTCTCTCTCACTTTCAAAAATAAATAATAAAACATTAAAAAAATTAAAAAACAACACAAAACATACTGCTGGGCTCCATCCCCAGAATTTCTGCCGCGGAGGCTCCCAAGACCACACTTTGAAGACCACTTCAGAAGATGAGCATAACAGGGGCTGCACAAGGGGTGAACCACTCCAGATGTGACTTTTTTCCTGGGTTGTTAAAGTCAGGCCCAGCCCTTAGCCTGCCTCCTCCCCTAAGTCCTCCCTGTCCCCTGGGACCCCTGGTATCAGTGCTCTCTCCCCATGCTCCTCTCAGCCATGGGAGGCAGGTGCATGTGCTCCAATCCCCTGACCCGCCCAGAGCTGGGTCCTTCCAGCGGAAAGGGGATCAGGGCTGTGGCAACATTGCTCCCAGAGTCAGTGGGGCAGACTCTCCACAAGGTGCTCTCAGGGCCTCTCCCCTCCCGCACGTGGGTCATCAGGCCCATTGCGGGCTGAGGGAGAAGAGAGGGGTACCACTGGGCAACTAACTACACAGATCCTGGGTGACTCAGGTGCTCCCCAACACCCTGACTGGAGACGTCTTCCGGGAGGACTGAGTTTTCTGGATGGCCAAGAACTCAGGTGGCCTGACTTCATACCCAGGGCTCGTCCACTACCACAATTTGACAGGTGGGCCAGGAAGAAGTGTTCACTGGACCGGTTCATTACCACCCACTGCCAGCACATAGGCAGGAAGGTGGTCAGCGCTGGTTGGCAGGGGGAAGGGGGAAGTCCCCACGGTCAGCACCAAGGCCAGGGTCTTGACGCAGGGTAAATGGTAAGCCCTTAGGTTCCCATGCTACACGACCCCCGGGGGGCACCACCAATGTTGCAATCCCCGTAAACAGTAACCTCTACAGTTGTGCAGTGCACATCCTGTGCAGTTTTATGCAATGGTCCTACCAATCCTAGTCTGCAAATGGTTTGTTATTCCCTGAATACCTACTATGTACCCATGAGGTGTTCTGGCAGGAGGCCAGAAGATGGTCTAGCCTCTTGGGGCAATTAGGGGAAAAGCCAGCTACATCCTACCGTGAGGAGAAAAGTGCTTTCACGAGGGCATGCCCAGGCACTGGGGGAGCCAGGGAATGGCTTATCTCTGCCCAGTGAGGTCAGGGCGCTGGCATGCGGGGGCAGCCAGCTCCCTGAGGGCTGGTTAATCCAGCCAGGCTGGAAGCTATCAGGCGGCGGCTGCTGAATCTGCAAGCCTCAGCGTCTGGGGTTGGGTGGCTTCTTGCTTTCCAGGGACACCTGGAGCTGCAATCCCTGGGGCCAGAGGGGTCCCTTGTGGTCTGTGGCCGCCCCAACCCCCTCCCCTCGCCATTGTGTGGGTTGGCAGAATTAGAGATCAGAGCCCCCGATTACTGGGCAGAAGGAGGTGTGGAGGCAGGGAAAGGGGCAGAAGCAGCCAAGACAAATAAGGGCAGCTCCAGGGGCTTCTGCCAAGGAGCTCAGCCTGCCTCCCTGGCCTGGTTCCTGAGCTTGGTTGGGGATGCATGCTTCCCCAGCTGATGGGCCACTTTTTCAAAGAAGCTTCTGAGAGGCCCTGACTTCCAGTAGCATCTTTCTCTGGGCTCCTAAGGGCACTGGAAGTCAGCCTCCGCTCTCCAAATGCTCTGTGTGGGGCGGGTCATGCAATTACTCCCCCCACCCCTCCCCCCA
Source organism: Neofelis nebulosa (assembly GCF_028018385.1). Classification (NCBI taxonomy): domain Eukaryota; kingdom Metazoa; phylum Chordata; class Mammalia; order Carnivora; family Felidae; genus Neofelis; species Neofelis nebulosa. The sequence continues at coordinate 103,048,799 of NC_080783.1, read as the reverse complement.
CCACGGGCTGGCTCCAGGCAGACCTCTGACTTCGCCAAGAACCCCTGAGAGCTCAAAAAGCTGGTCCAGGCAGCCCTGGGAGACGTCCCGGCTTCCTCCCGGATCCTAGGGGATCTTGCACTCTGGGACACACTTTGTATCTGTCACTGTCACCCCACTACAATAGGGGTCACTTCTTACTCGTTTCTGTGTCTCTAGCACCTAGACTGGGGACTGGCACCGACTAGGTGCTCAGTTAAAGTCTGCAGCTTGAATGACTTCACTGCTAGTTTCCGTGCCTGAGGGCAGAGTGTATTTAGGAGTCCTGGCTGTTCTCAGAACCTAGCGGGCCCTCCCATACCCCGGGGTGATTAAATACTACCGTAATTTCTAATCCCTACCACAGCCTGATCAGGTTGTCAGACTTGGCCAGGCATTTCACTCTTTGATAAACTTAATCACACAGAAGACTTATTATGCACAGAGGGGTTTAAACCCAACGAGACTCACACAGCTCTGGCCAAAGTGGAAAACCAAACACCAGATGTGAGCCAGAGCGGGGAACAGCCTGGTATGTGGGTACCCACGAAAGAGGGCTTCAGGGATGCTGGGTCAGTGGTTCCAGGGCCTCTGGGCTTCTGACCCAGCAGGGAACCACCATTTGGAATGGTCTGCCCAGTCTGCATGAGGCAGGGGTGTCCAGGGGCAGGTGAGGCCCAGATTTAATTTTTTGCCTGGAAAGCCCCTTCCCTCCAAATGACAAAATTCAAGGTCTGGCAGATACAATGGTGGGTACTTTCCCTTAGGAGTAGAGGGTGATGGGGTCCCTGACCACCCCTCCCATGTGCTAATGTTGATAGTAAAACGATGGGAATGCAAGCTGGTGCAGCCACTCTGGAAAACAGTATGGAGGTTCCTCAAAAAGCTAAAAATAGAACTACCCTACGACCCAGCAATTGCACTACTAGGTATTTATCTAAGGGATATAGGCGTATTGTTTCAAAAGGGTACATACACCCCCATGTTTATAGCAGCATTATCGACAAGAGCCAAAGTATGGAAAGAGCCCAAATGTCCCTCAGTGGATGAATGGATAAAGAAGATGTAGTGTACACACACACACACACACACACACACACACACACACACTGGCGTATTACTCGGCAATCAAAAAGAATGAAATCTTGCCATTTGCAACGACGTGGATGGAACTGGAGGGTATTATGCTGAGCGAAATGAGTCAGTCAGAGAAAGACAAAAATCATATGACTTCACTCACATGAGGACTTTAAGAGACAAAACAGATGAACATGAGGGAAGGGAAACAAAAATAATATAAAAACAAGGAGAGGGACAAAACAGAAGAGACTCTTAAATATGGAGAACAAACAGAGGTGTGGGAGGGGGGATGGGCTAAATGGGGAAGGGGCACTAAGGAATCTACTCCTGAAGTCATTGTTGCACTAGATGCTAACTAATTTGGATACAAATTTAAAAAAAATTAAAAAAAATGACAAAAAATGTTGATAGTAAAACTAATATAATTCATATTGAAATTCCCAGTCCGGTGAAATGAACAACAGCTTCTGTAAAACCTTTCCCATTTTATGAATCTGAAATAACAATCTATTGTTATGCAATACTTGCTATGCAAATAGAAGCAGCTTAAAGGAAGTCTTCTAGTTCCCTCTTCCCTACACATGATTGCCCCTAAAGTCACATCGGGTAGAAATTCCGGGCCTCCCCAGGGCTGTGAGGTCCACCCTCCCTTACAGGGGCAGTGGGACAGACACAGCCCAGCACCTAGCAAGGGCCTAGCACGTGGCACATTTGCAATAATCAGGCGTCAAATGAACAGCAGACATTGGGAGGTGTGGCTGGACTCACAGTGCAGAGAGATCCTGACAGCGGACTTGCACCCTTGGGGTCTGGTCTGCGAAGGCTATCATCACTTCCATTTTGCAGATGAGAAAACTGAGGTCCAGTTAAGACTTCCTTAAGGTCCCAGAGTTGGCTCTTGCCTGAGTCCCATTGAGTCCCTGCATTCAAGCTGCCTCTTGGGTGGTGAGGGCGGCCAGCTCGTGCTGGGGCATGAATAATAGCCAGTCACCTGGTCTGCATGGGGCTCTGGGGTGGTCTGCTCCCTTCCTCCCGCCTTTCCGTCTGCCCTGCTGGGCTGCCCAGACTCACACTTTCCAGCCTCTCATTCTCAGCTGTTTCTGCAAATCCGGGGCTGCCCTCTATCCTGGATTCCAAACCACCACAGCACGGGTCCCAGGCCCTCCATCTCCCTCTCCCTGAGGGGTCTGAGAGGCAAGAAGGAGGCTCCACCTGGGTCCAGGCACTCACCCCAGACCCCTCACAGCTGACCTCAGCGGGGACAGGACAGAGGAGGCCAGTCTCAAATCCGGGTTTAAAAGCTGGGTTAGAGCCGCACACGTCTTAATTGGTACATTTCTATTTTCTCTGTGGGCATTTTTCCTTGCTGATGGACTCTTACAAACATTTTACTGTTGTATTTCTTGTACTACTGCCTGGAATCGTTATTTCGACATCATAAAAAAATCATTATATTTTTAAAAGAAAGACTGAGAATTCCTACAAAAGAGAATACAAAAAGCTTGGGCAGACACACACATACACACAGGCCCATCCACACACAAATATATCTACGTGCAAGTTTAGGCTGACAGGAAAAAGAGGTTTCTCACCATACCGCTTTGCAAAGTAGAAGTGAATGAATAATTGATAGGGCTTTTTCCAAACATCTAGATTTTTAAAAATTATTCTAGAAAAATCCGGTTCGATTACTTAGAGCTGCAGTTCTGTGCTAAACCAACCCAGAAATGGTTACCAATAAGTAAAATTTACGATTCCCACTGAGCCAGCCTTCCATGGAATTGCATCATAAACACGAACATCTTTGTTTTGACCCACCAGAGTCCACAAAGCCGCCGCTCTCACTAACTGAAGGCATTGTCTGATCCACCCTCGAGCCCTTTACTCTGAGTAATGTTCCTGACTTCACGTACAGATGATAGTATTTCCCACTTTCTTTTGGCAAGAACTTCATCCATCTCACCGCACTCACCCTTCGCCGCCAGTTGCAAATGAGCGGTGCCAGAACCGAGGTCACGAAGCTTTAGTTCTTCTGACTCCCCGAGATACTGGGGCACCCGTAGCGGACCAGGGGTTGGTGGTGCTGGTGGGAGAGGCCCATGCACCACCCGTGCCACTCTGGATCTGTGCCCTAACCAGACTTACCCACAACGGGCTGATGCGACATTTGGCCAATGCCAGTATCTGACGCATGAGTCCCTTGATGGCCCCACGGGGATCCAGGCCACAGCTTCTTGCTTGGTCTCCCTCCGGTGTGCGGGCAGCCTGTCTTGGAAGTCAGGGCTCAGGCTGACCCTCACAGGCGAGGGACCTGCCGGGCTTGGACAGCTGTGCTGCTGCCCCCCTCAGCCTACACACCAGCTCCTGGCCACAGGGACTGGCCCGGGAGTGGTGACTGATGCTTGGTTACAGAGCGCGCTGGGAGAGAGCAGTTCTGGTTGATACTTCCTGTTTGGGGAGGAAACCTCACTGGTAATAATTAGTGGCTCAGACTCCAGCGTCTCTGCCACAGGAACTGAGGCAGGACAGCCAGCAGAGCCCAGGATGCATAAAATGAATAAATGTCATCCAATGCAGGGTGGGCCGCCTCTGTGTGTGTGTGTGTGTGTGTGCGTGCGTGCGTGCGTGCGCGCGCGCGCGCGAGAGAGAGAGAGAGAGAGAGAGAGAAAGAGAGAGTGTGAGTGAAAGAGTGAGAGAGAGAGAGAAAGAGAAAGAGAAAGAAAGAGAAATAAAAAGAAAGAGGTGTGTTTATTCTTCAGATTACAAAGACAAACATAATGGCTGCAGAAAGTGGCAATTTATCAATTGCTGTGGGGGTAATTTATTGCAATCACTGCAGCTGTCCTTGGGTTGTGATGGGTTTTCTCAGCATTTTGTGCCAACAAAGGCTTCATGGTCGCCTTTATTTGCCTGTCGGTACCCACGGTGTGGAGAAAGACAGACGGAAGGACCCACAGACAGAAGACAGTATTGTCCCAAGGGCAAAGCAGGGATGCGTGTGTGCCTTCCTGCCGCTGATGGCTTTTCTAGTGACCCTGGGGGCCAGGCTGACGGCCAGGCTGACGGCACAAACGGAGGTCAGAGGTTTCGAGGCTTTTTTTATCATTGACATTAATGATGCCAAGCCCAGTCTTAGGACAAGTATATGCAACTGCTTCCAACTTGTTCGAAAACTGGTGACCTTGGAAAACAGGAGCTTTGAGTCACCCTGGGCATTTGGATAACCAGAATATGCACTGCCAGGCCCCGGGCGGGTTTATTCTCTTATTACAAGCTGAACAGCGCCTGCATGGCCATCTGACTGCTGTGGCCCAGTGCCTTGTCTCCTCTACCAGAAACCTCCTGTGGGCAGGGGTATTCCTGAATCTCCCAAGTCCAGTGTCGGCCAGTGCACACCGACAGACTTCCCTTGCCTTAGCTCACTTTCCATTCCCTTCTTTCTGGTCTCTGCCACCCACCCCCCCACTTCTGCCAAAGCTTATTACCTCCACCTCACATCTTGACATCCTCTCCAGCCAAATCCCCCTTCCTTGGGGACTGAGGTCGCCTCCCAGCCCCCATAGCCCCTCAACTGTCTCTCCCGGCTCTGTGTTCACAGAGGATCTAGGTAGGCAGACCTAGGTGTGAATTCAGGTTCAGCTGTGTAAGCAGTGTGACGTTGGGCAGGTTCCTTTCCTTCTCTGTTCTGATGATTAAGCAAAACAGTGACAATGAAAGCCCCCAAACCCACATCTCAGGACGGCTTTGGTTTACACGTTTCCTGTGTTTTGCTGTGGACCGTTCACTGCATGCTGTCCCGGAATCTTCTCCCTGTGCTGCCTGGTGGTGCTGTGTATTGTCACTCAGCTTCCCACTTAGACTGTGAGCTCTCCAAGGGCAGAGACCTGGTGTCCCGCACCCCTGTGCATCCACACCGCCCTGCTCGCGGTAATTCTGCCGTGAGGCCCGTAGATGCCTGTTGGGCTGACGGGGGCTCAGGCAGTGTTCTCAAACGGTAGTGAACACGGATTGGGGTCGTAGTGAACACGGGATGGCGGGGGAGCTTAGGCTGCAGATTTCCAGGCAGTCCCAGAGGGCCCCTCTCACCCCCCCACCCCCACCCCTGCCCCGATTCAGTACTTTGGGCGGGCTCAGCACTCTCTGTCCCTATCACAGCTTCTGGGTGGTCTCTGATCCCTTTGAGGAAGCTGTACTGTCAGGAACTCACACTTTCTTTGGAAAGCAAACCCCCCAGCTGTGAGTGGACAGGAGCACGCCCCCTGTTCCCACAGGGGTCCAGGTCAGCTGTGGTTCCTGGTCTCCTGGGGTTTTCAGTGAGCCCTCAGCTGTGCCCTGAGTTCCCCCTCCCCCTTCGCCACACACAGCCATGCTAGATTAAAACATCCAAGAAGAACTGTAGCAAAGGTTACAGGAGGACGACAGGCCCAAGAGGCAATACACAACAGAGCGTTGTCAGCCTTCCAATCCAGGAACACCGCGAGGGCAGGGCTTTCCTGGCTAGAAGTTCCCAACCCCCCACACAATCCTTGGCGGCCCCACCCAGCACCGGCCTGTTTCCTTCCCTTCCAGGGCCGGCCACTACCTTATTTCTGGCCACCCTGCAGCCATCTGCAGGGACCAACCACAAAGCGCCTGGTCTTAACCTCTTGTGGCTGCCCAGCCCTGCACCCAGGTTGTTGGTGGCTGACTCACAGGGCAGTGGTGATCGACTCCCCCACCCTGCCCACTGTATCCCACGTACAGGCCTGGCTGGTCACCCAGTCCCCGCACAGGCCCCTCGGATTCCAAACGGCCCACCCTCCTGACGCCGCAGGCCACCCCATCTTTGCGCAGACTCCATCTGTAGGGCCCGTGTCCCAGCCAACACCTTCCCGCTGTGTGCCTGCATGATTCACCTTCAGAGAGACCCTCACCCGGACCGCAGGGCATACTGTCACCTCCCAAGCCCACCAGTAAAATTACAAGCCTACCTTCCCCACGGGCCTGATGGCCACACCACAAGCATCGGGGGTGACAGCACCAGAAAGGGTCAGCCACCACAGACCCCAGCACGCCGGCTTTGGGACACCGCTGTCTTCCCTGGGAACTGAGATGGCCCGTTTGCCAGCCCCCAAATCCCTTCACATTTACCCGTGATTGATTTTATTATACTCTTGGGGCTCTGTTTTTCAGTTTAAACATCTGAGCTATCCTAATCTGATAGCTCTAGAAAGCTTAGGAACGTGTGCTTCCATCCCACCTGGCTCTCATTAAGCGAAAGGGCGAGGTAGGAAGAAGTTGGTGCCTGATTGCAGGACAATTAGTGCCCACCTGTTGCACATTCTGCCAGGTGACTGTGGTCATTTATAAGGACGGACTGATTGGGAAGAGCTGAGCAGCAGGTAATTCTCCGGTGATAGGGTTCCACACCCCAGGGGGAACCTGGGGGGGGTTCTGCCCAGGGGGTTGAAGTGACAATACAGGCCTTTTTGATCCTGCATAAGTTAGCAGTGGCTGCTCCCGCCCGCCCTCTGCCGTCTCTGGTTTTGGATCCTGGCTTGCATTAGCTGTGGGACCTGGGACTCAATGATGCTGAGCCCCCTCACTTCTAATTGGAAATAAGGGGGGTGAGGGGGGCGCCTGGGTGGCTTGGTTGGTTAAGCGTATGTCTCTTGATTTCGGCTCAGGTCATGATCTCAGTTTGTGAGTTCGAGCCCCACACTGGGCTCTGCGCTGACAGTGGAGAGACTGCTTGGGATTCTCTCTCCCCCCTCTCCCTCTCCCCCTACCCTGCTCATGCTCTCTCTCGCTCTCTCAAAATAAATAAAAACTTAAAACACAAAGAAGTGGAGAGTGTGGGGTTTTGCTGGGTTAGAAATGACCATGGACACTCATCCCACCAGAAGTGGGACTCAGTCTTGAGTACCTGGCACCAAGACGGTGCTCAGTACCCTTTGTTGAGTGAATAAATGATGAGGCAGAATTTGGACAAGCAGATATACTTAGTAGTTAGGAGCCTCTCAAGTTTGGGGTGGAAAGAACGGATTGGAGTCTCGTGTTTAACTTGGGAAAGTTACATCTATCTCCTTAAGAGACTCGAAGGTTCAAATGTGCTTATGGATACGTCACGCTTGGGGCCTGACAGGTGGGGAACTGAATGTTCAGTGATGATGACTGTCATTTCAGGTGTAATCCAAGCAGTGCCCATGGCATGCCAAGGATGTGAAGGGCTGGTCTGTAGATGTCTGGGCAGGTCAGAAAGCTGGTGGGCCCAGCTGCAGAGGGCAGCAGGAGGAAATGAGAGTTCTGTAGTCCAATGTTTGGAAACCACCTAGAGAGGTTTCCCCACGCCTTGGTTCCCCTCTCCAAGTTCTGGAACCTCCACAGCCTCCTGGATTCGGAACTGGGTTGGCAAGGACAGGATATGAGTGGGAAAAGAAGCACACCCTCCCTTCAACCCCCCCCCCCCCCCCCCCCCCGGCAGGGAGGAAAGGAGCCAGCTCGGCTTTAGGTTTTAATGACTGGTTTGAAAGGCAAGCTTCCTGGTTTTAAATCAAGAGGCTCATCCTCAGTCCAGATGCTAGAAAGCAATTTCACGGAGTGCTCATCTTATGAAGCTTGGACCGCCCAGGCAAGGGAGACGTGGCCACCACACCAGTGGGGAGGGCAGGGAGGGGTAGACCCAGCCGCAGAGAGCCCAGACATCCCTGCAGACCCGGCTCCCCGGCTCCATCCCAACCTGCCTGAAAATCACCCCCAGCCACTGAAATGTTCTTTTGCAGGCCGGTCAGAGAACGAAGCAGGAGGCACAGACTTTTTCTCCCAGTCTGGAAGACACTGGCCAGGACACTAAGCAGAGAGCCTCGAGGCCTGAGCCCCGCGGCCATCTCTGAAACATAGAAGAGGATGTGGAGGCCACTCTCTGGGCTTTAGCTACCTTTTCTAGGGAACTGAGGGGGCTCGGACTAGAAGAGCAATGAGCCTAGAAGGTCTCCAGCTGATTAACACTCAAATCCTGGGGGAAGAGGGAAGGATCTGATATTTTTTGCACTCCTAAAACTCATCACTTCACACAACTAATCCCTCAGGCAGGTATTATTGTCACTGTCTTATAGAGATATCAAGTGCAGCGTCCCTTAGCAAGGTAGATGAAGAAGCAAGTGTGGAGAGCTGAGGACTTGGCCAAGGTCACATGGTGAAGAGCTGAGATTCAGACTCGGTTCCATCTGACTGCAAAGCCAGGGGCTCTCACTTACTGTGAGGCAGCTGAAGCTGCCTGACCCCCCCCCCCCCCCCCCCCCCCCCCAGGGCTCAGGTGCGCAGCTTTGGACTATAGTCCTTAACTCTCACTGTTTAATTACCTGGAGCCCTGCCCAATACTCTGATAAGCACAAGGAGGGAAGGGCCAGGGGGCAAGGAAGGGAAATGAACTGAAGAGGGCACATCTGTGATCCCAGGGTGACCACAGGTCCTGGGGAGCTCAGCAGGCTTGGGACTGGCTGTCCAACCTCCTAGTAAACAGGTGGCCTGGAATGAGCTCTGGGCTGGCTCTGAGGTCACTCCAGGCCTTCCTCCTAGATTGCCTGGCTAAGGCCACTTGCCCATCATTCAAAACCTCCTTCAGGAAAGTTTCTATACCTCACTGATGCCCCGCTAAGTCCATTTCTCCATCAGACAATGATCAAGCACATGCTCCCAGCTCCCCATCACCCCTCTCCCCATTCCCCCAGGCCACCGGGTATAGAGACAGGCACAGAGATGGGTAAGACAGTCTCAGTCCTCCAGGTGCTTCTGGCTGGGTGCAGGGTCATGCAGACTCTGATACAGTGCCGGTGGATGGGATCTAGGCATCTGTATTTTTAACAAACCATGCAGGTGGCTGAGGGGGCACACCCCTGTGAGACCCTTTTGGCCTTGTGGATATCCTGGACCCCATCACTGCATTTTTTTGGGCTTCCACCTCTGAGAACATGGCCTGTCGGTCTCACTGGCAGGCTCTGGGCTTCTAAGTCCGATAAATCTGTGTACAAATCCCTATTTCTGCAACTTGCTACCTGCGTATCTTTGCCAAATAGCCATGCTTTCTGGGGCTCAGTTTCTCCATCTGTAACAAGATGACAGTCGTGCCTTCCTGGCCTGAGGATTAACTGGGACTGTGCATGCGTAGCAAGCTGCCTGGCACAGATAAATGCACAATAAATGTCCGCTATTAATTATATCATCACTGCACTCTGATAGAAATACTTCCCTGGGGCTATTTCCAGAACCCCACTTCCCAGAGTCTGTTTCAGAGGCGGCCCTGGACACCTGGGAGGCCTTTCGGTGCCCTCTGCCACGGCTTCTTCAGGACCTGCCTACATTTTCTCCGTGGTTTCCGCCTCTTGGGCCCCAAAGACATTAGCTCAGTGTACCTTTCATCTACCCAGAGCGCCCAAAGTTCCAACCACACCCCTGTGGGCAGCCTGCCCCCACATTTCGGGGAAATAGGCAGGAGAGTTGAGTTTCCCAGGCAAGAGCTCGTGACCAGAGGCAGGCACTAGTCAGCCTGGCCCCTTTCAGTCCAAGGTCGGGCGCCCGGCCCCGGTCGGCCTGCTCCTCTGGGGCCGACAAGCGGCTGGGAGGCCTGGCGGGGAAGGTCCCGCCCACCGCTCCCCGCCCTTCCCTGAGACCCGCCGGCCGGAGCCTCAGGGACCGAGGACCCGAGCATTTGGCCGGTCCGCAAGGCTGCAACCCGGGTCCGGACGCGCGTTCTCCCTAGTCCCGCCCCGGACAGGGCGTCCCCGGGCCCAGTCTCCCGGCACCGCGCACGCGGCTGGCGTCCCCGGGGAAGGCAGGCGCGCAGTGGAGGACCGGGGATCCGGGTTCTCTGTCGCCGGGCGCACGTGGCTCGGTCCCAGCGGCCCCGGTCGCCCGCAGACGCGTGGCGGCGCCCGGCTTCGGAGCGGCAGTGGCGCAGGGGTGCAGCGGGGGCAGCCGCCGGGGCGGGGTGGGGGGTCCCAGGCAGGGCGCAGCCCACAGCCCCGCGAAACGCGGCGGAGGGGGTCACTCACCAATCCGGCGCGCCGCTCGGAGCAGCGGCGGCGGCTGAAGGTCCGCGTTGGAGGCGGTGGCTCGGCCCGGAGGCTCCTCCCCTCCCGGCGCCCCGCCCGCCCCCGGGGCCGGACCTGCGGGGGAGGTGGCCGCCCGCCAGCCCGCCCCTGCTAATCAGCCTCAGCCGCCGCCCCCAGCAGCGCAATCGGGGAGCTGCAGGGTGCTTTGGCCCTGCAGCCGGGCGGTGGTGCCCTAGGGCCCTCCGCCCGGGCCCGAAGTTCAGAGCCAGCCCGCCCCCTTCCTGATCCTCCTCCCTGCCGGGGCTCAAGTGTGCAAAACTCCCGGGCCACCACTTAACCAGGACAATGAGGGCGCGCAGAGCAGGGTGACTTCTGTGTCCCGCTTCCTTAACCGGAGGGACACCTCAAATCCATTACCATTTTATAACCGGGGGTGAGTGGTAGGTCGGGTTTGCACAGATGGTAAGAGACCAAAGTGTCAGGTTGGATCCTGCTTCCGTCATTTTTGCAGTGGAAGCAGGCAATAGAGAGAGGCCCCTTCTCAGCAAGGCAAGCAGCATCCAGGCACAATGGTCCTGGCATTTCTCTGTCCCTTGTCCACTTATTGGGCAGCCTTTTGGTCCTTGCCCCTAGTCCTCAGGTTTCAAGGCCTGGGAGCTTGTGGAGGACCCTTGGGAGGAGCTGCTGGGGACAATGGAGATTGCCTTCCTGTCTTGACTTGCTGGGCCCCCAGACAATCCCCTGCCCCTGAGAAGGGTGGCCCCCAACACTGTCTGCTGGCCTCCCTTCCCCCATGTGGGTGGCTGTAAGGCGAGAATACCTTAGGGGTATCTTTCTAGAGATGCTCCCATCTGAAGCCCTTTCTCACCTGCGACTTCACAGCAGGTGCTGCTGGTTTATTCCCCTCCCTTTACAGGTGAGAGTGCTCTGGTTAGGTGGGGTACTGTTGGCATTAAGGTCCGTCATCTGGGAGGCTGACTTGGGGGTTTCCAGACCCTGGGACTCGGTCTAGAATATGTCTGGGGGACATACTCCTTCAGCTCCTGATAAGGAGCTTCTGATTACTCCCGGGAGCCAAGCTGGGCGGGGAGATAAGCCCTGGGGAAGAGTTATCTGAGCCCCTAGGTCAGACACAAGGGGCTGAGCCCTGCAAATGGACCCCAAAGAGCACAATAGAGGGGTGAAGAGGCAGAATCGCAACCTCCTCCTGGTGGGAAGGCTGCTATGAAGGGCCTCTTCTCCCCACCCCCACCCCCCTCTGAGATCCGCCCCAGAGAGCCAGAGCCTGCCCCGCCTCCATAGTTTCCTCCTGCCTAGAATACCCTGCGTCCCTGCTCTCACTGTGAGGCCCCAAGACCCAGATCCTCTCGCACCTCCTTTTGCCCCGCCCTACCCCAAGGCAACACCCACTGAGCTCCTGCAGCAGTTCTCAAAGGTCCCTTTTCCGTTCAACACTCAGGGAATCCTGCCATACCACACAGTGTTCCATGTGCCAGGGACCCAGGTGCCCCATGCCTGGTCCCTGCTCTTGGATGGTGGGTCGCTGCTGCAGTGGGTTATAAACTTTGGGAAGATAGGAACCAGTTCCTAGCCCCCTTTGGTGACCCCCACGCACTAGGTGTTTTTTAAGTATCTGGCTGATGGCCATCTCTGAGCATCCTTCCTGCAATGCCAGCGGACGGCACGAGGAGACTGAGCTTGAGAAATGGAGGCACTCAGAGGTCTTCTGCCATTCTTGGAAGGACCCTTGGATCTGCCCAGCATCCTTCCAAGGACACTTGGTGGGGCTATTTGTGGGGCTCCCCATGAGCTGGAGAGGTGAAGGCTGGCCTGGCAGAGGGCTATAGAGGGAGGAATGTCCTAAGCATGCGCTTCCTCGGGAGAACACCCAGGGGCCTGAAAGGGTCGGGGCGTAGGTAATTGAATGCCCTTAAGTGGACAGACATCACCCACCCTGTTGGCCTTTGGCGCTTTGCTTGTCCGTCTCCCCCTGGATTGGGAGCACATTGAGTGGAAGCTTATCTGGCACGGGGTCCGGTGTGGATGAGGGTTCAAGAAATGTTTCCTGAATGTTTGGGGGTGGGGAGGCAAACTTTTGGAAGCAGATGAGCTCTGTCCTGATCTAGGGGAGAGGATGGTATGTTGGCATTGGCTGAGCACCTCCTCTGCGTCGGCCTCGTGTCTGGTCAGGCCAAGGGCAGAGCAGTCAGAGCCATCCTTGCAAGATGTTGGGCAGATCCTGTTACTTCTCTGCTCCCCCCCTCCCACTCACCCCCATCCTGCCAGGATGGCCTCCTCCCTTTTCCTCAGATAGATTCAGCAGGGTCCTCAGACAGGCCACAATCCTTGCTGTTCCCTCTGCCTGGACCCTGATTGTCCCTATGGCCCTCTCTCCCTCTCTCAGTTCCTAGCTGAAATATTATCTCAGTGAGACCTACCCCATCGTCCCATCATCCATGTACCTTGCCCTATTTCTTTCTTGTTTTTTATGTTTATTTTTAAAATTTTTTTTTAACGTTTTATTTATTTTTGAGACAGGGAGAGACAAAGCATGAACAGGGGAGGGTCAGAGAGAGGGAGACACAGAATCTGAAACAGGCTCCAGGCTCTGAGCTGTCAGCACAGAGCCCGACGCGGGGCTCGAACCCACAGACCACGAGATCATGACCTGAGCCGAAGTCGGCCGCTTAACCGACTGAGCCACCCAGGCACCCCTATGTTTATTTTTGAGAGAGAGAGAGAGAGCCTGTGCGAGCCCCAGAGCACGCATGTGAGTGGGGCAGGGGCGGAGAGAGAGGAGGACAGAGGATCTGAAGCCAGCTCTGTGCCGACAGCGGAAAGCCTGATGTGGGGCCCAGACCCACGGACTGTGAGATCATGGCCTGATCCGAAGTCGGATGCAAAGTGTTTCTTCCCTAACGTGCTATCAAACACACTTTTCCTGTTTGTTGTTCATTAACTGTCCCCTCCCACAGAAATGCGAGCCTCCCCCCCCCCCCCCTGCCCAGGGCGGGGAATTGCATCTGCCTCATTCACTGCTGCATTTCCAGTACCTCGAACAGTGCCTGGCACAGGGTTGCTGAGTGAAGGTACCCCCATTCTCACCCTTCTTCACCTCCTTCAGCATCCCTGGGAAGCTTCCCCCATGGCTCCCGAGCACCTCCTTTGCCTTCCCCAGAGCTAGCATGGTTCTGGGACAGACCTGGTATATGCACTGTTGGAAGTCTGGGCCTAGAGCTGCTACATATTCTCTTTACAGAGCCCCTGGTGTCGGCCTCCAGAGGTAGCCTTTTCCCCTGAAGACAAGGGTAGCCCTTGGGCTAGGAAGACAACAGTATCCAGGAAGAGAATCTAAGTGCATTGCCTTCTTGGGCCAGAGAGAAGAACGTTGTGCACTCTCAGCTTCTTGGATCGATCCGGCATCTGTAGGCTAGGACAGAGCCCATCCATTTCACAAAATAAACACCCTAATTGACTATGAGGAGATGACCACGAGAAGCTATGTGCCCAATGTGCTCTGACGCCTGCGGGCCAGGCCACCTGGACCTAGTCCTGCTGGGCCGGGGCTACAGACCCAGGGAGGGCGCTCCTCACCAGTGCTGTCCTCCCAGCCTCCGGGCACAGAGAGCTGCTCTCCGACGTGACTGAGGGAATGAGGCTGCAATTCGGATTTAAGTTTACAGACTGTTTCCACTTGGCACCTTATTTTGAACCAATATCGTGTGACATTGTAAGGCGCGGCTTACAGGGCACTGGGACCCCCACCCCTGCACCCCAGAACTTGGTACTCTGGTGTAAGACTGCCTTCCTTCTTCTTCTTCAGTTTATTTGTTTGTTTTGAGAGAGAGAAAGGGAGAGTGGGGGAGGGGCAGGGGGCAAGAGGGAATCCCAAGCAGGCTCCACTTTGTCAGTACAGAGCCGGATTCGGGGGCTTGATCTCACGAACCGTGAGACCGTGACCTGAGCCGAAATCAAGAGTTGCACTGAGCCACCCAGGAGCCCCGAGACTGGCCTTCTTCCAGTCTCTTCCAGACTCTTCCAGAGTCCATGTTGAAACATGGGCTTTCCCAAGAGGAAAAGCCCTCTGAGCTCAGTGAAATGAGCTGTATATCCACAGGAGATTTAACACTGGCCAGCACGAGAGTGTGGAGAAGGTTCTAAAGGCAAATGCTAATAAAAGGGGAGGGGGTTAACGACTGGGGGTGGGGTGGGCAGGAGAAACCATTCCTCTCAGGGAGTCACTAGCACTTAGTAGGTACTTAACTCTGTGTAAGATGAAGTGTCTTGGCTTGTGACTAGACCACCGATGGCCAATGAGAATGTAGGAGCATTCGGTGGGCCCAGAATGGGCCCTATGGTAGCATTACACTGCCTTTGTTGTGGGCGGGGAGGTCGCAAAGGCACACAACTGGAGAAGTCTGGGTTTTAGTTAGTCCTTGCTCCACACGTGGTGCATGTGATGGCCTGGGGGTAGGGGTGGGGGTGGGGGGTTAGAACTGCCGAGTCTCAGGCCCACCCCAGAAGTCCTGAATCAGAAGTACGTTTCAACCCGATCCGCCGGAGCTTATGGGTATGTTCAAGTTTGAGAAGGACTGGGACAAATGAAACCAGCAACTCCTTGAACACCAGGGCCAAGGCGGAGGATCAGAAACCTTGAGCAGACAACACTCTCACCCTTACTGTGCGGCACTTTAACGCCATATCCTTTGCTTTCTCAGAGTCTCTTATGAGTCATCAAATAGGCTGACGCAATCTGCTTGTGAATTTGTATAAATATGGAGTAACTGACTCTGTCCTTCACAACAATGCCTCTTATACAAAACTCCAAGAGGAGAAATGGAAGATGAGTACGCTTACTCCTTTCCAGTAACTGATCTTCTCCCTTTACCGTGGGGACCAGGATACTCAGACGCATATTCACGTATTTTCCCCTAGACCATGATTTTTTGTGTCAAGTTGACGATCAGCCGCATCGGTAAACTTTTTCGCTCGAAGCTATCCTAAGTTGCTTTTGGAAAAAGCCAATTCTGCAGGCGAAAGGAATAGGAAACATCCGTGTGCCTTAGTGGCCAGTCCTCTCTCCCCCTTGACGGCGGTCACCCTTTCATGGCAAGAGCAGGGTCATGGCACGTCCTCTACTAGAATTTTGAGGAGAGAACAGAGGAGTAGGGAGAAGGATGTGCCTTCGAACATCAGCTGGGTGTTACGGAGGAAAGAAAACCCACCCAGCTAGGGGTCACAGCCGGGGAAATCATGACAGGGGGCTCACACCATGCCCCTCCCTGCTACCTCTGTGCCCATGCACACGTCTCACCTGATTGGCAGTGCAAGGTACTGTCCTTCGTGCCAGGGGCCTCCTTGCAGGCTGGGGCGGGGGGACGCGGTTCAGCAGAGGCCTCAGTAGCCATCTCTCCATGTGTTGCTCCCTCTG